>NC_080581.1:74735159-75045992 GCF_029962835.1 Magnolia sinica | reverse complement strand
CAGAAAACAGCACTGAAACCAACCAGAATGGGACGAACCAGGGTAAGTCATGTGGTTTCCGTCTCCAGGCAATTTTCACACTGAAGCCACTATTTAAACCATGCAACAGGATCATTGAATGCAAAACAAACAAATGCAGGGCTGTTTTCTTCCATATATAGAAACTTGGTACAAAACTGGGGAAACAGAGAGATACTTTTCCACAGAACTGCATAGAGAGGACAATATAGTAATTGACTAGTAAACCACCAAATGCAATGGTTTAAACTATAGTTCTGATGCGTTTTGGTTTTTAGGCTTGGCGATACAACTAGGGCTGAAACTTGGGTTTGGATTGACCCAACCCGAGTTCTGGTGGGGTTGGGTCAAGTTGTCAGCTTCCTCCAGTTGGGTTAGTGTTGGAAAACTCCAACCTGATTTGAAATCGGGTTAGGGCTCGGGTTGAGCAAATTCATGTCAGGTGATGTCAAGTTGGGAATAATAACATGTATTTGAGTCGGGTTGGGTCGATTCAGGGTTAAGCACAGAGGAATTTGGACTGTGTTCGGGTTGGATACTTGGGCTAGAATTCGGGTAGGGTCGGGTCACATTGAGGGTTGGGTCCTCTTCAAGTTGGGTCAAGCTCGGTTTGACCCTCAACCACACCCAACCCTCCCAATTGCACCCCCAGTAACAATACATTCTCATGTCTGTATTAACGAGACAGCACCGAGTCAAAATTTCCACCAATAAGGACTAATGGTGCATATTGTCTAACATGTGAGGGTATTGGTTTAGAGCCAGACATTGTGTGCTCCACTGCCAATGTTTTAACTCCATCTGAATTCTACTTTCCGCACTCTTTTGGTGCGTGGGATACAGGATGTTCGTTTGGTGGTGCCCTACTTGGCATGTATGGACCAAAAATTAGGCAGTCCATTCATCAAGGGGGCTGCACCAGTACAATTCAGACTGTATAGTGTCCAATCTTACATCAACATTAATGACAGCCATGCATACTGTCATAGAAAGGCGATGTTTTCAAAAGCAGCAGCATCAGGTTGCAGACCTATTACATGTAATGGACTGGCCAGTCATCGAGCAGCCCATCTGCAGTACATCAAATAGTTACCATCAGTCAACCCTTAGAGTCATCCATTTCCAATACACATGATGACTGGGCTGACCTGATTTACAAACCGTAGCACAATGTAGTAGTGCAACCCACCTTATGGACAACCCAGATCTCCCACACAATTGGAATGTACCCACTATGTGAGCAACAGACAGGATCATCGATGGACCAGGCTGTCCTGATTATTGTGCTGTTGCAACCCAGATCTCATACATGACAGGCATGTGCCTCCACAAGCGATCAAGAAGATCATGGATAGACGAGGCCAACCAGATTATCATGCCACAGCACATGTGGTGAGGCCCATCTGATGGACATTTGCACATTCTCACAAGCGACTGACAAGATAATGTATATAATTCAGGTCACACTAAGCATAAGCTGTACGGCCCACCTGATGAGCGACCCAGATCTAGCGCACGGCCAGACATACACCCAGATGAGCGATTGGCAAGACCAATAGATACAATCTAAGAACGACGAAAAAGAACCAAAACAATCAACACTGCCTGAGAATTACAATCAAGACATAGTTCGAAATTCTGAAAGACGACAATGGCTGTTACCTTTTTTGGGTAGGATTCCCTCGAAGGCGTTCGAGTGTAGATCATCGACGCTCGCCGCGTAAATGACGTATTTGCCCTCCGATCCTACGCAAATTTACCCATCAAATACAGAAAAAGAAAAGGAATTTGAGAGAAGTGAAATGAGGAGAAGAAGAAGAAGAAGACTGACCATTAGGGATTCGACGAGGGGGACCATCTCGACGAGGTTCTTGAAGAGAACTCTATCGACATTTCCGTTGTTTCCAGGGGCATTTGAGGAAGCTGAAGAAGACGAGCGTTGTTCTTCCGAGAGCCATGAGTTCGGATCTTCTCCAAAGCTTCCGTTCCCACGGAGATCGACGAAATGCTGCTGCTGCGGCTCGAACATCTCTAGGAATTTCTTCAAGCCGAATAAACCCTAGAGAGAGAGAGAGAGAGAGAGAGAGAGAGAGAGAGATTTCGGAGGAAGATCTTGCTTCTCTACAGACGAGTTCTTTTTCCGGTTTGAGTAATTTCAAAGCAGAAGGAAGTGGGATTAGAGATTGACCCTGAACGTTAGGAGATTTACGGAATTGCCACTGTCTTTCGGTAAAGTGCAGTAGGCCGGCTTTTTCTACAACGGCTACAGAGGAACCGATCCCCTGCAATTATTGTGTGTGTGACCCATCTGGGTGTACGTATGGCATCCAAGCCGTCCATCATGCCCAGACTATCATGAAAATCTTACTCACATAAAATCATGCTAATAAACTACCATTTAGTTCACGAAATGAATTTGATGGTTTTTGGTAGTTTTCCATTGTTTTATGTGGTGTGGCCCACCTGATGATTGAATCGAGATGAAATTTGAGATCTTTATTGCCCTTTGATACTTATGGACGAGTTGGATTCTATATAAACACCAGGGTGGTTCTCACACAGGTGGCCATACGAAATTCCAATCTACAACCGTCATTGGAGGAATCGGTGTCATAGTACAAGAGACGGATCGTGATTGGGTGCGACACACGTTATTCACCGATTTGCAGAACTCACGCGCGTGTAAGAAGAGCCATAATCTATTTACATGCCAGCCCACGTGTTAACGGGCTCATATTTGTTAGATCTGCTCCGTCCATCGTATTGATCCAATAGTAGATTCTATGTTCAAAATTTTTCTGGTCCACTGATAAGTGGAACTAAGGTATGAAATAAACGATGGATAAAAAAGGGTATCTAAGCCAACAGTTTGATTTTTCTAACATTGTGGCCCGTTTGATGAGAAGAGCATCTGATTTTGGCTGGTATCTGCACAGTAAGACCCATCTGATGGACGGCTTGGGGACGGACTCGTTTGGCACCATGGATTTGCGTAACGTAGCTGGGGGTTTCAAATCCAAGGGGGTTTCCAATCCGCTCTTTGAAAGGGTTTGTAATCCATACACCTCAAATTATTTCAAGTGTTGTAAGTGTAACATGTGTCACTATACACTATTATTTTATTTGGCACATGGCCTACTAATGATGATCAATACTGTTCAAGCATTATCCATGTAAACTAGGACTGTCTAAACATTGTCCAGCATCTTCCAAATATTGTCCATGTAAATCAACAATAAAAATCGTTGGTTAGTCACTCAAACATGATCTTGTGCTTGTGGCCCGTTAGAGACTTGGAATTTCATCATTTTTGGGTAAAGCATATATTTCAGCAAGCTCATCACAACCATTGTTTCAAAAATTATATATCTCACTAATTAGAGATATTAAAGTTGATATAGTAATTAAAATCAAACCCCTGTGAATATGTACTTTTGGATTAAAGTTGATTCACACTCCAGGGTGCCAAACACACCAGAAATATTGCAAATCTAGGGGGATTGGGTTCCGATTCAAGGGGTTCTAAATCCCCACTCACAAACAAGCCCTTAGGCCATGAGTTAAAAAATAGGCAGTTCCACAAATTAAGCGGGCCACACCATAAGAAACAGTGGCACATGAACTTTAAATGTTGAAACATTACATTCGTGGGGCATAAAAGTTTTAAATTAAAATAATATATTTGTGTTTTCAATTCAAACATGTGGAAATGGTCTCATGAACCGTTTTGATGAAACATAAACATTACAATGGACATGAGAAGGTTTCCATGGTAGATACTTCTCTCCTCACATTTTCTGATGTGTGGCCCACTTGAGTTTGGATATGACTTATCTTTTGAATCATGTCTCTACATGAGCTAGTAAAATGGATGGACGGTGTAGTTTTCACAAACATCACATTTAGCTTCACCTAGTTTTTGACCACCGGAACTTTCCGGGAATATGCCGTGGGATTGATGGTTGCTATATGTACTTTGCTCTTTCAAACTTTCAAATTTTACTTTAATTTTAGAATGGATTTTCAAGGGTATAATTAATAACATAGTATTTTTCTTACAAAAAAAAATTAATAAAATAATGTCCTTCTCTGTCAAGGTTTTCTTGGATCCCCAATGCACCAAGGTGCTAGGATGCCCAATGTGATGTATATGCTTTATATATATATATATATATATGTTTTCTGTACTTTTTGAAAACAATAGTAATTATCTATTAAAAACTTTCACTACCACAAAAGGATTATACCAAGCTGATGTTTATATGATCTCTTTATTCAAGCCTTTGTGGCCTTATCAATAGCTTGTATGGAAAATAAACATTCCAACGGCTACCATGGAATTTTTATTGGTGAGGATTCAATCACTAACAAATCTTATAATATGGTCCACTTAAGATTTCAAAATGGATAGTATAGATGTAAAGCACATATATCACAGTGGCCCGACAAATAGAGATACACCAACCTTGATGGATCTGAAGATCCACTCAAACCACACAGTCTCTTTCAATCGTAATGGATGGTATAGATGTAGAGCACATGTATGCTTTTTAATTGAGACACGTCCGAAATTATAAAAATTAGAATATAGAAAATCTACCTTCATTTTAATTTCCTCCAAAAATCATAGCCATCGGATAAATTAATTTCACAAACAAATGTTTAGTTGATGGTTTGAGGACATTAGTTTTGTCCTAACTACTTTCATCTGGGCCCACCTCATAGCAGCTCAGATATCTCACACACGAGCCATATTGGCAGCACGAGGACGTGTACGTGGGGCGAGTAAGCCTCCATGCTCCAACGGTCAAATCAAGACAGCAGTGGCAGTTTGGTAGTTTTAGACAACTATAGTAGTTTTCTTTTAAGAGTTTTTAGAGGACTGGGTTCATGAAAAAGGCCGGCCGTTTCCCATCGACTAATGTCGTCGTCTTCGCAAAGTTCATAGGGAAAGCGGAGTGGCTGGTGTACCGCACATCATCGACCAGGCTGTTGTGGACACGTGTCGTGTGAAAATAGGTGCTGCTGTTCTTCTATATCCGACCCTACAATGATGTATTTATTATATCCACACCGTTTGTCTATTTTACAATATCATTTTTGAGCTTGTGCTTAAAAATGAGACATATCCAAAGCTTAAGTGGACTACACAATAAATACTGATAAGGAAAGTGATTCTCACCTTTAAAATATTTAGAAGGGAATTAAAATTTAAGTGGACTACACAATAAATACTGATAACAAAGATTTAGATGAAGAGAATAAACAAATATCATATTGATCCAAAACTTTATGTGACCGTTTCAATGGTATATGTTTAATCCCCGCAACTTTTTCAATGTGGCCCACTTGATATTTGGATTTATCTTTATTTTTTTGTTTTGCTCAAGCTCAAATAGTTTAAATATAACACATACCGATTATGGAACGCACAAGACTTGGTCACATCAACACACATACCTCACTACAGCTAAGGATACCGAGTGAATCGCATTGCCCATTGCCATTCATGCACTTTATACACTTCATTCATCCATTTTAACAGATAATTTTTGGGCAGTAGCCCAAAAATGAAGCATATCCCTACCTTAAGTGGACCACACCATCGAATACATTTTGAATTGGATCAAGTTGGTATTTGTATTTTCCATTTGCCTATCTCTGTGTGATGTTATAAATAGGTTGGATGGCAAATAAACGTCACTTGAGCCTTAGAAATGTCTCAAAGGTGGGAATCATAACTTTTGCTGTTTAAATCACATTTTTATTGAACACGGAAAGTTAGTGTATTTGGTTCTTTGGGGTACCCGAATCCTTGACCTCGTTTGGAAACTCTTGCAAGTCTACCAATGGGTAAAGAATAATGACCCAGGAGAATTGAATGGTTGAGATTGTTGCAATGAGGTGATTTTCTGAGCATGGTCCATCCATGATGGTGGCTAATAGTCCAATGATTTCCAACATTGAACCATGGACCCCACAAGTACCTCCTTTCTATGGGGTCCATTTTGTGGATGCGAAAGGCTCCAAACATGTGGAGCCTCTTATTTTGTGATCTAAACGGTATATCTGATGGGCCCATCTATGGATTGGGAATGCTCCAAAATTCTCTCAGATGAAGAGATCACCACCCTTTAGTTGTTGGATTGTTTCCGTTTGAATTTGAACCCTCTTCGTGGGAAGGTATACGATGTCCGCATCGCGTGCTTTCCTTTATAGATGCTCATGGTTCGAAAAAAATACAAATACGACAATGCAGGCCGTCCATTTCCACCTAATAGATAACTTTCACCCTTTTATGCTTATGAGACATCCAACTCGTCTAATAGGTTGGTCCATCATAAGGATAACCTTGTGTAAACATCTTCCATATCCATTCATCGAGTGGACCACACATTTTTCTATATATCAACGGATATGCATTATTTTCATAGTGTGCTCTATTTGATTAGTAGATAGGGCTGAATTTTGGAATAGGTAATCCTAATGGTAGGGACAACATATCTGAAGGGTTGGATTTCAAATATATTTCAAAGATTGAAAATTATAAGCTGGATGGACTGTACATTGTGGTCCAACTAGTTGGACTTGAGCCCATGGCATTAAAAATTCTGTGCAACGAAACAAATAAAGTATTCGTGATTCTTTTCACAAATGGCCCTCAAATTTAAATATTTCCTATTCTATATTCAGTTTTTTTTTTTTTTTTTTTTTTTTTTTTAATTCCACAAATCCCAAGAGCAACTACTAATAATATTTTTGAATTTAGATCACCCACTATTTTATTTTTAACCATCCATTTCATCCCCTTTAATTGGATGGTTGGGATTGGTGAAACATCGTGATTTTAGCTGTGTTCTCCGTCCAAAATGAGACTCACAACTAGGATGGTCCAGATATATGTACTCGTGCCATTTCTGAAGATGAGTCAGCACTAAACTAACATGAGTCGTGTGGTTTAAGAACCCGGGGAGTGGACTAGGTTTTACCGAGGTTAGGGCTGAAAGTTTGGCAGGTTGGTTCGAGTTGGTGCTCAACCCTAGCTCAACCCAAGATTCTTATACCTCCACCCTAACCCAGCCCAACCCGATCTCGAGTTGGGAATTCTCAACCCAAGCCCAACCCAAGCGGGCTTGGTCAGGTTGATCGGGTTGGTCGGGTGTATACATGTTAATATTTTTGTTGTTACATTAGTTTATTATATTTTAATATAAGATTTATTTTTTATATCTATGATTTTATTAATTATATATGTGATTATTCATCGTAAAGAACTTTTTTCCTTTAAAAAACAAGCTAAAATATAGGACAACTCCTTTAAAAGTCATGTAGCATAGCATGGAATCTATTTGGAAAAGAGAAATCCGGCATATCTTGTTAGCTTGAGTCCTTGGAAATGACATGGACAAATGAGACCCGACATCACTAGTGTGCCTTCAACACAAGTGATCCACGCTCAATTATAATTTATAAGTAATTTATATATTGATTGAATTCGGGTTGGATTAGGCAACCTGAGACCTCGACCCGAGCCCAACCCAAGTTTTATCGGGTTGGTTTCTGTATAGCCCAAGCTTGAGATCGAACCCGATATATCCTGCCCGAGCCCAACCCAATGTTAGGTCGATCACGGGTCCGTCAGGTTGAACCCGCCCAACTTTTAGCCCTAACCCGGGTAACACCATAGTGAGTGTTACCCTTACTGAGGGGAACACCTTGATGATTTCTTGTATATCCACGCCGTCCATCCATTTTTTTGGCCCATTTTAGTACATGGTCCCAAAAATTAAGCGTATCCAAATCTCATGTGGACCATACCACAAGAAACAATGTCGATTGAACATCCACCACTAAAAACTTCCCAAGGCCATCGTAAGAAGATCCATAATGTTTATTTTTCATCGAACTCATTAATAAGGTTAGCTAGACCTAGATAAAGAGAAAATACAAATATCAGCTTGATCCAGAGTTTTTATAGCCCATGAAAAGTTTTTAATGCTCTTTTTTTTTTTCCACTTTTTCCAGTGGTGTGGCCCATCGGAGATTTGTATCTGGTTATATTATGGAAAAACATCCTAAATTATCTGAAAAAATGATGGACAGCTTGGATATACATTATATTCATATCAATATTCATCAAGGTGGCCCCACATTGTGAGGGTAAAAGCCAACCCCTTGTAGGTTGAGTGGGGTCTAAAGTTTTATATTTTGACTGGAACTTGTCTCCTCACCATTAGAGCTGTAAAAACGGTTAACTCGCTCGGCTTGATTCGAAAAAGCTCAACTCAACTCAAAGTAGATTGAAGATGAGTTAGGCGGAATTTTTAGCTCAGAAAATTTTGAACTTAAGTACGAGTAAAACCAAACTCAACTCGACTCGGCTCAAAACTTAACTCAGTTCAAATCGATTTGTCAGATTCACATACTCTAAATATTTTATTTATATTTATATTTATATATTTACATAAATTATATATATATATATATATATGTGAGTCATGCTCCCCTGCGCACCTATGCATGTCCGCACCTTTGCACACGTGTCATGGGTGTCTAATCTGAACGGTCCATGTGATGCGGAATCCCATGAAACCTCATGTGATAATTTTTCACCCTGATCTAAAATTCTGGTGGGCCATAGTAAAGAGAAATGCAAATCAAGGGAGGAAACTGTTTTTATTTTTCATGGGTCATCAAAGTTTTAGATCAAAGTAACACTTGGCCTGGGGGGTTTCACGAGGTGTTGCTTCACATGAACGGTTCAGATTTTGGATCCACATCACATAAGGTGGGTTCTCAAGTGTGTGTGTGTGTGTATATATTAAAAATTATAAAATTTAAACCCGAACTTAGCTTGTAGGCTCAGACTCGAACTTGGTTTTAAAGATAAGTTCAAGCTCGGCCTGAACCAGCTGGAGCTATTGGCTGAACTGGGCTGAGTTCAGGCTGGGATAGCATGCCAGCCGAGCCAAGTCGAGTGGCAAGTTTGCCTGTGTACAGCTGTATTCACCAGTGGAGTGGGGCCAAAGTCTCATATTTCGAATCCTGCTAGATGAGCAGGATCACCATGAAGTGGATTGTTTGTAAAATTGGGCCAGTGGTTCCATGATCTGAGCCGTTGATACAAGACCTGCCATCTCCTGTCCATGCAGGGAAATTCCCTAGATTTGAGCATCTCTGTTTTTTCTGTTGGTTGAATGCGAACTTTTGGGTCAGGATTTTTATTTCATCTGGGATATTTGTGGTGGATGGGCCATCCAAAGTGGTCCAATCACATCAACGATTGGATCATTGAACCAGTGGCCCCACGCATACAAATTGGATATCGCAGTGTACTGCACAAACTCTTCGGCTGACGGGAGCAGATCAGGAGCCAACCTTGATAATGTGTTGTATATCCATTTCGTCCATCCGTTTCTCCATCCTATTTTAGACTGTGAACTCAAAAATTAAGCAGTTCCAAACCTCAGGTGGAACACACCACAGGAAACAGTGGTGATTGAGTTCCTCACCATTAAAAATTCCAAAGGGCACATCCTAAGTTTTTTATTTTATTTTATTTTAGTAATGTTTATTTCCCATGCATCCTCTTGATAATGTATAAATAAGTTTGATTCAAAACTTCTATTGTGGCCCATGAAAAGTTTTTAATGGTCATTCATCACTCTTTCTAGTGGTATGGTCTACTTGGGATTTGAATATTTGATATCACATTCTAAAATAAGATGGAAAAACAGATGAATGAGGTGGATATAAAACAAATATGTTAAGGTAGGCCCCACATAGTTAGGGTAACACATGGTATGGTCCACCTGAGATTTGAATGTTTGATATCACATTCTAAAATGAGATGGAAAAACAGATGAATGAGGTGGATATAAAACAAATATGTTAAGGTAGGCCCCACATAGTTAGGGTAACACATGGTATGGTCCACCTAAGATTTGAATGTTTGATATCACATTCTAAAATGAGATGGAAAAACAGATGAACGAGGTGGATATAAAACAACTATGTTAAGGTAGGCCCCACATAGTTAGGGTAACACGTGGTATGGTTATTTGACATCACATTCTAAAATGAGATGGAAAAACAGATGAATGAGGTGGATATAAAATAAATATGTTAAGGTAGGCCCCACATAGTTAGGGTAACACGTGGTATGGTCCACCTCAAATTTGAATATTTGATATCACATTCTATAATGAGATAGAAAAACAGATGAATGAAGTGGATATAAAACAACTATGTTAAGATAGGCCCCACATAGTTAGGGTAACACGTGGTATGGTCCACCTGAGATTTGAATATTTGATATCACATTCTAAAATGAGATGGAAAAACAGATAAATGAGGTGGATATAAAACAAATATGTTAAGGTTGGCCTCACATAGTTAGGGTAACACGACAACTTCATATATGTATGAATCTGCATCCTCTGCCGGCTACAAGCAGTAAAATGCAATTTGATTGGGTCACATCAGCACACACGACATCTAATGCGCCAGTGGTGATGTAGATTAATCATAATGCAAGAAAATAAGATTTTCTTACATGTGGCAAGCATAGGATTCAAATTCTGTATGAATACCTTGATCCACACTCACTAGCGAATGAAAAGTACGGTCACTAATCCAGATCTTCCATCCGACGGGTCACCATGAATGACAGAGTTATAGCTCCAAGTTGGGCTGGATGGGCTTCTGGGCTTTAGTCCAAGCTCACTTCGTGTATGATTTGTATTGTACATGGGGGTCGTAAATCGTAATGGGTCAGCCGGCCAAGCCAGGCCGTCCCCAATCTTGAAATCTAAGCATGGTGTTTGGGCTGGGAAGGTTTGAGATTGGGCCAACGAGAACTGGTTCGGCCTGGATTGTAGGCCCCATCCAATCATCAAATGAGCCACCATCATATATAAAGAATGGCTGTTATGGGGACATTTATGAGCCGTTTCTAATTAGCGTACATGTGTAGTTTAAAGACATGTTGGATCTAAATAACATTACATGAACGATCCAACAATTATACTTTCGAACTCGTAGTAGATGGAAAATGACAAAAGATTTCTTAGATTAGGCTATTTCATACTTTTGATGGTCAGCCCTGGCCTGGTCCAGTCCCACCCTGTAGGGCCTGGCCCAAGGTCTTACCAGCCCGATCAGGACCAAGCCGAGCCAGGGTCAGGATTTAGGAGACTCTGAGTGGGCCACTGGTGACCTTGTCTGGGCCCAGTTCAACCCCTATTTGTAGAATATTAGATTGTCAACAGGTCTATAAGTTCAACTTCCAAGCCCACGAAATAAACAATGCCAAGGCCTATTTTCCTGCTCATGATGGGTCAGCCCATCATGGCCCACTTAATAAAAAACCACATCATCTGTGTGGTGTTTCAATCGGGGCAGCGTGGTAGATGGGCTTCGAAGCCGGTGTGTTGTGGAAGGTTCGTGCCACCTCTATAGATTATACCCATACAAGGCCTGGAATGGCAAGATTGGTTGGCTTGGATTGTTGGCTATAACTTTGGGCCCAGTGGACTGAGGTCACCACTAACACAAGCCGGACTCAGGCATGGGCCCAGCTTGTTGAGTGGTCCGAGTTGGGTTCTTTGCATATGTGGGTTAGACTCAGGCCCAAATTCTTATATCCACATACAAGGATTAACGAGCCTAAAATCCATTACCCACACAATAAAAACTACAAACATTGGACTATCACAATGCTCTGACCAATGGATTTTCTATTTTAAATGTGGACCACTAATCTTTATTTCTATGGTTGATAATACAATTCAAGTATGCCCGGGAATGGGCAGCCACAGGGTTGGTTCAGGTCCAGATTTTGAACTGGTTAGGCAAGGCCCAATAAATGATTATGAATGTTTTAATGAGAGGGTAACTCCTCTCAACTGTTATATGTCGTGTGGCCCACCCAAGTCATGGATTGACTTCATTTTTAAGCCCAAGGTCCACCATAGAATGGTGCATCTGACTGATGGTGTAGATGTTTGACAAATATCACGGTGGGGCCCACATTTCTTGACCTCATGGAAAGTTCCCACCAAGTGCTTTTATATGTTTTAGGCATCTCTTTACATGATTTTAGATGGTATGGCCCACCTGAGCTCCATATACGGTTGTTATATATATATATATATATGGTTCAAAATTTAAAATCCAATGCCTACATTAGGTTTGAACATGGGTACACCGGAACATGACCATTCATATACAGACCTTAGAGCTAATTTCCTTTTTTTCACACATATAGGTTAGCAATATGAAAGTCCAATTTGAATGAGGGACCACACTCCCATGAAAGTCATGACTATTTAGCAAATGTCGTGATTTTTCAACTATACACGTACAATCTTGACCGTCCAAATTACCAACCGTTTCGTGGATGAAGCACAACGAAAAATTCCACTGAGACTATGATAGTGATGGTGTGATTTCGTACATGGGATTGGGACCACTGATTATTCGGATTACTTGAACAGTATGCTTTTAGAGATATGCTTCATCCATAATGTGGTCCAAAAATTGGACGGTCTGGATAGGGATACTTGATAGAGATATGCCGGCCGTGTGTGTGCAAGTGCATTTGACTAAAATCAAGAACCCAAGGAGATGCAGCTCCCTTATACAGCCCATCAATAGCTGTCGTTAGCTAATCCAACGGCTGACAGTAGCCCTACTACACCCCTTTGACTTCGATTTAAATATCCATGTTAGACGTAGACTGTTCCCTGCAACTAGAACTTCAAAAAAAAAAAAAATGTCACTGAGGAGGTACGATACAACCAGATGCAGCATTTGCACGTGTACCCTCACATGCAGCTCAGCGTGGTACACGTGTCCCATGATCAATGTGGGCCCCACCGTGTGGATTATACTGTGCAAAAATCTAGCTGGTCAACTCATCAGATGGGCTATATACACGCTCTGAAATGATGGACCACACTCAACTTAGATGTGTGGCCCATGTGATGGGTGGACCGGCTTGATCCTTGCACTGGATCGTCCATCCGCCTGAGCCCAATTTATGCATGGGTGAGATATCTCACATGCCTGCCACTTTGGCACGTGTGATGCGGGTAAGGTGTGTATGGAAAGGGTGCGTGTGGGGCTATCAAACATGCTATTGGATATTAAAAGAGGCCGGTTTTCATTCCACGACGTCCAGTGTGGGGCCCACCATGACGTGTGCGTGATATCCAACCGGTTATCATGTGGGCCCTCTCATGGAGCCCAAAAACTTGGCGTGGCCCACCTGAGTTTTCTAATAGATTGATCTCTTGGGTGTCCATTCCTTGTTGTGAAGCACATCTTCTGAATGGACTGGATGCCGTATACAAAAAATGTTGGGCCCCACATTGGATGGAAGGTCTTAATGGTGGGTGTCCCCATCTCAAACGTTCACTTTGGTGTGACCCACCTTTATGTTGGATGGGGCTGATTTATGGGGAAACAGGTGAACTTGAAAGCATGTATCTTATGGATGGATTGATTTGGACCTTATATCACGGTGGGACCTACATGCGGCGTTGTAGAACGAGAATATTCTACAAACGATGCATGAGAACCGGTCTCTGTAAGACATCAACTTCGGACATGTTTTCCACCACTAATACATACGATTCCATGGAAAACGAGTGCGTGACTTTCCTACTGCAAGTGGGGGCGTTACTTTCGCTGATGTGGACAGAACGACTTCATGTCGATGAGATCCACTCCGTCCATCAGGTGAGCCACCCTGACTTTGGATCGAGAGCCAAATATCAGGCTGATTCGATACTCAGGAGGGCTACACCATGTGGAATTTTTGAGTTGGGAAATTCCACCTTAAAATCGTACAAATTCTGTGAGGACCCACCATGGTGTTTATATTCCATCTAATCCATTCATATAATGAACCACACCAGGATGAATGGATGGAATTAAAATAAGGACATTCTAAGATTCATGTGGGCCATACCACGTGAATTTGAATTGTTATGCATGATTTTACACTTTCCCCTATTGTGTGACCCATATAAGTCTTATATTTAACTTGTTTTTAGAATTTACAGTGAAAATGTGACGAATCAAATGATGGACGGAGTGGATCTGATGCATGTTTTTTTCAGGTAGAGATCAGTTAAGCAAAAGTGGCGCCTCCGAGCTCCTATGCAAGTCAGGCTCTAGCCGTCGGAGACGGATTGGCTACTCCCCCTGACACCGGCCAATGGCTGATGGTCGGTGCTTTGTGGGCCCCACCATGATGTATGTGTTTCATCCATTCCGTCCATCTATTTTTATAGATCATTTTATGATATGAGAGAAAAAATAAGATATATAGAAATCTCAAGTGGACCACATCGCAAGAAACAGTGTTGAATGAGCGGTGACCATTAAAAACGTTTTGTGGGCCATAAAAGTTTTGGATCAAGCTAATATTTATTTTTTCTCTTCATCTGTGTCTTTTTGACCCAATCAACAGATTGGATGTCAAATAAAAAGTACAGTGGGCCTTAGGAGGATTTTAATGGTAGATATCCAATCATTATTGTTTTCCTGTGGTGTGGTCCACCATGATTTATAACCATATCATTCTTTTCCTAACTCCATAAAATGATCTGTAAAAATGGATGAACGGAATGGATGAAACAAATACATTATAGTGGGGCCCACAGAGCACCGACCACTAGCCACGGAGCTGGTGTCAGGGGGAGTAGCCAATCCGTCTCCCTAGCCGTCTTCTTCAAATGGATTGAGAAAATATCATCCGTACATTGCGAATAAAAGGGAAATCGACAAGTCAATCGACATGTGGATCAGATCTTGCCTCCCATCAATTTAGGTTATTTCCACTGTAGTGGATTAGGTACCTTCATGAATATGTTGAATATGCCACTGCCCATCAGTTTCTTCAGTTCATTTTAGGGCGTTATCAAAAATCTTAAGAAGATTCAAATCTCCCGTGGACCACACCACTGGAAATTGATGAATGACCATTAAAAAATTTTTGTAGGCTATAAAAGTTTTCGATCAAGCTTATCTTTCCATCGTCCCTTCATCCAGGTCTGATTGACCTTATCAACCGGTTAGATGTCAAATCTGCTTACAATGGTCGCTGGGAAGTTTTTAATGGTGGGCATTCAATCATCACCATTTCCTTTAGTGTGATACACCCGAGATTTTGATCTGCTTAATTTTTGGGAAAACGTCCTAAAATAGGCTGTAAAAACTAATGGACGGCATGGATATATACATAACATCATCAAGGTGGGCCCCACATTAAGGGTAACACCGAGGTGTTAGTGGGGTCACACCTAATCCGCTGCCAATTTCCACACTTCACGTGGATAAGACGTTATAAGATAGCATAATGAGAAATTTACGACTGTGGACCCCACCTTTTATCCAGCGGTTTTTTGGAAGCAATACAAACTTAGAATACACAATTGGACCTCCTCGTACGAGCCGGAATTTCAGGACGAAAATACCCCTCCTCCTGCGGAAACGGCTCTTCCTCTCCGTTTCCTCTCTTTGCTTTTCCTCTCCCTTTCTGCTGCCACTTTCCCTGCCGTTGCTGTCACCCCCGTTTCCCCACTGCATTTCCCGTAGAAAGACCCAAAAAAACACCCTTTTTGTCGGCCCCTTATCAGCATTTCATCTTTTCTTCTTGAAATGGTGGGTCCAGCGAAGAAAGCACACAAGACAGGTATATATATATATATTATTTTATTATTATTACACACGGACAGACACACACCGCACACACTCACGCTGCACACACACCGCGCACACTCACGCTGGTGGAATTTCACCACCTATGGCACTCGAACTCCTGACCGGGAGTTGAAACTACTGAGAGGTTACCACCCAAGCAAGAGTAAGGACCCCACCTTTTATATGAAAACGGATTGGCTACTCCCCCTGCCACCAGCCAATGGCTGGTGGTCGGTGCTCTGTGGGCCCCATAATAATGTATGTTTTTCATCCATTCCGTCCATCTATTTTTCTAGATCAATTTATAGTAATAAACAAAAAATGAGATATATATCAGTCTCAAGGGGACCACATTACAGGAAACAATGTTAAATGAACTTCGACCATTAAAAACTTTTTGGGGCCATAAAAGTATTGGATCAAGTTGACCTTTGTTTTTTTCCCTTCATCTGGATATTTATGACCTAATCAACATATTGGATGTCAAACAAACAGTACAGTGGGCCTTAGGAGGACTTAAATGATGGATTTCCAATCACTATTGTTTTCTTGTGGTGTGGTCCACCTGAGATTTATATCCCTCTCATTTTTGGGATTAAAACCTAAAATGATATTTAAAAATGGATGAACGGAATGGATGAAATACATACATCATGGTGGGGCCCATAGAGCACCGACCACCAGCTCCGGGGCTGGTGTCAGGGGGAGTAGCCAATCCGTTTCCCTTTTATATTTTAAACTCAGTTGGGCCCACATTGAATTTACTATTCATTCTATCCATCCGTTAACGGAAAATTTTAAGGGGTTGAGCCCCATATTGAAGCAGATCAAAAGATCAAATGCATCATACCACGGGAAACAGTGGGCATAATGATTTCCACCGCCGAAACCATAGTCGGCCCAACAGTGATGTTTGTTTGTTATCAAACCTATTCATAAGATCATACATATATGGATTAATAGAAAACACAATTATAAGCTTGATCCAAAACTTCTGTGGCCCCTAAGAAACGATCACCATTAGAAGTTCAATTCAAAATTTCATGTGGTGTGGTCAATTTCAACATTCCATTTCAACATTGGATATGTTTAAAATTTTCAGCTCCAGCCACGAAATTATTTGTTAAGTTTGCCCCACTGATTTTCATGTTTGCTCCGTTGATTTTTAAAAATTTCCCACTGATTTGTTTTCCCCCATGATTTTCTAGTTTGCCGCTAATTTTTCAATTTGCCTCGCTGATTTCTAGTTTGCCCCATTGATCTTCTAGTTTGCCCCGTGCAATTTCTTGCCCCATTGATCTTCTAGTTTGCCCGTGATCTTCTAGTTTCCCTCGATCTTCTAGTTTGCCCATTGATCTTCTAGTCTCCCCTGCTCATTGTTTGCCCCGTTCAATTTCATGTTTGTCCCACTGAATGTCTAGGTGTCCTCCCTCAATGTCTAGGTTCCCTTCCACATATGGGGCTTTGGTGTATACATATTGCGATGAAAACGGATGGACATTACATAATCTGATGAACATGATGTATTACAAATGAAACACCATCATAGGGCGTAGCAAGCGTAATCGGATTGCGTACTGAGTTAGTAGTACGTTCCCATTGTACTATGTAAACTCAGTTGGGCCCACAATGAATGTATGTAATATATCCACACCGTCCATCCGTTTTTTCATTTATTTTGAGGGGTCTAGCCCCCAAATCGAAGCATATCAAAAGATCAAGTGGATCATACCATGGGAAACAGTGGGCATAATGATTTCTACCACCGAAACCATAGCCGGCCCAACAGTGATGTTTGTTTGTTATCAAACCTATTCACAAGATCATACATATATGGATTAACAGAAAACACAACTGTAAGCTTGAACGGCCTGGCTGTGGCCCCTAAGAAATGATCAACTTCATGTGGTGTGGTCCATTTGAACATTGGATATGTTTAGATTTTTCGGCGCAAGCTACGAAATTATTTGTTAAGTTTGCCCCGCTGATCTTCTAGTTTGCCCCGCTGATCTTCTAGTCTCCCCCGCTGATCTTCTAGTTTGCCCCGCTGATCTTCTAGTCTCCCCCGCTGATCTTCTAGTTTGCCCCGTTCAATTTCAGGTTTGTCCCGCTGAATGTCTAGGTTCCCTTCCACATATGGGGCTTTGGTGTATACATATTGCGATGAAAACGGATGGGAATTACATAATCCGATGAACATGATGTATTACAAATAAAACACCATCATGGGGCGTAGCCAGCGTAATCGGATTGCGTACTGAGTTAGTAGTACGTTCCCATTGTACTATGTAAACTCAGTTGGGCCCACAATGAATGCATGTAATATATCCACACAGTCCATCCGATTCTTCATTTATTTTGTAATGTCTAGCCCCCAAATTGAAGCATATCAAAAGATCAAGTGGATCATACCGTGGGAAATAGTGGGCATAATGATTTCTACCACAAGATCATACATATATGGATTAACAGAAAACACAATTGTAAGCTTGAACCAAAACTTCTGTGGCCCCTAAGAAATGATCAACATTAGAAGTTCAACTCAAAATTTCATGTGGTGTGGTCCATTTGAACATTAGATATGTTTAGATTTTTCTCAAGCTACGAAATTATTTGTTGAGTTTGCCCATTGAACTTCTAGTTTGCCCCTGATCTTCTAGTTTGCCCGTTGATCTTCTAGTTTGCCCTGCTCTAGTCTCCCCCGGTGATCTTCTAGTTTGCCCCGATCTTCTAGTTTGCCCATCTTCTAGTCTCCCCGATCTTCTAGTTTGCCCTTGATCTTCTAGTCTCCCGCTCATCTTCTAGTTTGCCCGTTCAATTTCAGGTGTCCACCCTCAATGTCTAGGTTCCCTTCCACATATGGGGCTTTGGTGTATACATTTTGCGTTGAAAACGGATGGAAATTACATAATCCGATGAACATGATGTATTACAAATAAAACACCATCATGGGGCGTAGCCAGCGTAATCGGATTGCGTACTGAGTTAGTAGTACGTTCCCATTGTACTATGTAAACTCAGTTGGGCCCACAATGAATGCATGTAATATATCCACACAGTCCATCCGATTCTTCATTTATTTTGTAATGTCTAGCCCCCAAATTGAAGCATATCAAAAGATCAAGTGGATCATATCGTGGGAAATAGTGGGCATAATGATTTCTACCACAAGATCATACATATATGGATTAACAGAAAACACAATTGTAAGCTTGAACCAAAACTTCTGTGGCCCCTAAGAAATGATCAACATTAGAAGTTCAACTCAAAATTTCATGTGGTGTGGTCCATTTGAACATTGGATATGTTTAGATTTTTCGGCTCAAACTACGAAATTATTTGTTGAGTTTGCCCCGCTGAACTTCTAGTTTGCCCCGCTGATCTTCTAGTTTGCCCCGTTGATCTTCTAGTCTCCCCCGCTGATCTTCTAGTTTGCCCAGATCTTCCGTCTCCCTCGTGATCTTCTAGTTTGCCCGTGATCTTCTAGTTTGCCATGATCTTCTAGTCTCCCGTGATCTTCTAGTTTGCCGTGATCTTCTAGTTTCCCATTGATCTTCTAGTCTCCCCTGCTCTCTAGTCTCCCCCGCTCATCTTCTAGTTTGCCCCGTTCAATTTCAGGTTTGTCCCGCTGAATATCTAGGTGTCCACCCTCAATGTCTAGGTTCTCTTGCACATATGGGGCTTTGGTGTATACATTTTGCGATGAAAACGGATGGAAATTACATAATCCGATGAACATGATGTATTACAAATAAAACACCATCATGGGGCGTAGCCAGCGTAATCGGATTGCGTACTGAGTTAGTAGTACGTTCCCATTGTACTATGTAAACTTAGTTGGGCCCACAATGAATGCATGTAATATATCCACACAGTCCATCCGATTCTTCATTTATTTTGTAATGTCTAGCCCCCAAATTGAAGCATATCAAAAGATCAAGTGGATCATACCGTGGGAAATAGTGGGCATAATGATTTCTACCACAAGATCATACATATATGGATTAACAGAAAACACAACTGTAAGCTTGAACCAAAACTTCTGTGGCCCCTAAGAAATGATCAACATTAGAAGTTCAACTCAAAATTTCATGTGGTGTGGTCCATTTGAACATTGGATATGTTTAGATTTTTTAGCTCAAGCTACGAAATTATTTGCTAAGTTTGCCCCGCTGATCTTCTAGTTTACCCTGCTGATCTTTTAGTTTGCCCCGCTGATCTTCTAGTCTCCCCCGCTGATCTTCTAGTGTGCCCTGCTGATCTTCTAGTTTCCCCCACTGATCTTATAGTCTCCCCCGCTGATCTTCTAGTCTCCCCCGCTGATCTTCTAGTCTCCCCCGCTGATCTTCTAGTTTGCCCCGTTCAATTTCAGGTTTGTCCCGCTGAATGTCTAGGTGTCCACCCTCAATGTCTAGGTTCCCTTCCACATATGGGGCTTTGGTGTATACATTTTGCGATGAAAACAGTGGGCATAATGATTTCGGCCTGCTTCTTTGAATATGAACAACTCTCTTCAAGAAGAAAATATGACCAATGAACCAATTATAAAGGTAGTTGCAAATAACATCTTGTTGTTGACACTACCACTATAAAAAAGAGACTAAACTGGCCAAAACGTTGAACTTGGTAAAATGTCCAGCTTGCCCTGTTCAATTTCCAATTTCTTGTTAGCTCCGATCAATGTATAGCTTATGTTGATTGTTTGTCTCTGTCCAATTTTTGGTATTTCCTTGCTCATTTTATATTTATATTTCATATGAAACTTGTTCAAATTAATGAAATGCTACATTGTTTTCAGAAATGATTCCAAGTTTGTACACTATGTTTATCTTGTGAATTGTATGTTTGATATGTTTTTCAATTCATTTCTGTAGGTGACGAATATTCTGCCGTAATCTCCAACCCAACATCTAGGTGTACACTGACATGGTGGTTTGAGAAGGTGAAGGGTGGAGTGGAAAAACACAATAGTCGCCTAAATCTGTTTAGGCAATCCCCCTTCTCGTTTCTATTGCATGTTACATCCTTTAGATTTATAGGGGCTATATTTCACGTTCTTTTATTAAAATACAAAGGTGATTCAGTATTTGAGATCAGGGGGAGGCGATTGCAGTTTTCGGAGATGGACTTCGCCCTCATTACTGGTCTTAAGATTGAAGATCTTACTGTACCAAAGAATCGTTGCACTACGATACACTAAGAGATAAATACTTCAAAGAATATCCAATCTTAAAGAAGCACCTGATGGATGTGTTTGAGAGATTAGTTGACACCAATAAACATGAGGACGTCGTGAAGGTTGCCCTACTTCTAGTTGTAGAGTGCTTTCTTAGGGGAACCGAACCGAAAACCATGTGCAACTTGGATTATATTCACCTGGTGGACTCGCTAGATGATTTCTATATGTATCCCTGGGGCAGCCTGGGATACTATACAATGTTGTAAGGAATCGAATTTGCTGTTGCCGCATCAATATCCCGTCGGTACACTGTATGTGGTTGCGTCCTTCCCTTACAAGTAAGACCACCTTTTCTTTCCTATATTTTCTCTCTATATTCAATTATAGATTTTTAACCATATATTGATTTCATTCTAACAGGTATGGGCAGTAGAGACATATCCGGCCCTATAAGAGTGTATTATTTCATATGTTCCCCATCAAATTCCACGGTTCATTCAATACCGAGGCTGGAAATGTTGGAGGTACAACAGAATAAATGCTATTTTCGAGAGTAAAGCGGTAAGTTTATATATCAACAGTATTTACTTTGCTTGAGTTGACGTATACGCTTAATTATTTACCATTACTCTTTGTTCTTTTCCAGACATTAGTAGCTACGAAATTAGAACCAACTCTACGAGAATGGGAAACGGATGCCGTACGCTCGGTGCGTGACAGTTTCCAGGTGAGATGTCATGAAAAATGAACTATAAATTTCTGTCATTGTAAATTTATCCTTACTCTTACATATCCATCTATACATCTTGTAGCTTATCGAGACGCAGGAAGATAATGATGATGAGGGTAATGAGACTGATCATGAGGAGGATGAGTCACATGATAACGATGAGAAAGGCGTGGAGGGAGAGGGACCGAGGGGGGGTATTATGAAGAATGTTGTTTTTATGGAGGAATTTCGAATTGAGAGGGAAGAGTTGAAGAAGGAGAGAGAGGAATTGAAGAAGGAGAGGGAAGAATTGAGAAAAGAGAGGGAAGAGATGAGAAGGAAAGAAGCAATGTTTGCCGAGAGGGAGAGGTTGCTGAATGAGAAAGAACAATTGAAGAGGGAGAAGGATTTGTTTTTTGAGGACAAGGAAAAGTTAGTGAATGAGAGGGAGGAGTTTATTAAGGAAAAAGAATGTAGTCGTACACGGAGGGAATGTTTTGTGACGAAGGAGGGTGAGGAGTTGAGGAAGAGAGGGGAAGTAAATGATATTGAAGATAAAGAGCATGGACATGGGGACCTAGATGTGCAGTCATATAGTAATGTCAAAGGTAATGATTGAATGCATCCACTTCTCATCCTGTTTATGAAAGGAGAACCAAAAGAATACTGAAGCCGTCATATTACAAGATTTCTCCATACTTGTCCCTATCTGCATTCGAAACAACCCCTGCGGCGGTTCCCAAACCCGAGCAAGTAACAGCTTTTGCAACATCTCCGATACCATTTCCTCTACAGATGGATCCTTTCAGGATACTATCCGCACATGAGGTTAAAGAGGTAGAGGACTGGTATGAAGCAAACAAAGCCAGGGCAGCGGGAAAATGGTTCGGTACGATATGGCTGAAGGATGCGTGGGTTAATAGCGAGGTAAGTATTACTAATTTATTCTATATTATGCAATCTTGACATATAATTATGTGTTATATTTATCTATGACTAAATCGTACTATCCTATTGATTAGGCTATCGACACATACATCGAGTTCCTTGAGAGAAGGCATAACGACCTTACAATAGCATATCCTCAAGATTGCAAATTCTGTCCTACGTATTTTACGGTAACTGTTTATTGCGCTAATCCATAATCTGTTTGAAAATTTGATTTTCTTACATGACGTGAACGTTCATCATGTTTGTAACAGCAAAGCCTTGAGGGGTGTTTGCCTATTTTGACTGCATACCAGGCCTCCATATCAGCGTCAGAGCGGGCCGAGCTAATAGGTCAGATGGGTACGGCCTACGCAGTTGCCAAACAGCGAGATAGATCATACGCCAAAGCAATTTGGTGTTATGAACGGGTAATGCACTTGTCGCAGAACATCATCTCTTACTGTTATGTCTTCTATCATGTTTGACTAATATATTATCCTGTGAATCACGAATAGGTCTATGCACCCATAAATCACGATAATTCACATTGGTTTCTGCTAGTCATATATCCTAGAGCAAGAGAAATTGTTATTATGGATAGCTTGTGCACCCGTTTATTGCCGAAGTACAAGCAAAAGATGAAGATGATGACTGATGCACTCCCCATCCTCTTCCATGCTACTAGAGACAGCACTGCGCTTGAAGGAAAGAAGTGGACCATCAGAGTCGATGAATATGCGCCGAAGCAGGACAATGGTTATGACTGTGGTATATTCGTAATGAAATACATCGACATTTTGTGTAGCGGTCTCACCTTGGCGGGAATAGACATGCAAAAATTCACCGCCGTTTGGAGGAAGTCAATAGCATATGATTGCTTGTCTCTAGTTTGTAGATGATATTTGTTTAGGGCATGGGATGAATTTTTGAAATATGTTGTATACATTGTACTATATACATCGTTGAATGTACATTGTAAGTTATGATGTATAGCATACTTTGTAAGTTTTGATGTATAGCATACTTTGTAATTTTGGTAGATAGCATACTTTAGAAAAATTTGGCATATTCGTCAGAATTGTAAGTTATGATGTATAGCATACCTTGTAATTTTGGTGGATGATGAAATGAACTTTATACTTTGTCCCACTATATTTTTCGTTTGCCTCGCTATGCTTATCGATCAAGTATGCTGTTGCTGTGACTCAGTGCTTGAGATTGGCCGGCTCATTCTCATGCTTGACCCGCTCATTTTCATGTTTGCCTTGCTGATTTAGTAGTTTGCCCCGCTGATTTTCATGTTTCCCCCGCTCATTTTCATGTTTGCCCCGCTCATTTTCATGTTTGCCCCGCTGATTTTTCTGTTTGGCCCGCTGATTTTGTAGTTTGCCCCGCTGATTCTACAGTTTCCCCGCTGATTTTGTAGTTGGCCCCGCTGTTTTTGTAGTGTCCCCCGCTGATATTCTAGTTTGCCCCGCTGATTTTAGGGCCCGTTTGGCCGGGTGGTTTGGAAGGGATTGAATGGTATTACGGTGGATGGCATGGATTTCGAGGTAATGATGGTGTTGGCAGTGGATTGTCTTGAGACCCATGGGATTGCTATTAGACTGGAATGCTACATCCAGTCTGTTTGGCACGCCCGGCCAATCCCGGGATTAAACCTCCCCATCCCTTCCAATCCCTCGAACCAAACACGTCCCTGGCAAATTTTAGGGCCCGTTTGGCCGGGTGGATTGGAAGGGATTGAATGGTATTAAGGTGGATGGCATGGATTTCTAGGTAATGTTGGTGTTGTCAGTGGATTGTCTTGAGATCCATGGGATTGCTATATCCCTGAATTGCCATATCCCGTCTGTTTGGCATGCCCGGCCAATCCCAAGATTAAGCCTTCCCATCCCTTCCAATCCCTCCAACCAAACACGTCCGGGGCAAATTTGAACGAATTAGCGTGGATTGGATGGGATTTAAAGGTAATGATGATGTTGTCAGTGGGTTGTCTTAAGATCTATGGGATTGGGGTCAGATCACCGTCTCCGTTTGGCACGCCCGGCCAATCCTGGGATTTAACTTCCAATCCCTTCCAATACCATCCAGTCCCTTCCAATCCACCCGGCCAAACAGGCCCTTATAGTTTCCCCTGTTGATTTTAGGGCCCGTTTGGCCGGGTGGTTTGGAAGGGATTGAATGGTATTTCGGTGGATGGCATGGATTTCGAGGTAATGATGGTGTTGTCAGTGGATTGTCTTGAGCCCCATGGGATTGCTATATCCCTGAATTGCCATATCCCGTCTGTTTGACACGCCCGGCCAATCCCAAGATTAAGCCTTCCCATCCCTTCCAATCCCTCCAACCAAACACATCCGGGGCAAATTTGAACGGATTAGCATGGATTGGATGGGATTTAAAGGTAATGATGATGTTGTCAGTGGGTTGTCTTAAGATCTATGGGATTGGGGTCAGATCATCGTCTCTATTTGGCACGCCCAGCCAATCCCGGGATTTAACTTCCAATCCCTTCCAATACCATCCAGTCCCTTCTAATCCACCCAGCCAAACGGGCCCTTATAGTTTCCCCCGCTGATGGCATGGATTTCGAGGTAATGATGGTGTTGTCAGTGGATTGTCTTGAGACCCATGGGATTGCTATATCCCTGGTGTCGGTGCAAATTGTACTTGACGACTGTCTTATCGGGCTATGCATCGCCCAGTGAAGGGTAAAAAAATCTGACTGCGTGGGAGGTCTTTGGGCTCACTGGGCTTGTGGTACATCACAGACGATAGATCCGGACCGCACCCGTAAATGAAGGAATCGCATCGACCAGTGGGCACTTGTAAAGTGCATATCGCTATATCCATGAAATAAAATATTGTGTTTTTTAAACAAATGGCCCTGCCAATTAGGACAGTCAACTGGGGCATTTCGGCCTTCAGATTTCACCTCAATTTTCGCTCTGAATATTGAAGATATGTCCTTGCAGTGGGGCAGTCAAATCTGACCCTTGATTGAGAAATGGTGACCGAAATAAAGTCCAACAAGGCCATTTGGGTGAATTAGCGAAAGCCGGGGCCAACTAACCCAAAACCAGGGTATAAAACCCTTTAACCCCTCTCTTTCACTCACTCCTATAACAATTCCAGCAACATGGACGAAGTGTGTGTGGGTGTATTCGCCGGAGACCTCGGTCCTACCGTAGTGGATGCGAAGTGTGGCTGATAAAAGGTAACAAATTCGAGCTCTCTTCCAATTTTCGTAGCTATGGCCGCATGCATGTGTCCTGACACAACTAACACAAAGAGAACCGGAAGACAATACAATCGGGGAATCAACTAAGAGGTGAGATCCGACCCTTGACCTAAATCATAGGTTAATTGGATTTTCTCTTTCCAACTATCCTTATAAACTTCGTGTGTTGGATAGGTTCTGACGACCCTTGACCCAAACCCCAGGTTGAAGCATTTAATCGGGTTTTCTCTTTCCAAATATCCGTAAAAATACTATACATATGTTATATTTGAGTTGAATCTTGGTTTTGCTGAGTGAGGTTGACAAAAAAGAAAAATGAATAAAGGATTATCAGCCAGGCCCTAAAATAAAGGAAAAAAGAAGAAGAAACTTGGTTTTGGATCTATTTCATTTTATTTTTTTTTGGAATATGCCCTTTACTCGACCAGGTATTGCTGTTATATGTTGACCCGGTCGACCGGGTTGACTCAGTCGACCCCATCTGGCTCTAATACACTTTTACCCGGTCGACCCCATCTTGCTGTATATATGGTGACCCGTTCGACCGGATTGACCCGGTCAACCCGGCCGACCGGGTTGACCCAGTCGACCCCATCTTGCTGTACACATTTTGACCCGGTCGACCGGGTTGACCCGGTCGACCCCATCTTGCTGTATATATGGTTACCCGGTCGACCGGGTTGACCCGGTCGACCCCATCTCGCTGTCCTGTTCTTTTAGCCAGTCGACGGTTTCGACCATTAAAATGCCTAACAACAGGCCCGAAGCCCGGTCGAAATGTAACTTATATCTCCTAAACCCATTAGCTAAAACCCACTTCCTCTTCTTCCACACACCTTCTCATCTTCTAGTCACGTTCCTTTCTTCCACAATCCTAAACCCATCATCATCTTCATTCCATTCTCTAAAATCTTCTTCCACAATCCTTCTTATTTTCTCAAATCCTTCTTTGCTCCCTTCTTTACTCCCATACAAATCCCATAACCCACTTTCATTTCCTTCATTTTCTTCATTTTTCTATCTTATTCCACCGAAATCTACAAAATTCCAAACAAAACCCATTGATAATTTTCAATGGGGGCTTTCCTTCTACTCGTTTCTTCATGGCTACTGTTCCCATTAATGGTGAGCCTTATGGCTAAGAAGCGTGGTGCACAGGAAACAGAAGAAGAACAATATAATCATCACTCCAAGCGAAGGGAGGACACTGGAGTGCCAACCTCAACGGTTGCAGCTACCCGGGAGAAGAGAGTTACCTCGGGACCTTAAAAGGGTCCATCCATGTCTCGGGCGGGTCCGTCAACGTCTCGCGGCCGGGGAGTCGAGGCAGAACAAGCAGTGGATTTTGGAAGATTCGCCAAACGCAAGATATGCTTTAAGCGGTACATGCATAAGGACTTGTTCGCCGATACCCAAGAGCGCAAGTGGCTTGCCTCACTTGGGTGGAATCTCATCTTCACACCCTACAACAATGCCGACGCCGATACTGTGCGACATTTCTACGCTTCAATTAAAAATCCAAGTCTACAGTCAATGACCTTCGACGTGTTAATCGGTAATTCCTTGAGAACTTTTAGTATTACTGACATTGAGAGGATTTCTGGGGTGCCATGTGGGACAGTGATTGTTCCATATAAGGATTCGAAGAGGTCCAGGTACAAGGAGGAGAGGACTGTTCATGTTTATGGTGAAAATAAGCCTTGGATACAGGATGATAATTGTTTGAAGGTAACAAAGATGCTTCCAGTTTAGAGGTTCCTCCATCTTGTTTTCACGTACAATGTGTATCCTAGATCGGGTAATCATACACAACTAACACAGTATATGTTGGAGGTTCTGTACTTAGTAGGTACCCGTAAAAAAGTTTGCTACCCATCTATTGTAATGCGGCATATATTGATGGCGGCCACAAATTCCAATCTGTCCTTACCCTTTAGACGGTTGGTTTGTAAGATGGCGAAGGACTGTGGGTTTAGTTTCAACTGCAATGCGAGGCTTGAGCCGCAGAATTTTATTGACGCTAATTCTATTAAAAGGATGAAATTGAACAGGGAACAAGAGGTTGAAAGAGGAGAACGATATGAAGAAGGAGAAGGAGAGGAGGAGGAAGACGAAGAGGCAGAAGAGGAAGACGATGATGAAGACATCGACGAAGATTTTGTGGCCCCCCCGCTTATACATGAGCGCTTCAATCGGGTGGAAGAGGAGTTGACATCGGTTCGGTCTGAATTAACTGATTTCAGGACTGAAATGAAGGCCAAAGTGACTGAACAAGAGCAATGGAACAAGAAGATCTTACGCACCTTGAAGGAAGTGTTATGCTGCGTCCAAAAGGATGGAGCAGAGCCACATCCGACTGATTCACAGGACCATTAGGTCTCGGGTGAAGCCATGGTTGTGGTTATGTGTTTTGTGTTTTGTGGGTTGTAAGAAATGGAGAATTTCCACCTAATAGTTTAATAGTTTGTAGTTGGGTACCTTATGTTTTTTCTACTGGTTAGGTATATAGGGGAAGAATGTATGGATGTAGTTATGTTTCGGGTGATATTTGCTGGGAATTCTTGAATCTATGGTTTGTTTTTAATGTTCTCTGCTAATATGTATGCTAGCAATATCTGAAAATCCCCCCAACAAAAGGTTTGCTCACAATTCGTAGCCACCCTTCCCAGGCAAAGCACCCTAACATTTTGATGGGCTAGATTTTGATGTGAAATTGTCATTGTGGCAACTCATCCATGTTACCCTTCATAGCACCGTCCATGTATGTGAAGGAAAAATGCCATCAGTTGTTTAGATCAGATATGCAAGAAAAGTGAATAAAGCTATCAATGCCTTGGTGGCTCTGAAGGGGGGTTGCTCAAAAGGGTGTTTATGCATCAAATGCCCCTTTTACAACAAATCCAAACATGCCCTTTAGGATAACTATGCATTGGTTGATCCTTTGTTATTTCTCTTGCGAGGCTTTTTTGTGGTCTAGTACATTGAACAAGACTTTTACAATTGATATCATTCGAAAGCGCCATCGGTTAATGGGTGTTTGATGTGTAAAAAGGAATCATAATATGAAATGATGTCTTTAGTTAAGAAGCAATTTTGAAAAAGGAATCACAATATGAATTTCATCACCTATGGATACTCGAACGCTTAACTGGATGTTGAAACTCCTAAGAGTCTACCACCCAAGGGGGGCAAATTGAAATATGAGCGGGGCAAATTAGAAAAGCAGCGGGGAAAACTAGAAGATCAGCGGGGCAAACTAGAAGATCAGCGGAGGAGACTAGAAGATCGGCGGGGGAGACTAGAAGATCAGCGGGGCAAACTAGAAGATCAGCGGGGGAGACTAGAAGATCAGCGGGGCAAACTAGAAGATCAGCGGGGCAAACTTAACAAATAATTTCGTAGCTTGCGCTAAAAAATCTAAACATATCCAATGTTCAAATGGACCACACCACATGAAGTTGATCATTTCTTAGGGGCCACAGCCAGGCCGTTCAAGCTTACAGTTGTGTTTTCTGTTAATCCATATATGTATGATCTTGTGAATAGGTTTGATAACAAACAAACATCACTGTTGGGCCGGCTATGGTTTCGGTGGTAGAAATCATTATGCCCACTGTTTCCCATGGTATGATCCACTTGATCTTTTGATATGCTTCGATTTGGGGGCTAGACCCCTCAAAATAAATGAAAAAATGGATGGACGGTGTGGATATATTACATACATTCATTGTGGGCCCAACTGAGTTTACATAGTACAATGGGAACGTACTACTAACTCAGTACGCAATCCGATTACGCTTGCTACGCCCTATGATGGTGTTTCATTTGTAATACATCATGTTCATCAGATTATGTAATGTCCATCCGTTTTCATCGCAATATGTATACACCAAAGCCCCATATGTGGAAGGGAACCTAGACATTGAGGGAGGACACCTAGACATTCAGTGGGACAAACATGAAATTGAACGGGGCAAACTAGAAGATCAGCGGGGGAGACTAGAAGATCAGCGGGGCAAACTAGAAGATCAGCGAGGGAAACTAGAAGATCAGCGGGGCAAACTAGAAGATCAGCGGGGGAGACTAGAAGATCAGCGGGGCAAACTAGAAGATCAGCGGGGCAAACTAGAAGATCAGCAGGGCAAATTGAAAAATTAGCGGGGCAAACTAGAAAATCAGCGGGGCAAAGAGAAAAATCAGCGGGAGATTTTTGAAAATCAACGGGGCAAACATGAAAATCAGTGGGGCAAACTTAACAAATAATTTCGTGGCTGGAGCTGAAAATTTTAAACATATCCAATGTTGAAATGGAATGTTGAAATTGACCACACCACATGAAATTTTGAATTGAACTTCTAATGGTGATCGTTTCTTAGGGGCCACAGAAGTTTTGGATCAAGCTTATAATTGTGTTTTCTATTAATCCATATATGTATGATCTTATGAATAGGTTTGATAACAAACAAACATCACTGTTGGGCCGACTATGGTTTCGGCGGTGGAAATCATTATGCCCACTGTTTCCCGTGGTATGATGCATTTGATCTTTTGATCTGCTTCAATTTGGGGCTCAACCCCTTAAAATTTTCCGTTAACGGATGGATAGCATGAATAGTAAATTCAATGTGGGCCCAACTGAGTTTAAAATATAAAAGGAAAACGGATTGGCTACTCCCCCTGACACCAGCCCCGGAGCTGGTGGTCGGTGCTCTATGGGCCCCACCATGATGTATGTATTTCATCCATTCCGTTCATCCATTTTTAAATATCATTTTAGGTTTTAATCCCAAAAATGAGAGGGATATAAATCTCAGGTGGACCACACCACAAGAAAACAATAATGATTGGAAATCCATCATTTAAGTCCTCCTAAGGCCCACTGTACTGTTTGTTTGACATCCAATATGTTGATTAGGTCATAAATATCCAGATGAAGGGAAAAAAACAAAGGTCAACTTGATCCAATACTTTTATGGCCCCAGAAAGTTTTTAATGGTCGAAGTTCATTTAACATTGTTTCCTGTTATGTGGTCCCCTTGAGACTGATATATATCCAATTTTTTGTTCATTACTATAAATTGATCTTGAAAAATAGATGGACGGAATGGATGAAAAACATACATTATTATGGGGCCCACAGAGCACCGACCACCAGCCATTGGCTGGTGGCAGGGGGAGTAGCCAATCCGTTTCCATATAAAAGGTGGGGTCCTTACTCTTGCTTGGGTGGTAACCTCTCAGTAGTTTCAACTCCCGGTCAGGAGTTCGAGTGCCATAGGTGGTGAAATTCCACCAGCGTGAGTGTGCGCGGTGTGTGTGCAGCGTGAGTGTGTGCGGTGTGTGTCTGTCCGTGTGTAATAATAATAAAATAATATATATATATATACCTGTCTTGTGTGCTTTCTTCGCTGGACCCACCATTTCAAGAAGAAAAGATGAAATGTTGATAAGGGGCCGAAAAAAGGGTATTTTTTTGGGTCTTTCTACGGGAAATGCAGTGGGGAAATGGGGGTGACAGCAACGGCAGGGAAAGTGACAGCAGAAAGGGAGAGGAAAAGCAAAGAGAGGAAACGGAGAGGAAGAGCCGTTACCGTCAGGAGGAGGGGTATTTTCGTCCTGAAATTCCGACTCCGTACGAGGAGGTCCAACTGCGTATTCTAAGTTTGTATTGCTTCAAAAAAACCGCTGGATAAAAGGTGGGGTCCACAGTCGTAAATTTCTCCTTTGTTTCCTTATTTACTAGGAAATCATCTTCTCCTTACTATAAGCAGAAGAGGAATGCTGCTTTGATGCATGTTTCATGGAATCTGTGGAGTGCACGTGATAATATCTTCACCCCACATGGACACTTTTGATCAGTGATATATATACGATGGAATTCACCCCATAATATCTCTTATGACTCCTCTTTTCAACTATAAACGATGGAATTCTCTATTGCAATATATATAAAACGATCACTTTGAGAAAACATTGAGTGGGGCAAATTAGAAATTTGATTGGGGGAAACATGAAATTTAGTAGGGGAAACATGAACACATACCCCCACACACTCACACTAGTGGAATTTCATCACCTATGGATACTCTAAGTATGAGCGAGACAAACTAGAAGAACAATGGGACAATCAATTATGAGCGGGGCAAGCACGAAAAAGTACGGGGCAAATATGAAAAAGAGCGAGGCAAGCATGAAAATGAGCGGGGCAAACATGAAAATGAGCGGGGCAAACATGAAAATGAGTGGGGTAGGCATTAAAATAAGTGGTGCAAACATGAAAAAGAGCGGGGCAAGCATGAAAAAGAGCGGGGCAAACATGAAAATGAGTGTGGTCCATTTGAACATTGGATACGTTTAGATTTATCGGCTTAAGCCATAAAATTATCTGTTAAGTTTGCCCCGCTGAATTTCATGTTTGCACCGCCGATCTCCTAGTTTGCCCAGGTGATTTTCGGGTTGGGCTATACAAACACCAACCCGAGAAAACTTAGGCTGGGCTTAGGTTGAGGTCCCAGGTTGCTCGACCCAACACAAACCCGATTGTTATATTAGTTACTTATAAATTATAATTGAGTGTGGATTGTTTATGTAGAAGGTACACTAATGATGTCGGGTCTCATTTGTCCACGTCATTTCCAAGGACTCACGTGTGTTCTCCCATTGTCTATTAAATGTTTGCAACTCATCCACCGTGCATGTAATTTAAGTCAATTTAGGCATATGCAGTCATGTGGCTCATTTTGGATGGAGAATCAAAAGTCACTCCTCATTGGATTATCTTAACCATCTAGTTGGTGGCCACTAGAGGCTGGTTTGCAGTCCAAATTCTGCAGCAGATCTCAGGTGGATGTAATTCACCTCATTGGTATGACTATTTGCATGTGCTCCAATCCTTAGTTGCATAATCCTTCTATTCCCGGTGCCACTTCCACCTCCGATCTTGCTTTGGAACTGTGGTCCAACCCTACTTTGTAGCCATTTAAACTTGAGCGGGTCAAAATAGAAACGCAGTGGGGGAAACATGAAATTGAGGGGGCAAACTAGGAATTCAGTGAATTTCTCATGAAAATGAGCGGGCCAAGGGGTTTCCCTTCTATGCATGTGAAGTTCTTGTCTATCAGCCATCAGTTTTTGGTTTTGCTCATTCTAGTATCTTGGCAATTGCCTTGCATATACTATTCATGTGCATTTTCCTTTTCGACGAGCTTAGCGGGACAAATTGAAAATACAGTGGGACAAAGTAGAAAATTCATTCATCATCCACCAAGTTTACAAAGTATGCTATACATCAAAACACTAAAGAATTTACAAAGTTTGATATTTTTCAGATATGGAAAACTTGCACCTCCGGCGATTATGCCCAGTTTGTTTGCATCGCCCACACTTTGTTGTTTTCGATTCTTCTCCACGCGATGGAATTCTAAGCTTTTTGAGTCTGCCAGCTGACCTCCTTTGCCCTGGGGGTTTAATTTGCGCACAATACTCCTTGAAGCCCACCGAAATTTCTTCCCACTCACTCTTGTCACGTACTGGGTATACCGATTCGCTATACGTGGCTTTGTAATTTTGCACCGTGTAGAATGGGGAACAGTATGAGTAATGAGGGAGATTGTAGTTTATACATGCTGACAAGACATGCATACAGGGATACCCCTTCACGCTAAACTCGCGACATGTACACGAAAACTTACTGAGATTGACTGTATCATTATAATCTCCCACAGCATAGTACTCGTCTCGAGAAATAGGATGACAGCGAACATCTCGCGCTTTCTGCACAAGATCCTTTAACTGCTGCTCCGCCCATGGTGTCAATGGCCCTATAAACGATGCCGTAGATTCTCTTCTCTTATAAAACAATTCCTGTATCTTCAATCTAACCCCTTCTATCAATTTCGTAACGGGGTATTCGCGTGCTTCTTTGAAGAGGATATTGACACACTCGGAAATGTTTGTAGTAACCAAGTTGAATCTTTTTCCTGGAAAGTGTGAAGATGCCCATCTCTCGTATCCGATTTCTGTCAGCCATGCATGTACTGCGGGGTTGGCCATTTCGATATCATGCATTAATTTTTCGGATTCAGCCACCCTACATGTCTTCACTGCCCGCCAGTAGTACATCTCCAATAACTTATCTTTAAAGGTGTCCACCAAGTTTCTGTAGATATGATATGCGCAGTAGCCATGAATTGCACGTGGGAAGACATGGGGTACCTCTTTCAGTAAACCTTTATGTCTATCGGATATAATCACAAGATCCTCCAGAGACCCTATCGCATCGCCAAGGTAAGTAAGGAACCAATTCCAACTGCTACCGTTCTCCGATTCCCCGATGCCAAACGCAATTGGAAATATATGATTGTCCCCATCTAAGGCCGTGGCGATGAATAAAATACCCTTGTATTTTCCCTTTAAGTGTGTCCCGTCAATGGCTAATACCCTCCGCAATGATTTTTGAAAACTTCTAACGCATTGTCCGAGCGCAACAAAACATCTTTCGAACCTGAAAGTCTCTTTGTTAACATGTAGGGCAGTCACTGTCCCTGGGTTAACCGTCCTCAATTCATGTAAATACAAGGGGAGTTGATTGTAGGAGTCTTCATAAGACCCCATCACCTGATTGATTGCAAGCTCCTTGGCTGCCCATGCCTTCCTATAACTGATAACAATATTATACTTCTCTTGCATGGTGAAGATAATATCACGTGGCCTCAACCCTAGGCGTTGCTCTATGCGGCTAACAACCAAATCACATGCTAACTTACTGCTTGCTTGCCGGTGATCACTCCTCATCCATGACATGCCACACGTGTGATTTGGCGTATAAGTCCGTATCTTGAAAATTCCTGAATCACCCACGCGTGATGCATGAACCCTCCATTCGCATCTTTCTTCGAAGCATACAACCGTAAATCTCCTAGAATTTGAGTACAGTACCCTGTACTGAAATTTATTTTGAAGGGCAAATTGGCTCAAAACATGATGACACCGACTCTTGTCCTTAAATGTTTGCCCAACGGCTATCTCGATCAATTCACTCAACGAATCCGTATATTCCAGCATTGCTGCATTAGTGAATGCAGCATCATCAAACGGCACAGGAACTTGACGGGTGTTGAAGTTTGTTGTTTCGGGAAGGTTTGGAGGTGGGATGTTGCTTTCAGGACTGATGTATCTTCGGGCTGTGGATGATGACGGCAGATCTGCTGTTGTTGCTAGAGGCGGTGTCATGCAATCACAAATGAGGTCAATGTCATGTGCACCGCAGGCTTGGGAACTCACAAATTTTGATGTTTGGGGCGGCTCGGACAGTTGATCATTTGTTCCTACTACTTGTAATGGATTTGGCTTATATTCAAATTCCACGCCATGCTCTTCTGCCACACTGTCAACGTGTGATGTCATATTAATGTGTTCGATTGTCTCGATGACTAAAGGGATGAACTTTTTCGAATGCTCCAACTGTGTTGCCAGGAACACTTTGACATCATCGTCGTCCTCAAGTATGGTTGGAGGGATTGATTTATTGGAGCAGGGATACAAAACTTTCATCTGAATATCACAATCTGTTGGTGTTCTCTTAATAATCCTGTACATTCTGGATAGAAGTTCCTCGTACGTAGTATCAACATCTAGCGAAATAGTTTTCGTACTTCCACTCGTGTACGTCCATTGCTTGTTTTCACATTCTAACTCCCCGCCATAGCAACAGATGATTCTCGTAGCCATTATCTGCAAGATTCAATACAATGACAAATTATCAATAAATCGTTAAACAACGGAAGCTTCCCATAAGACAAAACTCAATAAAATAATAAAAGACCGAAAACTCGCTTTCCCTTATAGATGAGAATGATACAAAGCTTAAGGAAATAAAGAATAAGCAACGCGTTAAATTTTCATGTAAACAACCAGAGCTTATATGGATTAGGCCTTCTACGAATGATTTCGTATCGTATTTTATTAAATTGAGTAAGGCAATCTAACATGACATTGAGCGGGGCAAACTGGAAAAATGGGCAAGACAACGTACAAATTGAGCAGGGCAAATATGAAATTCAGCGGGGGGGTAAGCATGAGATTCAACAGGGCAAATATGAAATTGAGCGAAATTGAATTCAACGAGCATAGCATAGAATTATGTGGGGCAAACTATTAATTAAGCTATGCAAGCAAACATTAAATCGAGTGTATGTAATCCCCATCAACGCATCAAATTCAATAAGCCTAACGCATAAATTTGATTAAGTCTAACATATGCGCATCAACTTGCATTAAATTGACCATAGCTAGCATCAAATAAGTACATCAATAAATTCATTGAGCTAGCATCAAATATACAACCAAAGCTCATACATTGGATATATGAGCGGGGCAAACTAGAAATTGAGCTGGGGAAACATGGAATTGAGCGGGGCCAACATGAAACTCAGCAGGGTAAACTAGATAATCAGCGGGGCAAACTAAAATTGAGCAAAGCAAACATGAAAATTGAGCGAGACAAACTAGAAATGAAGGGGGGCAAACTACAAAATTCAATAGGAAAATCCAAAAAATCAGCCGGGCAAAGTAGATATTGATCAGGGCAAACAGAAAATTGAGCGGGACAAACTATAAATTCAGCTATGCAAGCAAACATTAAATCGAGCGAGCGTCGCATGATATTGAGTTGGGCAAATGATATTTCGAGCGAGCATAGCATGATATTGAGCTGGGCAAACATTGAATCGAGTGAGTATAGTATGATATTCAGTGGGGCAAAGATTGAATCGAGCGAGCTTAACATCATATTCAGCGGGGCAAACATTAAATCGAGCTGGCATAGCATGATATTGAGCGGGGCAAAAATTAAATCGAGCGAGCATAGCATGATATTGAGCTAGGCAAACATTAAATTGAGCAATCCTAGCATGAAATTTATCGAGGCAAACATTAAATTGACCTTATCTATCATGAAATTGAGCTGGGCAAATATTAAATTGAGCGATACTAGCATGAAATTTATCGAGGCAAACATTAAATTGAACTTATCTTATCTAGGCATGAAATTAAGCTGGGCAAACATTAAGGGCCCGTTTGACCGGTCGGATTGGAAGGGATTGGATGGCACTGGAAGGGATTGGAAGTTAAATCCCGGGATTGGCCGGGCGTGCCAAACAGGGTCGGTAATCTGATCCCAATCCCATGGATCTTAAGACAATCCACTGACTACACCATCATTACCTTTAAATCCCATCCAATCCACCCTAGTCCGTTCAAATTTGCCTGGGACGTGTTTGGTTGGAGGGATTGGAAGGGATGGGAAGGTTTAATCCCGGGATTGGTCGGGCGTGCCAAACAGACTGGATATAGCAATCCAGGGATAGAGGAATCCCATGGATCTCAAGACAATCCACTGACAACACCATCATTACCTAGAAATCCATGTCATCCACCTTAGTACCATTCAATCCCTTCCAATCCGCCCGGCCAAACGGGCCCTAAATTGACTGATCCTGGCATGAAATTTATCGAAGCAAACATTAAATTGACCTTATCTTACCTACCATGAAATTATGTTGGGCTAACATTAAATTGAGCGATGCTAGCATGAAATTGAGCAGGATAAACATGAAATTCAGCGAGCATAGCATGAGATCAAGTGACCTCTAACATGGAATTGAGTGAGCTTCAAATGGAATTGAGCGAGTTCCACATGGATTGGACCGATCAACACATAAAATTAACTAAGCCTAACACATGAAATTGAGTAAGCCTAACACATGGAATTGACCGAACTTCGCATGCAATGCAATTGTACGAGCCGATTATTTTTAAAAAATATTTGTACCACCGACTACCGTAGTACAGGTCAAATGTAGGTTGAAGAGAGGTGCTTTGGAGTGAGGGAATATTTTCAACCTTCTCAAGGATTGCAAATGCAGCCACTTCATGGGATGTAGGTTGAAGAGAAGCCAAGAAAGAAAATGGCAAATGTAGAATGATGATATCTACATGATTCACTAAGATTCGACGAGGAAAATGAGAAGAATAACCTCCGTGCGTCGGTTTATCGTTGAAAAGGAGTGAAAGACTGTTATTTTGAGAAGGGAGTGAAAGCAACAGGGGTTTAAAGGAAAGGAAACGGATTGGCTACTCACCCTGCCACCACCCAATGGCTGTGGTCGGTGGTCTGTGAGCCCCACCATGATGTATGTGTTTCATCCATTCCGTTCATCCATTTTTTCAGTTCATTTTAATCCTTCGTCCAAAAAATGAGAGGGATATAAATCTCAGGTGGACCACACAACAAGAAGATAATATTGATTGGATATTGACAATTAAATTTCTCCTAAGGCCCAATGAACTGTTTAATTGACATCTAATCTGTTGATTAGTTCATACGGGCATAGATGAAGGGAAAAAACAAAAATCAAGTTCATCCTATATTTTTATGGCCCTCTAATGGTTTCTAGTGGTTGACGCTCATTCAACACTGTTTCCTGTGACGTGGTACACTTGAGATTTGGATGTACCTCATTTTTGGTCTCATACCATAAAATGATGTGGAAAAATGTATGGACGGCATGGATGAAAAGCATACATCATGGTGGGGCTCACAGAACGCCGACAGTCCGCCATTAGCTGGTGGCAGGGGGAGTACCGAATCCGTTTCCGTCAGGAGGAGGGGTATTTTCGTCCTGAAATTCCGACTCCGTACGAGGAGGTCCAACTGCGTATTCTAAGTTTGTATTGCTTCCAAAAAACCGCTGGATAAAAGGTGGGGTCCACAGTCGTAAATTTCTCTAGCATATTTGTTAATTCCACGCGCGTGTGAGAGTCTACCCATGGATATGTGCAGATCCGGAAACGTGTAAGTGATCTGGGCTTTTCGTCAGGTGGGATACACGATTTAAATCTGCTCATCTTAAAAATAAGACCAATTCACATATTAATCGGGCCACAACATACAGTAGTAAAAACAGACAGTTGGAAAAGAAGTTTCAACGTCAATCTACTTTGTATAATGCGGCCCACCTGAGATTCTAAGCATTCGTCTCCTACCAGATGAAAAGTTCAGATCTTGCACTCACATTCCATATTGGCACGTGTGCGTGTTTGATGGTTGTAAGAGTTCACACGCGTGTGGAATTAGAGAACGTCGAGTCATGCTTACTTTGTAGGTAGTACTTTTCTTGTTCTTTACACATTCCACGCACAAAAAGGTTGAAACTCGGAAAAATGCCGTTACATCTGTGACGACTTTTGGACCATCAACCACAACCGCACGTTCAAAGGACCAATCAAAAGCGGTCTGATAGGCCCACAAAAAATCTGGTTGCAGACACACGTGCCAACTGAAATTCGTGTAAGATCACATACCATGAAGGAGAGTGAATGGATTGTCAGGCTCAAAGTTTAGGCTAAGAGGGCATGTTGGAATTACCACTGGTCACGTATGGCACATTTGCATGTGGCAATGCAATACGTGGTTTGGATAATTACACGACTATTAATATGGGTCCACACGTGTATGTAGTTTTCTAAGGGCCTGTTTGTTAATGCTGAAATATTGCACTTAACGTGGAATTGAGAAAATATTCCGTATTTATTGGTGTTTGTTAATGCATTGTTAATACGGAAGAAGGAAAGCGCTAAGTGGTTTTTCACTGAATTCTTTCCGTGATAGGAGTCTGGCTTAATGGTGAACGCAGAACGCGCTCCATAAGTTTTTCTATTAAAAAAATTTGCTTCCAAAATTACCCCTTTTCAAGTTATTACGGAAATTTTCTTCTCTTCAAATTGTTTATGCAATACAAAATTAACTTTTAACATGTAAAATTTCTTTATGCCCCACTATGATTTATGTGTTTGATCTACACCGTCCATCAACTTTTTCAGATCATTTAAAGTGTGAGCCAAAAAAAGATGCAGGTCCAAGGATTAATTGGACCACAAGGTGGGGATTGAACGTCCACCATTAAAAACTTCTTGGGAACTGGAGAAGTTTCAGATCAAGCTGATATTTGTGTTTTCACTTCATCCACGTCTACATGACCTAATGAATTTGTTGGACGGTAAAAAAAAACATCACAATGGCCCTTAGAAATGTTTCAATGGTGGATGTCATTATCACTGCAGCATCCTTTGGTGTGGTTCACTTGAGCTGTGGACATGTTTCATCTTTACGATCATATATTAAATTAATATGAGAAAAACGATTAAAGGCTTAGATAAAACACTTACATCACGGTGGGCCCCATAGAGGGTAGGATGCAATCCATGTTCAAAGCGAATGGGCTGGGATTGAGGGGAAAACGGATTGGCTACTCCCCTACCACCAGCCATTGGCTAGTGGTTGGTGCTCTGTAGGCCCCACCATGATGTATGTGTTTCATCCATGCCGTCCATCTATTTTTATATATCATTTTATGGTAAGAAGGAAAAAAATAAACTATATATCAATCTCAAGTCAACCACATTACAAGAAACAATGTTGAATGAACATTGACCATTAAAAACGTTTTAGGGGCTATAAAAGTTTTGGATAAGGTTGATATTTATTGTTTCCTTTCATCTAGGTCTTTATGAACTAATCAACAGATTGGATGTCAAATAAACAATACAGTGGGCTTTAGAAGGATTTTAATGGTGGATATCCATTCATTTTTTTTCCTGTGGTGTAGCCCACCTAAGATTTATATCTGTATCAATTTTTTGTATCAAGCACTAAAATGATCTATAAAAATGGATGAGCGGAATGGATGAAACACGTACATCATAGTCGGGCCCACAGAGCACCGACCACCAACCGACTGCAAGCGGATTGGCTGGTGCATTGACGTCAGCAAGTTTTGTGGGTCGCATCATCATGTATTTGTTATATCCAAACCGTCCATCCATTTTACGAGCTCATCATAAGACTTGAGCCGAAAAATAAAACACCTCTAAAGATAAACTGGACCACACTGCAAAAAGCAAAAGGGGACTGAATGTCTACTATTGAAACCCTTTTGGGGTCACAAAAGTTTCAGATCAATATGAAATTTATTTTTCTTCTTTATTAAGATAATTTTGACCTTATGAATAGATTAGATGGAAAATAAACGTTATAGTGGGGCCTGCGAATTTTTTAACGATGAAAATCATTATCCCGCTGCTATTTTTGGTGTGGTCCATTTGAGTTTTGGATACGATTCATTTTTTGGAAAATGCTCTAATATAATCTCGAAAATTTTATGAACGGTGTGAATATAATAAATACATCAATACATTATTGTAGGGCCCATGTAACTTTGATCTCCTTTGAAACGTTCCTACAACTCGGACTTCGAGGAGCGTCTTCGCACGACACGTATTTACACCAGCTATATAGCTGGTGTGTGATACAGAAACTGATTGGCTACTCCCCTAGCCCCCAGCCTGGTGGGTGATGGTCAGTGCTGTGTGGCCCCATGATGGATGTGTTTCATCCATTCCGTTAATCCATTTTTACATATCATTTTATTTCTCTATCCCAAAAATAAGATGGATATAAATCTCAGGTGGACCACACCATAGGAAAACAACAGTGATTGGATATCCACCATTAAAATCCTCTTATGGCCCATTGTACTGTTTATTTGACATCCAATATGTTGATTAGGTCATACATGCCCAGATGAAGTGAAAAAAACAAAAATCAGCTTGATCCAAAACTTTTATGGCCCCTAAAAAGTTTTCAATGGACAAAGCTCATTTAATACTGTTTCCTGCATGTATCCCAACAAATAAACAAATACCTTACAGAGGAAGAGGAAGTGGTGAATGTGCTCAGAACATTATGGCCATCTGTGACTTTAATATGATTTTTACATATGTCATAACTGGATGGGAAGGGTTGGCACATGATTCAAGGGTCCTTATGGATGTTGTGCTTGATCCAACAAAGAAATTTCCATTACCCCCTCCTAGTAATATTTAATAAAAAATAATTTATTTATAATGTAAAATATTTCCAAACAGGAGATAGGGGCAAATGTGTCAAATTAACATATTTCAGACATTTCAGATGTTTGTTAACAAACAGATTATTTCAAATTCAGTACTTAATTTTCAGACTTCAGCCATAATTACCAAACAAGTTTTTTGACTTCAGATTTCAAATTCAGGCTTCAGATTCCAGATTCAGCTTCAGATTTCAGATTTAGGCTTTAGACCTCAGATTTAACAAACGGGCCCTAAGTATAAGAGTATCATTTACTGCTTATGAATAAAGTTGTATTGGAAATTATCTTCTCCTAAATAACGAGGAGTGGGTAGACTCGTCCCAAAGCTAGTACCTATTTAAGGTGCATTCTATTCCCAACACCATAGATGCATTCATATCCATGTCTTTTTTTTTTTCTTTTTTCTTTTTCTTTTTTTCCATTAAAGAGTGTACTAGCTCGAATCATGACTCGGCTACTTTGCTAATGATGTTGCTCACCAAGTGTTTGATGAATTGACTCAACCAAGTGTGGATGGTGGCAAGGAAGGTATGTACATGAAACAAATACCCTTTTTTTTTCTTGGTTTTTATATTGCTTAGAAGGTATTTGATAAAATACTTGTAAAACCATTGCTTTTGTTTTACATAGAGTGGGATTTTGAAGTTGCAGCCCAAGTGTTTGTGAAAATGCCTCAATGGTGAACTCAGCCCGAGCTACTCACCAAACCAAGCCGAGTTGGCCAGTCATGCTCGAGGACTGAGCCGAGCCGAGTTTGAGTTGAGGTCAACTAGTGGCCGAGCTGAGTTAAGCTGAGGCCAACTCGACTCGATGTACACCCCTACTTGTCATGAAAATATAACTAGTATGATATCTGGTTAGTGTTTTGAACTAGACGACAAAACCCCAAGCACCCATAATCATCAGACCCTATATAACTCCGTCCGCGACCATGGTTACTGAAGCCCAATCTTCGATCGATGGCGGAGGCTACTGTTTACAGAGCGCAAATCTAACGGCTGCAGTAGGGCTCTCTTGTTCATGACGACCTTAGATGAAGGGGTGGATTCACACATTGGCTGCTATTGGTGATCATCAGTGCTTGTCGATAGCGACAATACTTGCGATTAGGGATTTGCTGACGGTAGTCGTGGATTCCGACGTGCCCCCATTCAGATTATTAAAAAAATTGGGATAATTACCGCGGCCCTCTTCTGCATATTGGCATATGGATCTCCTTCTCTTCTTCTTCATTTTTGATATCCATGACATTTTCTCCTAAATGAGTTTCTGCCATAACAACTATGACAATCTATCGCCATTAATGGCAGAACCCACCTTTATTCTTCTTTCTCTTAAGATCTGTGTGGCAACCAGAACCAATGACCACAATGATTGTCGTTCCTTGTTGACATCGAAGAAGAAAGCAGGGACAATGACTGTTGTGTGTAGGGACGGTGGCTGTTGTCTGTAGGTAGGTTTGGTATAATGCTTCAGATTTCGGTGGTCGAGTAAATACTCAACTCCCAATATCCCGAATGCCACTTATGCTCTGCGGAAGTAAGATTCTATATTTTGTTTCACTTGGCATTTAAGCAGTCATAGAATTAAAATAGACTATGCGATGTATCCTAAAATAAACGTAAATTGTAATGCAAGCAAATCATCTAACAGTAAAACATGTCAATCCAAAGCACGGGACTACCGCTGAGCAAAATATATAGTCTAAAATTTATAAAATGTGTCAACTCTAAGATCTCATCAACATCCCACACGCGTCCTACATTGGCATGCCCAATAACTGGAAGTACGAGGACTCCTCCGAGTCTATGTGCGTCTCATACAACGCATCGAACTTGTAGTACCTGCATCTATAACAATGTCAGTTTGGTAATTTAAAACATCGTCTCAGAGTGGGAGTGAGTGATCAACTCAGTGGTTCCATTAATTCCAAGTTACGCATGTTATCAATTCCACTAGTACTAGTAATGATAAAGCAACCTAAACACCCAGTTCGTAATTACTCTTATTAATGAACGTGCATGTTGTCATGAGATGACGCATGCCCTCACAATCCAACACTCCTTCATAAGCAACTCTGACATCTCATTCGAAAATGCCAACACTCCCTCATCACGCGACCACAACGCCCAAGTTGCCACGGCCTAAACTAATGCGATAAATATTCATGTTTGCCGAGTAATTAATTAAGTCTGTTTATCCCGTAAATTTGAGAAAGCTGAAATACCTCTATTTAGTCAATGGCCTTATCCAGATTGCTAAGCCCAGGGCGGCTACGATGACTCTATGCATGTGATCCTTGATCCATATTAGGGTTTACCACCCAGACAACAATCCTCCAATCAATGTAAGGCTAATTCTGGCCCAATCGATCACTAAGGACCTGGATAACACAGCCTAGACGCATAGGGTTAGGCCGCTCATCGACGGGTGAAGGGCTCCCACAAATTATGTAAGGGTCGTCACCCAAAAGCAATTGTGGAGCGATCGCGGCATCATTACAGTTTGATGTACTAAGTTCATAGCCTTATTGGTTACTCATTAGTCACTATGGGGAGACTCGCCACCCTAGTGTAAGCCGACAACATGGACACAGTGTCCCATACCACCATGTCCAGCTTTTTAGATTTGGGGATCGTATTACTAATGATTGTTAGTAGACCTCTTAAGGGTATAGGGTGCTCCAGATTCAGGCAAGTATGATCATACACGGTGGACGCACATGGTTGGATGACTATTACGCTAATTCGGTTGACTCGGGTGAACCTCGGCGTAATCGTCATTGGGTGTAAGCATTTCATGTATTCCGACTGTTATCGGTTGTCCACGTTCAACCCGGGTCAATCGGACTAGTCTGGAGCAACTAACTCAAATAGGACTGCCCTTGCAAGTTTTATGGTTTGCCAGCCAACCCGATTGACCAATTAGCCACAATCAAACAATACAATTCATACCTCACTCATTGCAAGAATATGAAGGAATCCATAACAGTAAATCAGGAAGGTTCTACTTGATTTGGGCATTTTATCGAACATGCGGGTGTACTACCCAGATCATCGCAACTTGCAGGTGGTAAGACAAGTTAAGTGCATGTGCCAAGGAATCATATAAAGCATGGGTAGAAATTTTAGTAATTTCAACCTATTCTAGTATTCAATCATATGTTCAAGATACATTAGTCACAGTTTGCAATTTATGGAGGGCAATCGATTGAAAGAATACACACTAGTTAGCATGTGATCATCTATCCACTACACAGACCATTAATTATAAGATGAGTTAAATAAACGGTAACGTAAGGGTAATGGTCCGCACCTTGAAACTTTTAGTAGGGAATTTGAATAGCATGATTGACAACAATCACATCTTTTAGTTTTCAAAATACCCTAACTTTCTTTTGAAGTGTCTTCCAATATCCCTTAAATATCTATGAAAACCAATTATAAGGGTAGAAATGTTCAGAAATTGCTCACTTGTATATGATATAGATAAATATGTATAATTCATTTTTCTAGTGATTGTTTAGATGGTTAGGATCATCTAGTAAAAGAGACTTTTAAGAGGGATAGATAACCAAAACTTAATACCATGGTGAATAATCTAGATCAATGATACCATGGTAGAAAATCATTTAATTAAAGTACATTTGGAGAGTCATTGGCAAACAAAGCTGGCACCATATGAATGATGGTCCATCCATTTCCCTAACCATTTATTAAATGGTTAGGATGATCAAAGTAATTTTCTTGAATGTATTGACAATCAAACATGGGACCCACATAATGGACGGCCTAAAAAAATGCCTTAGGGGAGGTACCAGTGGAGAAAGAAGGTGGAGACATATTTCTATGGAAAAACTTTATTTGTATGTGGATAAAGCTTATACATAAATCCGAAGTCCACATGGCGTAGATGAGTCAATTTGGAGTGGACCACCCAACTCATGGGTCACATTGCCATCAGACATTCAAAAAATAGCACTCATTGTACACAAAAAGAGTTAATGGGATTTATTATGACATGTAGGTTTGTTTAATTAAAAAATCATATAGCTGTTGTTTGTGTAGATATTACTCAAGAGGAGCTAAACATGAGAGAGAGAGAGAGAGAGAGAGAGAGAGAGATTCACATGTCGTGTGGGAAATGTCATGTTTGGGTGAGTAACATCTGGGAGAGATTTTCTTGTCGTGTTGGACATGTCGCGTTTGGCTTACCAAGACCTTGTTAATTAATTCTCATGTTCTCATGCGTATTGGGACCTCAATCCTCTTACAACACTTGTTCTATACGCAGGGTAAAATACCAGAGATGTGTGGGTCCCACCGTATTTTTAATGTGACATCCACTCCGTCCATCAGGTGAGAATCCTACTTTTTACCGTTCACCAGAAAATATAAATGATAGGAAACTAAGGTGGGCCGCACCACGGAAACATTGTGATTACATGAGTTGTGTTCCGATCGAGTTTTGCCTCGTACACGCGTGTTGGCTTAGCAAAACTCGCCTATGGTGATGTTGCTTGTTCCGAAAACACGAGTGTACATCACTTCGGTAATTAGGGGCCTATCTACCGCTAATATAGGAGAACCACTTTAGGTAGAATGCGATCAATCCCGTCCAACAGTCGCATAGATTCATATTTAGCGTTTATCCCAAATATACAGTACTTAAAAGACTTATGTGGGCCACACCATGTGTAATTATGTAAAATCATGCTTAAAACTATAAATTCATGTGAAGTGGCTCACATGAGTTTTAAAATTGCAATCCATTTATTCCCTTTCTTTGTTACTGCAAGGATCATCAGATGAATGGGTTAGATGGAACACAAACACCATGGTGAACCCCTCAAATATTTGATGGTGTTGTCCACATCACAACTGTTCCCTATCGTATGTCCTACCTAAGTGTTTAAAAAGTCTTAAATTTTCTATCTCACTGTAAATATGAGGCCTAGGATCCTGATGAACGGTGTAGATCTTATGTATTTTCTCCACATGTAGCTAGTTAGCAGTAGTTACAACATCCATAGCACCCATCTATTTTTCAGCTCATTTTAAGAGATGTTTGATTTTTCAATTCAACATCAAATATCAATAATAGTTGATTATTGTTATTTACATTCGTTTGAAGGCACCTTTAAAAATAAATGAATATATTTCAATATAGAAACTTATCTAAAAATATCCTAATTTAAATATGTACAGTCCACTGTAATGTATGTAAGATATCCATCTTATCCATCTTTTACCTTCATATATTAGGACATGAGCTCAAAAATTAGACAAATCCAAAGCTCAGGTGGCCCACAATATAAGAAATCATGGTTGTAAAAGGTTTTTAATAATAAGCGTTTAACCCACTATTTCTTGTGGCATGGTCTACTTGAGCTTTGGATCTACTTTAATTTTTGGTTCATGCCTTAAAATCATCCCACAAAATGAATGGACCATGTGGATAAGCCACATATCTTAATGGGCCTCACATGAAATTTGTACTCTTCTTTAACTTTAGTACCTAAGAAGTAAGTCATTATTGTCAAGAGAAAAAATAAAATAAAATCAAGAGAGTAAAAATTACATTGGTAATTAATCATTACTCATTTATACACACACACACACACATGGGGTAATTGAAAGATAAATACTAATTGATAGTATGAGCTTAAAATTAAAGCACATATATATAAATCTCAAGTAAATCACAACACAAAAAGTAATTGGAAAATGACCTCCATAGTTGAAATTCGAAATTAAAACATATCCCACGTTGATGCCTTCACAAGGGCCGCAATTATGTTTATTTGTCATCCAACATGTTTATAAGGTTACCCAGAACGACATGAATAAAGGGAAAACATAAATACTAGCTTAATCTAAAACTTTTGTGATTCTCATAATCCTACCAAAATTACAATGGTAGACATTCCGTTTTCATTGTTTTCTATGGTGTGATCTACTTGAGCTTTGCATATGATTCAATTTTGTGCTTGACCCATCTCTTAAATTAAGTGAGAAAAAAAAATAGATGGACAACACCGATGAGACATATACATCACAATGAGCCCCCTTAGAATTTACTCAATATGCTATATGCATGCCTGATTACTTAAAATGAATCCACGTTTAAATCTCAACGGTAGGATTTTTTCAAAGAAACCTATGAGGTGAGTAGATGCGGACTGTCCAAGACATATGGATAAAAGGACAACTCAAGTTTCATGAGCCTAAATAACAAAATTCCAAGGCCTTTTATATAAAAACATATGATATTCATTGGAGTCTTAGTGGCCGAACAAGATCCCATGAATTATGGGTAGTATTGTATTGGATCAGGCTGGAAATTATATTTTTATTTTTATTTCTAGAAAATCTTCCCCTTTCATGTTCATTCCGAAATGAGCTTGATTTTTTGTTTATTTTAATTTATTTTTTATAATTAATTATCATAAAAATTAATGTGTGAAAATTTGAATATTTAAGCTTTGAATTTAACTGACCCTTTGGCCGAAAAATGCCCATTCAATCAGTGCCATTTTTTTCTCGGTGACCCATGGATCATAGGCTGGACTGAATTGACCGCTAAATTTCCTGATTGAACGGTCCAAGTTTCATCATTTGATTTGTTGCCTACAGACAGATGATTTACCAGAAAAACACAACAATGGTCCACATTCACCTGAAAACGGTCCTGATATTAGTTTCTGAGATCTGCTGATGTGGGAGTCTTTTGGGCTATGCTCCATCCACGTTGGGAATCAGTAGACCAACGGTCTAGATTACGTGGCTACAGTCCCAACTTTGGGAAATGGAAAACCTGCGTGTACTGTCAAAAGAAGTGAGCCACGTATCATATAATTACTCGGTGATCTGCACGCAAGCTTACCTTGTTGCACATTTCTCTTGCCAAAGTGTCAAACGTGTCAGAAATCCAAGCCGTTAAAATCTTGGGGCCCATCATGAAGATCACATGGAGCAAAAATCACGCCAATCCATTCATCAGGTGGGCCAAACCTTTATGATAGTTTAGATAATCGTCTGTCCATTGATTTGAAATTGTGGCCCACCTAGTCCTCATGACCAGGGGAACCTTTTGCATGGTTCAGATGTCCTGTAAAGGTCATACTTTGGTGGAAGAATGTTCAGTATTGTAAAGTCACTGTACGAATGGCAGTACATGATTATTTCTATTTTTAATTTGTGGCCATTCGTGGGAACTTTTATATGAGAAATCGGACGGTGAGAAGCTTCCAAAATTATTCATTTGAGTTTGGAATGATTTGCACCTTCTGAAATTCTATATTGACAGTAGAAAATGGTAGCAAATTATAGAGCTTTGCCAAGCAAACACGCGTGTGCAATTAAACTCGTGTATATGTACACATATGCCAGCATGGCACATACATGCTAGATCTCATCCATCCATCAGGTTGGTCCTACTCTGTATATGTCTTTTTTTTTTTCAAAATAAAATCTGGTCCAATGAATATGTGGGCCTCAATTTGGAAACAGCAGATGGGTTAGAAAACTTCAACCAGGTTTTTCAGAGCCGTACTTCTTCTTTTTTTTACAAATTATGGCCCACCTGACATGTGGACCAACCAGATTCTTGAATTGGGTAATTATTATTGTGTTTCTGTTCTGATGGATGGACTGGATCTGAGATCTATTGTGCCATGCTGGCAAATATATGGCATGTACTCGAGCTGTATTGCACAAGCGTGTGGGCTTAGCAAAGCTCAGATTACAATATTGATATTTCAACATTTTAAAAGGAGAACTGATCACCTGCATGCAACGGTACCATGACTCGCGTTACCGTGTCATTTATGGAGGACATCAGTACCATGAAAAAGGTAGGCCCTACGATGAAGATTGTCCTTGTCCAAAAACAGGCTCATCGTCCATTCATTCTCCTTACGCGTGACAGTGATGTACAACTATCCAGACCATTCAAATTATGAGATTAAGTATATCTCTAGAACCACAAGGTCAAGTAATCCTGACCATCCAATTAATGGCCATCTAATAGATTATTAAAAGTAAGCAGTGAGTGGTCCAAATTCAAAGTAAAAAAATCAGGTGGTTAATAATCTTCTCTTTGAAATTTCCAGTTATACTCCATCCACACTTGGTTTAGCGATTTGGACGGTTGTGATTTCTGTAAAACCATGCCACCTGTATAGCTAAAGAATTAGCTCCAATTTTTAAACATTGCCCACTCTAGAGTCACTAGGGCTGTACATTGGGCCAAGTCGAGTTGAGGTGGGCGAAGTTGGGCTTGACTTGTCCATGCTATACCCTAGCTCGAGTTGGCTTGTTTGCCAAAACTGTCAAGTCAAGCTAGTAGTTCGAGTCGAGTCGAGTTGAGCTTGTTCATATGTTAACTTATTATATTTTTGACTAAAAAATATAAATTAAATGTCAATCATGTCAAGTATAAAAAACCTCCAACCCGACCTAATCCAGCCCTCTCAACCCGATCTAAATCCTAACTTGACCCAACCCAACCTCCCAACCATTAATCTACAATAAATTTACAATCGTATAAATATACAAGTTAAATAAATAAATAACAAGTTAAACACCTACCTCGTAGAGATCGGGCCAAGTCGGGATTGGGCGCGGGTTGGCTCGGAGCCTCGGAGAGATCAGGAGAATGAGAGAAAGAGATAGATAGAGGGACGGAGATGTAACATCCTGAATTTTTTGCTATTTTGGATTTGTCAAAAATCCTTAAATTTTTTTTTATATATACTAGTGTAATGCCCTGAAATTCCGGGGTCGCGCATACACTCGACTCCCGAGTTCCCGAGTGTCACTTATCATTAATTTTATAATTTTATGATTGATCAAGCTTAATTGCGCAACTTGGAATTACTTGGATCATGAAACGCAACCACAACTAGTCTACTGGAATGATATATATATATATATATATATATATATATATATATGAATGTACAGGTCCAAAAGAATGCAGACGAGTCGCCCAAGGCGTTGTCCAACAAAAATCACAAAAAGTATCATGTCCAAAAGAATAGGACTGAGTCTACTACTCAGCAATCCAACGTCCCGCCTACTGATCCGATGAGGTCCCGCTCATCAGCTGGAAGTAGGAGAACTCGTCCTCCTCCTCGAGGCTCTCACTGCCAGGCTTCTCATACTCGGCATCACCTGCATTTACGGACGAGTCTGGTTGGTGTTTTAAAACACCGTCCCAGAGTGGGAGTGAGTGATCAACTCAGTGGGTCCTATTAGTCTTAAGTTATAACAAGCATTAGTTGTAGTAAGAATTTAATGAAAAGCAGTCAATCATAAATACCTAAATAATCTTATTAATGCGCATGCATGACGGATGATATGATGCATGCCCTCACCACAACTCTCCCTCGAGCGGCTCCATCTAACGATCGCGTATGACCAACACTCCCTCAGAGCGACATCGACTGCCGAGTTGCCACCCTAGCTAATGCGATAGTGTTAGCCGAGTTCTTAGTTAAGTCCTTTCATCCAGCAGATTGGAGAATTTGATACACCCCGCGTATCAAATGCCCTGAACGAGTTGCGATGCCAAGACCCCGCGATCCGTGATCCCGTCGGGTTCCCCGTCCCCGACTTCAAGCACACAGGAAGTGCTGAGAAAAAGGAATCGCTCGCGATCACTACGGGGAGGCGCATCACTCCAGCATAGGCCGACAGCTCGGACACAGTGTCTCATTCCACCATGCCTGGCTCACAAGACTATGGATCAATATTCCATCCGGTATCAATGGGCTACAACGGTGGTAGGGTGTTCCAGTTTTCGTACATAAGTGAGCAACCATGGTTAACAAACAGGGTTGGACAATGAATAGATTAAGCCGCATGAGTCAGACGAGCATGCGACGAACGACATCGGGTATAAGGGACCCATGTAGTCGAACTACTGCCACCCGTACACACTCATCCAAACCCACGAGTTTATCCCTAACATAGTCCTACTAATGGGACTACGTCTCTTCTCATGTTCCCGACCAACCCAAGGGTCCAATGTTAATTCATAGCATACCAACCATCAAGATTACCAACTAGCATATTAGTATCATGTTTACATACATCACAACATACGGTTCAATTATTCCCAACAAGTATGCTACAACAACATGAACAAGGTGCATGCGAGTGGTGTAGATTAGGAAGGAAGTTAAGCACTTCCTACACCTCAAGAAATCAAATACACAAGAGTAATAAATCATACACCACATGAAGCAACACATATGAGAAGACATCATACGAACATGAGCATGTAATAATCCATATACTAAATCATGTGAGAGGCAAGATCAATATTAAGGAGAACTAAATATGCCATTCCATACAATCTCAACAACATATCATTCCTAGGTTCCTCTAGATTCTTTCATACAACATATCAAGCAAACCAAATCATTAAACTCCTACTATAATTCGTGCTAGGCCACCTAAGGATAATAGTCCGTACCTATGGATTGTTGGAGACTTGGAAAATGACCTAGGAATGAGGGCTTGAGGTCGATCGGTCGGAATCCCTAAAGCAAGCACTTGTATATAAGAATCCATGCCAATCCTTCCTCAATACATGGGTTTTCAAGAAAAAGGGATGAAAGATTTACTTAGACGATCAATGGATGAATGGACGGTTGTGGATGAGTGTTTCTTCTTGGAGAAGATGTAGGGAGTTGTGGGGTTTGATTTTCTTGGGCCCCACCTCGATCTAAGGTCCTCCTTGATCTTTTTCACCCTCTCTTTCTTCTCTCCTTGCTCTTTTGTTCTCTCTTTACTCCCTTGGCGGTGGTAGATGTGGTGTGAGTAATGACACAAAGAGCTAGGGTTTATTTCCTAGAATTGGGCCCTTTGGCCTTAAGTTTCCTCAAATGCCCACAATGGCCCTCTAGGACTTCATATTGGCTTTCGGGCGGACCCAACACTCCCTAAGCTACCAAATTTGGTATGTAGGTGTCATATGGCTCGATGAGGGGTCATGCAAAGTTTGGGGACAAACGAATCAACGAATGTAAGGTTTGATCATACGGTTCTGATCTTCAAATGGCCCTGTGGGGTCCATTTCGATTGTTGGGCCAGTCCTGGTGGCCCCCTGGCCATGAAACTTATGGGATAAGTTGTCGATGGCCCGATGAAGGGCCATACAAAATTTGAGAACGATCGGATATGGGGTTTGGTCATACGGGTCTGATTTGCGATCAACGGTTACCGTGCCACGATCAGGTCCCAGATTTGTGGACGGGCTTAGGACAATACATTAGACCTTCACCGAAAATTTAGAAGAGATCCGACGGCTGAAATGCCTGGAATTCCAGTTTCATTTGCAAGTGCCAAATTCAAAACCTGGCATTGGTGGGGTGCATTGGACAAGTACCAGATTCTAATTCTGGGTATCCACTGGGTCCGTGGTCCGCGATGGTCTACAAGCCCAGTGAGTTCTATGCTTCCTTAAATTTTCATAATTTTCTAGCCTTCCCGCGTCGCGGTATAGCCTGCAAAGGCTGTTGCTGAGTGCAAACGGTCATCTGGCTTGACGGCCCGCACTTAGTCATGTCATGATCCGTCTGGTCTATTCAATTGGACTAATCTTGGATTAATTTATTCATGGTATCTTACTACGAGTGGCTTAAACGAACGATCTTATGGCAAATCCTACGTCGACGCCCCAGGACACTGTGATGGTTGGACGGGACGTTACAACTAGCCCACGTCGTCGCCTACTGACCTCTGATGCTCGAAGTGAGCCTATACGCGGCTGGTACAAATAAAGAACTGTACAAATAAGATTGATCAACTATAGAAAACTAACAAATCCGAATGATCACTTAGACATCGAGTTTAACCCTATGATTTGTTCACATGGGGCCCAAATCTAGCCAAATTATCACTGACTAATCAAGATAACCATAGCCAAATAAAAACATACCTAAAGTCGAGACGACTATGGGTCAGATCTTGATTAATAAACCAAATTAATCAAGTTATTCTTTTAGCCTAAAAAACCAACGGTTTAGGGTTATTAAGACCGAATCACTGTTTCTGCTAACTATAAATAGGCCACATTATGAACGTAATCAATCTAAACCCTAATAATTGTGCACAAGAAATCTCGATACTTAATTCATTCCAAAAATGCCCCGATTTTCCGAACAAGCCCTAGACCGCTCGTTAATGGCCCACTAAACCCGAAATTATAGAATAATATTCGTCTCGCTGGGATTGAATCCATCGCAGGTGGAGAATTAAGATAGTACCTAGAACTGCACAACTTGCACCAGAGGCCGAATGCTTAAAACGCGTGAATCCCCTAGGCCGGAATCTAAAACTTAAGTGAAATAGACCTTTCGCTTTTTCGTGAAGTTGGGGCTTTCTGACTGTGAGATCATAAGCAAACTCGAGGCATGAGTTATTGATATTTTCCTACTCATATCCGTATAGTCACGGCCCTAATTGACCATTAGTGACCGTTAAACAGACTTCTAATCATATCCGTTGATTGACGCATTAAGCGGCGGATCGATCATACCCATACGTAGATCATCATCAGGGCTAACTATCATACGGTGTATATCGACATGTACAACGCATAATGGGCCCTAGATCTTAGAAACACTCTCCCATAGAGCTAGTATAATGAAAACTTAGTCCTTAGGGCCATTTGCACCATTCTGGCACTATATAAGGGCCTCATTTGAGTACACTCTTCTCCCATACAAATTTCATGCCCTACCTTGGGTGAAGGAGAAGAGAAAGAGAAAGAGAGATGGAAAGAAAATGAAGAGAAAGATAAGGGAGAGAGTGTGTGTGAGTGAGGGGAATCTTGATGCTTATAGGGTTGGTATTTCTTCAACCAAACTGGTGGCTACTATAGAACCTCCACTAAATCTACCCATGCCAAGAATCGGAGGTAAGAATTGTATATTTTCATCAATTAAACGACCTAGTGTAGATTTCTAATCATTAATGTCGTTTTTCTTGATTATGATTTAAGAATTGGTGGTTTTTCCCAAATCTCCAAATCCTATGATCTCAAAGATTGAAAATCGCCTCTTAAGGTGTGGATTATTAATTCTAGGTTACCTTTTATCGACCCATGAGGGCCCAGATAACGATCATGTGTCGTGATCTACGCTTAAAACTTGCTGTACCGTTTTTTTTGAAATGATTTGCAAATCTTCTGTTTTATGAAATTTATTGTAGTCCATGTGTTCGATGAAATGTTTAAGTGAAATTAGCACGCTAAATGCTAGGCATGTGTTAATTGTTAGGATTATATAAATGTGTAGCTCCACTAATGCTCATGTATTTGATGAAATGCCTGTGTGAACTCGAAAGTATTAACATGCAAACGTAACATGGCGATTACTAAGTCACAGAGACGTATAATTTCTCCCCACCTCGGGAACGTCGACTAACTGCTTGAATTAAGAAACTGCTCGGTCCAAGCCGGCCGCATTTGGCTTATCCGATCGACCCGGGTTGAACTTGGAAGACCGACAATAGCTGGACTACATGGCACGCTTGTGCCAATGTCGATTAAGCCGAAGTGCCCCAGGTTGACTGAACTAGCTCGAAAGTTGACAAATTGTTTGAAGACCTTGGATTGAGTAACCTTGAAAGGAACCTAGAGTACCTACGTTACTATTAGATGAGTCCACTTTAAATCGCAACCAGGAAAGAATCCGCAAGACTCATGAGCCGGACATGGTGGTATGGGACACCGTGTCCGAGCTGTCGGCCTACACTAGGGTGTTGAGCCTCCCCATAGTGACCATTGAGCAACCAAGGAAGCTGTGAATCAGATATTCCTAACTACAATAATATTGCAACCGTCTCATGGGTACATATGAGTGATGACTTCTATGTAGATCGCGAACGCCCTCCGCTCATCGATGAGCCGTCTAACCATGTGCATCTAGACCATGTCATCCGGGTCCATAGTGATCGGTCGGACCAGTTGGTCGGGCCAATGTTAGCTTCTTATCATGGGGGAATCAATGAGCTGTCTAACCCTGTGCGTCCGAACTGTGTCATCCGGGTCCATAGTGATCAGTCGGGCCAGTGTTAGCTCCTTGTCGATGGGGAAATTATTGCACGAGTCATGAACATAATACCGTATTTTGAAAAGCAAGCGAGGAGTGTTTTCGCCACTCCGAGCCCTCAAACCAATTGAGACCAAGATAAGATGAGGGTACTTTATTTTCCCCAAATCACGGGGTGAATAAGATTGACGAAATGCTTGATTACTGAATTGAATTCCTTGCATTGCTTTAGTTAAAAAAATGTTCATGTCACGAATTCATATTCCTTAAATTGATCAAGATGCATTTGAAATTTATCGTTTCCTTCGATATCCTTACTTGTGCTGATTGGATTGATAACATGCGTAACTCATTGTTAATGGTACCGTTGAGTTAGTTACTCACTCCCACCTAGGACGGTATTTTAAAACACCAACCAGACATATTATTAATGTAGGTACTAGTGAGACATCAGACAAGTAGGCTTATATCAGGTTGTGCCACCGCCATCATGTTGTGAAGAATTGGACATAAACTAAAAGCTTTACACTTTAATCGTCTTGGGTATATTGTATATTGTGGCTTGTATAATCCTCATTTTGAGCGATCATCACTATTGAAATTGTATTTTTCATTGTTACCCTTATTATTCTGAATCTTTCGTTATCTTTACTGTGATTTAGATCCGCTAAGTTAACTTGCGTTACTCTGATTATTTTTATATGAATCTGAATGTAGACTCATGCGCATTTTATTAAGTTAACACCTGAGAACTCGGGATCGGAGTTTATGTACTCGGGTGCCAATTTTCGGGTTGTTACAGGAGATGGTGACTGGTAGGACTGCTAGGTGCGACCATGTAGGCAGCGGCAGGGTGGCAGGGTGGGGCAGAAAAAAAAAGAAAGAGGCAGGGCATGGTAAGGGAAAGAAAGAGGGGCAGGTCGGATATAGGGTATTAGGGTTTTTTTATTTTTATTTTTAACTTTAACTTAAATATAATATATATTATATATATTTAATATAAATATAATATATATAATTTTAAAAAATTTTAAATTATTACTCGAGCCGAGTAGAGCTCGAGTTCGAGCTTCGAGTTGAGTCGAGTAGATATGCACCATGCTCGAACTCAGCTCGAACTCAACTCGAGCTTCAGAAAATGAGCTTGACTCAACCCAAATCAGCCTTTCAAGCCGAGTCAATCCGAGCTGACTCGAGCCGAGTAAGCTTTTCAAGCTAGGCCGAGTTAAGCGAGCTTTTCGAGCTAGCTCAACTCGTGTAAAGGCCAACTCTAGACTGGCCGCGCGTGAGGGCGGGCGGCGTGGGTGCTGGCAACTGGCGCACTTCGCGCACTTGCGTAGTAAGTAATGTAAAGGACTTTCCTCGACGATGCCTTGCCCCCCATGGTACTGGCCCCGCCTGCTTAGCACGGCGTCCTTGTCCGTCGCCTAATTCGCCCCGACGATGCCTTGCCCGCCGTGGCACTAGATCCGCCTGCTTAGCACGGCGTCCCTATCCGCTATCCAATTCGGCCCGACAATGCCTTGCTCGTCGTGGCACTAGCCTCGCCTACTTAGACCACATCCTTGTTCGCCGCCCAAATTTCCTACGAAAGCCTTTTGCTGGAAGTTCCTGTGCTGGGATGCTAATGTTTGTGAGAAATTCACTCTGTCTATCGGTTTTAAAAAGAGGTGATCCCATAGATGGCACTGTACGTGAGATTCATACACACCACAGTATTTCGACGACTGCATGTTATGATGTATGTTGATCTTCTGAGCGTACAAAAGATGGGCCACACAACGAAGATCACTCAGGGTGAACTCAGGCTGATCCACTCAATAGGTTGGCTACACCGTCGAAATCGAAGACATGTGGCCCACTAAATGAGTCAATCGGCATTATTTTCACGGAAGGTAATATTTGTATCGTGGCCCACAAATTGCACGGCTTGGATGTCCTACACACATGATACATTTGCAGTAAAGATCGGATGAAAGTGTATAAACCCATTACTTTTTTGTGATCATTTTCTATTGTTCTCTGGAGCTCGTACGTGCAACTCCTACTACGATAATTCACCAGCTAATGCTTTAACGTCCACGTGTCAACCATGTAAGGCATCCAACCCATGCAAAATGTTGGACACGCTATGAAAACATCTCATACAAAAAATCAGCCCGATCCGCTCATCATATGAGCTACACCGTAGAACAAAACGTCAGACACTGATCTCATCCAAAATACACGTGTGGCTCACTTGAGTAGTGGATAAACCTGATTTTTCCAATAGGCGTTCTTCATGGTGGGGCCAACCTTTTGGACCGGTTGGATCACACTTACATGATACGTTGACAATTAGGTGCTAATTAGACTAACTTAGCGGTTCTACTATTACACGTAAATACAATACAATGTGATATAATATAAGAAATATTTTTTTTATTTTATAGTGAAGATTTTGGATTTTTTATGGTTAAGATTAGTCAACTAATCATCCCGTTTTAACTAATGAATAGTGGGACGAAAGTGGGATTTATGAGCCGGCAAAATCAAACACAGGCTTCTGGGCCACGTAAAGTGAGGCCCAATCGATGGACATTTGTCAGAATTGAATAGGGAAGTCTACGTAAGGTGGGCCCACTCAAAGAACAGTTTATCAGGCATGAAGTGTATGCGCTGGGGAAGCGGATTGGCCGGTGTACCACACCCCAGCTATAGAGCTGGTGTAGGTACTTGTCGTGCGAAGAGGAGCGCTGACGCCCCTCCAGCTCCAGGTTGTACGAACGGTTCAAATGAGATCAAAGTTACATGGCCTACAATGATGTATTTATTATATTTACACTGTTCATTTATTTCTCGAGATCATTTTAGAGAATTATATAAAAGATCAACCGTACCACACTACATATAGCAGCGTGGATAATGGTTTTCACACTTAAAAATATCATATGGCCCACCATAACTTTTATTTTTCATCCAACCTATTGGTGAGGCCACAAAAACATAGATGAAGAGGGAAGAAAAGTCATATTGATGCAAAACTTTTGTGGTCCCCAAAAAGATTTCAATGGTAGACAATCAATCTCCCATTGCTTTTTGTAGTGTGATCTACTTGACAGCTACATCTGTCTTATTTTCATCCCAAGCTTTACCACAAGCTCACCAAATAGGTGGACAGATAAGATACAGCAAATACCTCGTGATGAGATCCACAGGACTTGTGAAAGTCAATACAGCATTTATAGAGCTCATGTGAGGTACACTAGCCGATCCGCTCCCATCCGTTGGGTGGCAATTTCGGAAGCAGACACAACCATACCATTAGTGTAGGCACGTGTCGTGAGAAGACGAGCACTGATGCTCTTCGAGCTCCGAGTTGTACGAACGGTTTGAGGGACATCAAAGTTACATGGCTACATTTTGATGTATTTATCATATCTACACTGTTATCTATTTTTAGAGGTTAGTTTAGAGCATTATGCAAAAATGAATCATATTCAAAGATAATCTGAACCACACCACAAATAATGAGAAATTTGCGACTGTACGACCCATTTATGAAATTACGCCCACCTCATTTTCCTTGGCGAGAATACGCCCGAGCTGTACGGAAGGCTTGCCAAAGGTCGAAAATGCCCCTGCTCGTTCCTTCAAGCGGATATGTGGCGCTCGACGACAAGCGCTGACACTCCTCGAACTCCGAGTTGTACGAACGGTTCAAAAGATATCAGAGTTACATGGGCCCCACAGTTACGTATTTATTATATCCACAACGTTCATCCATAGTTCGAGATCATTTCGGAGCATTATCGAAAAAAAAAAATCCTATCCAAAGATCAACTGGACCACGCTACAAAGAGCAACAGGAAAATTGATTTTAACCGTTAAAAATTTTGTAGGGCCCACCATAACATCTGTTTTCCAGCCAATATATTCATAATGTCACAAAGACCTAGATGAAGAGGAAAAACAAATTTTGTAATGGTCCAAAACTTCTGGGACCCTAAAAGGGTTTCAATGGTAGACGTTCAATCTTCCACTGCCTTTTACAGTGTGGTCCACTTGATAGCTAAATCTGTCTTATTTTTCTTCCCAAGCGTTAGTACAAGTTCGCCAAATAGATGGACGGTTTGGATATAACACATACCTCATAAAAGGACCTGATCAGGGTCAAATATTGCATATCAGGCCCCAGTAATTGCCTAAATTGACGTACATGATGAGGCTTAATGGAGTGTTTTACTCGTGTTTTTATTACAGGATGAAATCAGGAGTGTGTATTGAAAATTGATGTTAAAGGCATGGATTTTATGATCCAAAGTCTCCAGAGCATGGGATGGACTCCAGAAAACCAATAGTGAAGATTTTACACGCCTGGGATCTGAGGAAAGCACGATAAAGAGGCCCGAAAAGGGTCCAGAATGCAAGATCACATGGTTCCCGCCATCCGATCAGTTCAAAACTTCTTACATGGGATGAGGGCTATAAATTAACCGTACATATTAATTTTCATCCATTAAAGATCTCGGGAAGTGAGCCAACTGACAAATCAGCCCGTTAATCTCCAATTTGGGGCCCACCTGATATTTGGAACTGCTTCAAACTTGGTGTTGACGGTTGAAATTATATGACAAAGAAGATGGACGGATTAGATTTCTCGAAATCATCACAGTGGACCCATATCTATAGCGTGTGTACACAGTGCACATGCGCACTGCCTGAGCACCGAACGGACTAAAGTCGGTCAGCGCCGCTGACCCGACTTTCCTTTTTAAATACGGCAGTTGCCGTTTCCAGCACGCGTAACGGAACCGAACCGCGGTCGTCGGGTGTGGGCCCCACCTAGTGTCCAAATGGACAATCCAAACCGTCCATCCGCTTCCTGGGGCAGTTATAACCATCGCCTAGATGTCCGTTTGGTTCCATGCATGTGTACGGACGTTGACCGCTGAAAAACGCAAAACGGACGTTGAGTTCAAAACTCTGTGGGCCACCGCAACTCTAACTCGAAATTGGGCATTCCTGGCCGTTTTTTCATCCTCCATACAATGGACGGAGTGGATTATTGAAATAATTATCAAAATGGGTCCCACCATTGCCACGGAAGTTGTTTTCGCGTCCGCGTAAAGGACGACCGCTGGCCGTTTTTGTGAAGGATTGTGGGCCCCGTATGTCACCCATACGGCCGATCCGAGCCGTCCATCGTGTAGATGGGTTCGAGAACTACAAAACCATGCTGATATTCCACTCCCATGTGGACACACGTGTGCGGTACAGAGGCCACAAAAGGGCTACCCGGCGACGTTCAAAACTGATCTTTTTGTATTTTCTTCTTTGGGCCGTGTCAATGGACATTCAAAACCACCCATTCTTGACTGAAATTTCGTCCTGAATCCAATGGACGGGGTGGATTTTCCAGAAAACACCTCTGTGGGGCCCACCGATCATGGCTGCGAAAAATTGCACTTCGAGTCCTTCTACGACTCTGCCACCGACCCCAGCCATGTAGCAGCTATAAAAGGGGAGTTTTGGACGTGGGAAAGGCATTCAGAACTAGGGGATTCCAGATCTAGAGCCAGGAAGAGAAGAAAGAGAAGGAGGAAGAGAGAGAGATCGATTGGTTTGGTATTTAATTTTTATGAATTTTATTTAATATTTTTTTTATGGATTTTGTGGGTCACTAATCTCTCAGCTAGGGCTGAGATGAAGCCCCTAATTTGATTAGCTCTTGTATTGGTTGATTTACTTTGAATATTAACTAATTTGTCTCTTTCTCTAAGTGGGCTTTATGGGTTTAAATTCTATACTTCTCCATCTATGAACTTGATTAAAGTATATATATGGATGTTGTTTGGATGCTTATTATAGGTGCTTGTGTCTGATCAAGAACAAGTTTCCTATAGAGGAAGAAATAGGGTGCTTTAATGAATTGTACATTCCATGTGCCCGACCAAGGACATGGGATATGTCATTCATGGCATTGCTGAAAGGAATTAGACAGTCTGTATGCCCGATGAAGGACACAGATTGTGCTTTCTCTATTTAAGTGGTATCAATCTAGATCAAGGTGAATCAATAGACAAAACAAGGGTTAGGATAATTAGGGGTGGATTCGAAAGTCCTAGTGCTCTCTTTCTGATTGAATTTTCTTCCCTGTTCTTAAATTATTTTTTTTTCCCTAAAATTGTGCTTAGTAGTTCATTCCATTATCTGTTGGATTAGTTAAGGAGAGTCATAGATTTGAATTGTGACGACCAGTCCTCGTGGGAACGATCTCGTAATACGTACCGTATCTGCATCTGATTCGTATACTTGCGAGTTTAAATATCATTTAAATCGTGTTGGTTTAAATAAAACATCAAGTTTTTGGCGCCGTTGCCGGGGACTGTTTCGTTCCAAATTGAATTTGGGATTCTCTCTTATCATAATTCATAGCTTAGGATTTTTTCTAACTTAGAGTTCTTTTCTTGATTTTAGAAACTAACCTATTTCCTGTTTTGTAGGATCCTGACATAAATTTCTAAGTTGGATTCTAACATAGATCTCCAAATTGGAAGTGAAGGAGGAGCTCCCTATTCTTCAGACATCAATCATCTCCTTTTTCGGGTTCTTTCTTCCCATTCTTATTTACATAGTTTTAACTTGTTTTAGAATCTCATAGTTTCTAGGTCTAGTTTTATTTCTCTTAGGTTGCTTCTTAGTTTAGTTTTCTTTCTTACATTGCAATAACATAGTTTATGCTTGGACGTAGATCTCTGAATATAGAACTAGCACCATTTGATCCTGAGATTGAAAGAACAATTCGTGAAAGATTGAGAAATAATCCTGTTGAAATGGCGAATGAAACTGAAGTTAAAGCTCTCAAAGATTATTCAGCTCCTGTCCAATTTAATGCGCCTTCATGCATAGTGTTGCCAACCACTACGGCAGCACACTTTGAACTTAAACCTGGAGTCATACAATTGTTGTCATCCTTTTATGGATTGGACAAGGAGGACCCATATCATCATGTGAAAGAATTCTTAAACATTTGCTCCACCTTTAAGTTCCAAAACTTCTCAGACGATTCGATCCGCCTACGCCTGTTTCCTTTTTCTTTGAAGGATAAGGCGAAAACATGGTTGAATTCTCTAGAAGTTGGAACTATCACTACATGGGACCAACTGTCTAAGAAGTTCTTAAACAAGTTCTTCCCCGTTCACAAAACCAATGCCCTCCGTAGAGAAATTACTAACTTCACACAAAAAGAGGGCGAGCACTTTCATGAATGTTGGGAAAGATGGAAGGACTTGCTTCTTAAATGTCCTCACCATGGTTTTGAGAAGTGGCAACAAGTTCAATACTTCTATGACGGTCTGACACCACAGAACCGTCGCATGGTTGATGCCACCAGTGGAGGGTCATTCATGACCAAAAGTGATGTCGAAGCGTGGAACTTCTTTGAAACCTTGTGCGAAAATTCCCAGCAATGGGATTATTCAAATAGAGGTGACAGAAGTCCCCAACCACAAAAGAGAGGTGGTATATATGAGATAGGAGTCATGCCAGAGCTGAGCGCCAAGCTTGATAACCTGACAAAGAAAGTTGATGCTCTGGTATTAAATAATGGACCACCACAAACAACTCAAGTCGAGGCATATGCCACATGTTCTAGTCCTACCCATCCTATGCAGTCTTGTCCATCTGGTGCAGCATTCCCAGAACTTCTCTCTGAACAAGTTCATGCTATGAACACTTTTCAAAAATCTGGGAATGATCCTTACTAGAACACATACAACCCAGGGTGGGCTAGACATCCAAATTTCTCTTGGGCAAAAGGACCACAACAAGGAGGACCATCTGGAAATCCTCCCATGCAACCGCACCTCCAAGTTGGCAGTCAACAACCTCAACAGTTTCCACAATATCAACAACTACCTACACAATCAAGGAAACCATCTCTTGAGGATACACTCCATCTTTTCATGCAGAGTTCTCTCCAATTCCAAAAAGACACCCAACAAACCTTACTGGCCAACCAGCAAAGCTTACATGCAAATGCACAATCCATTGCCAAGCTGGAAGTACAAATGGGTCAACTAGCTGCCACATTGAGTGAGAGAGAGAAGGGCAAGTTCCCTAGCCAACCTGAGGCTAATCCAAAGGGACAGTATGAGATTGGCTCTAATTCCAACCAAGGGCAATATCATGAACATGCCAAATCGATCACTACCCTTAGGTCAGGCAAGCAGATTGATAACAGAATAGAGATGCCTGGGGATGAATCAAATTCTAAAACAGAAGATCAAGATGAAGCAGAGAGCCATACCAATGCATCCAAAGTCCAAAAGCTCTCTGACTCTCCAAGAGCCACTAATGTGCCACCTTATGTGCCCAAAGCACCCTTTCCTCAACGTCTGGCACCAACAAAGAAAAGAAATAACTTTGATGAAATCTTGGATGTGTTTCAAAAAGTGCAAGTCAACATCCCGTTGCTTGACGCTATCAAGCAAGTCCCTGCTTACACTAAGTTTCTTAAAGATTTATGCACTCAAAAGCGTAAGCAGAATGTTCATAAGAAAGTCTTCCTTGCAGAGCAGCTCAGCTCCATGATTCAACATAACACCCCTCCTAAATTTAGGGATCCAGGAGCTCCCACCATTTCTTGCGGCATAGGAGATCATAAGATCGGGAAGGCATTACTTGATTTAGGGGCGAGTGTCAATTTGTTACCATATTCGGTTTATGAGCAGCTAGGACTTGGTGAGTTGAAACCGACTAAGGTAACATTACAACTAGCCGAAATGCATGCAATGACCGTGAAGTGAAGGGAATTGACCGCTAAATGCCTCGAAACGACCGTGAATCAACACGAAATTGTTTGGGACGACCGTGAAATGCATGGGAATGATCAATGTTTGAAGCGATTTAAGCGCGAAATGCATGCAACTGACCGTGAAGTGAAGGGAATTGACCGCAAAATGCCTCAAAATGACCGTGAATCAACACGAAATTGTTTGGGACGACCGTGAAATGCATAGGAATGATCAATGTTTGAAGCGATTTGAGCGCGAAATGCATGCAACTGACCGTGAAGTGAAGGGAATTGACCGCGAAATGCCTCGAAATGACCGTAAATCAACACGGAATTGTTTGGGACGACCGTGAAATGCATGGGAATGATCATGGTTTGAAGTGATTTGACCGTAAAATGCATGCAAATGATCGTCAAGTGAAGGGAATTAACCGCGAAATGCCTCGAAACGACCGTGAATCAACACGGAATTGTTTGGGACGACCGTGAAATGCATGGGAATGATCATGGTTTGAAGCGAATTGATTGCGAAATGCATGCAAATGACCGTGAAGCGAAGCGAATTGACTGCGAAATGCCTCGAAACGACCATGAATTAACACGGAATTGTTTGAGACGACCGTGAAGTGCATGGGAATGATCATGGTTTGAAGCGATTTGACCGCGAAATGCATGCAACTGACCGTGCAGTGAAGGGAATTGACCGTGAAATGCCTCGAAACGACCGTGAATCAACACGGAATTGTTTGGGATGATAGGGAAATGCATGGGAATGATCATGGTTTGAAGCGAATTGACCGCAAAATGCATGCAACTGACCGTGGAGTGAAGGGAATTGACCGCGAAATGCCTCGAAACGACCGTGAATCAACACGGAATTGTTTGGAATGACCGCGAAATGCATGGGAATGATCATGGTTTGAAGCGAATTGACCGCGAAATGCATGTAAATGACCGTGGAGTGAAGCGAATTGACCGCGAAATGCCTCGAAACGACCGTGAATCAACACGGAATTGTTTGGAACGATCGTGAAGTGCATGGGAATGATCATGGTTTGAAGCGAATTGACCGCGAAATGCATGCAACTGACCGTGAAGTGAGGCGAATTGACCGCGAAATGCCTCAAAACGACCGTGAATCAACACGGAATTGTTTGGGATGACAGTGAAATGCATGGGAATGATCATGGTTTGAAGCGAATTAACCGCGAAATGCATGCAACTGACCGTGGAGTGAAGCGAATTGACCGCGAAATGCCTCGAAACGACCGTGAATCAACACGGAATTGTTTGGGATGACAGGGAAATGCATGGGAATGATCATGGTTTGAAGCGAATTGACCGCGAAATGCATGCAACTGACCGTGGAGTGAAGGGAATTGGCCGCGAAATGCTTCGAAACGACCGTGAATCAACACGGAATTGTTTGGAATGACCGCGAAATGCATGGGAACGACCATGGTTTGAAGCGATTTGACCGCGAAATGCCTCGAAACGACCGTGAATCAACGCGGAATTGTTTGGGACGACCGTGAAGTGCATGGGAATGATCATGGTTTGAAGTGAATTGACCGCGAAATGCATGCAACTGACCGTGAAGTGAGGCGAATTGACCGCGAAATGCCTCGAAACGACCGTGAATCAACACGGAATTGTTTGGGATGACAGTGAAATGCATGGGAATGATCATGGTTTGAAGCGAATTAACCGCGAAATGCATGCAACTGACCGTGGAGTGAAGCGAATTGACCGCGAAATGCCTCGAAACGACCGTGAATCAACACGGAATTGTTTGGGATGACAGGGAAATGCATGGGAATGATCATGGTTTGAAGCGAATTGACCGCGAAATGCATGCAACTGACCGTGGAGTGAAGGGAATTGACCGCGAAATGCCTCGAAACGACCGTGAATCAATACGGAATTATTTGGAATGACCGCGAAATGCATGGGAATGATCATGGTTTGAAGCGATTTGACCGCGAAATGCATGTAAATGAGCGTGGAGTGAAGCGAATTGACCACGAAATGCCTCGAAACGACCTGAATCAACACGGAATTGTTTGGGATGACCGCGAAATGCATGGGAATGATCATGGTTTGAAGCGATTTGACCGCGAAATGCATGCAAATGACCGTGGAGTGAAGGGAATTGACCACGAAATGCCTCGAAACGACCGTGAATGAACACGGAATTGTTTGGAATGACCGCGAAATGCATGGGAATGATCATGGTTTGAAGCGAATTGACCGCGAAATGCATGCAAATGACCGTGGAGTGAAGCGAATTGACCGCGAAATGCCTCGAAACGACCGTGAATCAACACGGAATGACCGCGAAATCCATGAATCAACACGGAATTGTTTGGGATGACCGCGAAATGCATGGGAATGATCATGGTTTGAAGCGATTTGACCGCGAAATGCATGCAAATGACCATGAAGTGAAGGGAATTGACCGCGAAATGCCTCGAAACGACCGTGAATCAACACGGAATTGTTTGGGATGACCGCGAAATGCATGGGAATGATCATGGTTTGAAGCGATTTGACCGCGAAATGCATGCAAATGACCGTGAAGTGAAGGGAATTGACCGCGAAATGCCTCGAAACGACTGTGAATCAACACGGAATTGTTTGGGATGACTGTGAAATGCATGGGAATGATCATGGTTTGAAGCGATTTGACCGCAAAATGCATGCAAATGACCGTGAAGTGAAGGGTATTGACCGTGAAATGCCTCGAAACGACTGTGAATCAACACGGAATTGTTTGGATGACTGTGAAATGCATGGGAATAATCATGGTTTGAAGCGATTTGACCACAAAATGCATGCAAATGACCATACAACTTAAGAGATTAGAAGAAGCACACTATGAACACAACTTGGAAAACATGGAGTGTGTACCGACATGGGTGTGTACTAACAAGCTAACCTAAAAAAGTAAAACAAAAAATATATATAAAAAAAATAAAAAAAACACATTAGAAAAAAATAGAAAAATTGCACTAAAAAAGCAGTTGACGCTGGACATTTTCTGACAATCTTCGATATATCGAAATCTAGTCGATATATCGATACCTCGATATATCGACATCTACTCGATTATATCGATAATACAATTTAAAAAGTATTTTGTCGCTGGACAGTGTGTGCTATTTTCGATCAATCGAATAATAGTCGATATATCGGTCGGTTGTAAGGATGACTTACTAATATTATATTGACTAGATTTCGATATAATCGACAACTTACTCTACCATTAATCGATTAGGTTTCGATTATATCGAAGAGTTTCGATATATCGTGTTCTATTCGATATATCGAAGTGTAATTTTTCTGTTTTTTTTCTAATGTGTTTTTTATATTTTTTTTATATTTTTTTTTATTTTACTTTTTTAGGTTAGCTTGTTAGTACACACCCATGTCGGTACACACTCCATGTTTTTCAAGTTGTGTTCATAGTGTGCTTCTTCTAGTCTCTTAAGTTGCATGGTCATTTGCATGCATTTTGCGGTCAAATCGCTTCAAACCATGATCATTCCCATGCATTTCGCGGTCATCCCAAACAATTCCGTGTTGATTCACGGTCGTTTCGAGGCATTTCGCGGTCAATTCGCTTCACTCCACGGTCATTTACATGCATTTCGCGGTCAAATCGCTTCAAACCATGATCATTCCCATGCATTTCGCGGTCATTCCAAACAATTCCGTGTTGATTCACGGTCGTTTCGAGGCATTTCGCGGTCAATTCCCTTCACTCCACGGTCAGTTGCATGTATTTCGCGATCAATTCGCTTCAAACCATGATCATTCCCAAGCATTTCCTTGTCATCCCAAACAATTCCGTGTTGATTCACGGTCGTTTCGAGGCATTTCGCGGTCAATTCGCTTCACTCCACCGTCAGTTGCATGCATTTCGCGGTCAATTCGATTCAAACTATGATCATTCCCATGCATTTCACGGTCATCCCAAACAATTCCGTGTTGATTCACGGTCGTTTCGAGGCATTTCGCGGTCAATTCCCTTCACTCCACGGTCATTTGCATGCATTTCGCGGTCATCCCAAACAATTCCGTGTTGATTCATGGTCGTTTCGAGGCATTTCGCGGTCAATTCCCTTCACTTCACAGTCATTTGCATGCATTTCGCGGTCAATTCGCTTCAAACCATGATCATTCCCAAGCATTTCACGGTCATTCCAAACAATTCCGTGTTGATTCACGGTCGTTTCGAGGCATTTCGCAGTCAATTCCCTTCACTCCACGGTCATTTGCATGCATTTCGCGGTCAAATCGCTTCAAACCATGATCATTCCCATGCATTTCGTGGTCATCCCAAACAATTCCGTGTTGATTCACGGTCGTTTCGAGGCATTTCGTGGTCAATTCCCTTCACTCCACGGTCATTTACATGCATTTCGCGGTCATCCCAAACAATTCCGTGTTGATTCATGGTCGTTTCAAGGCATTTCGCGGTCAATTCCCTTCACTTCACAGTCATTTGCATGCATTTCGCGGTCAATTCGCTTCAAACCATGATCATTCCCAAGCATTTCACGGTCATTCCAAACAATTCCGTGTTGATTCACGGTCGTTTCGAGGCATTTCGCGGTCAATTCCCTTCACTCCACGGTCATTTGCATGCATTTCGCGGTCAAATCGCATCAAACCATGATCATTCCTATGCATTTCGCGGTCATCCCAAACAATTCCGTGTTGATTCACGGTCGTTTCGAGGCATTTCGCGGTCAATTCCCTTCACTTCACGGTCATTTGCATGCATTTCGCGGTCAATTCGCTTCAAACCATGATCATTCCCAAGCATTTCACGGTCATTCCAAACAATTCCGTGTTGATTCACGGTCGTTTCGAGGCATTTCGCGGTCAATTCCCTTCACTCCACGGTCATTTGCATGCATTTTGTAGTCAAATCGCTTCAAACCATGATCATTCTCATGCATTTCGCGGTCATCCCAAACAATTCTGTGTTGATTCATGGTCGTTTCGAGGCATTTCGCGGTCAATTCGCTGCACTCCATCGTCATTTGCATGCATTTCACGGTCAATTCGCTTCAAACCATGATCATTCCCATGCATTTCGCGGTCATTCCAAACAATTCTGTGTTCATTCACGGTCGTTTCGAGGCATTTCGCGGTCAATTCCCTTCACTCCACGGTCAGTTGCATGCATTTCGCGGTCAATTCGCTTCAAACCATGATCATTCCCATGCATTTCGCGGTCGTCCCAAACAATTTTGTGTTGATTCACGGTCGTTTCGAGGCATTTCGCGGTCAATTCCCTTCACTCCACGGTCATTTGCATGCATTTCGCGGTCAAATCGCTTCAAACCATGATCATTCCCATGCATTTCGCGGTCATCCCAAACAATTTCGTGTTGATTCACGGTCGTTTCGAGGCATTTCGCGGTCAATTCGCTTCACTCCACGGTCATTTGCATGCATTTCGTGGTCAAATCGCTTCAAACCATGATCATTCTCATGCATTTCGCGGTCATCCCAAACAATTCCGTGTTGATTCACGGTCGTTTCGAGGCATTTCTCGGTCAATTCGCTTCACTCCACCGTCATTTGCATGCATTTCGCGGTCAATTCGCTTCAAACCATGATCATTCCCATGCATTTCGCGGTCATTCCAAACAATTCCGTGTTGATTCACGGTCGTTTCGAGGCATTTCGCGGTCAATTCGCCTCACTTCACGGTCAGTTGCATGCATTTCGCGGTTAATTCGCTTCAAACCATGATCATTCCCATGCACTTCACGGTCGTCCCAAACAATTCCGTGTTGATTCACGGTCGTTTCGGCATTTCGCCGTCAATTTGCTTCACTCCACGGTCATTTGCATGCATTTCGCGGTCAATTCGCTTCAAACCATGATCATTCCCATGCATTTCGCGGTCATTCCAAACAATTTCGTGTTGATTCACGGTCGTTTCGAGGCATTTCGCGGTCAATTCCCTTCACTCCACGGTCAGTTGCATGCATTTCGCGGTCAATTCGCTTCAAACCATGATCATTCCCATGCATTTCCCTGTCATCCCAAACAATTCCGTGTTGATTCACGGTCGTTTCGAGGCATTTCACGGTCAATTCCCTTCACTGCACGGTCAGTTGCATGCATTTCGCGGTCAAATTGCTTCAAACCATGATCATTCCCATGCACTTCACGGTCGTCCCAAACAATTCCGTGTTGATTCACGGTCGTTTCGAGGCATTTCGCAGTCAATTCGCTTCACTTCACGGTCATTTGCATGCATTTCGCAATCAATTCGCTTCAAACCATGATCATTCCCATGCATTTCACGGTCGTCCCAAACAATTCCGTGTTGATTCACGGTCGTTTCGAGGCATTTTGCGGTTAATTCCCTTCACTTGACGATCATTTGCATGCATTTTACGGTCAAATCACTTCAAACCATGATCATTTTCACGCATTTCACGGTCGTCCCAAACAATTCCGTGTTGATTCACGGTCATTTCGAGGCATTTCGCGGTCAATTCCCTTCACTTCACGGTCAGTTGCATGCATTTCACGCTCAAATCGCTTCAAACATTGATCATTCCCATGCATTTCACGGTCGTCCCAAACAATTTCGTGTTGATTCACGGTCGTTTTGAGGCATTTCGCGGTCAATTCCCTTCACTGCACGGTCATTTGCATGCATTTCGCGCTCAAATCGCATCAATTCATGATCAGCGATTGGAAATAGCCGTGAAGTGAAGGGAATTGACCGCGAAATGCCTCGAAACGACCGTGAATCAACACGGAATTGTTTGGGATGACCGTGAAGTGCATGAGAATGATCATGGTTTGAAGCAATTTGAGCGCGAAATGCATGCAAATGATCGTGAAGTGAAGGGAATTGACCGCGAAATGCCTCGAAACGACCGTGAATCAACACGAAATAGTTTGGGATGACCGTGAAATGCATGGAATTGTCCCTGAAGTGGAGGGAATTGACGGTGAAATGCATGGAAATGACCACGAACTGATTGAAATTGACCGCAAAGTGAATGAAATGGATTTTCGACCATCGACCTGATGGAATCTTAGAAAATAACTAGGTTAGTTGGCTAAAGTATCTTCTCCTACCCCAAAATCATATAGGGTACATCAAGTAACTAATTTTGGTTTATAAGATATTCTTGTTGAATGAATAGAGAAATAAATGAAAAAAAGAGAATTTTTTTTTTATATGCTTATGTTGGGGACAAAAGATACAGAGTTCGGAGACTCGGACTTAATGCCTCGGGTCGCCAAAGGATGTGTCAGATCCGAGGCATGGTTCACTAAACCGAGACAGAAGTTAAGTCGGTTCGGACGACACATCAGCGATCCGAGCATGCATCGGGCCGATCTTCTTATCAGATCGGCCAGCGCAAGATAAAGCCTCATCCCGAATATCTTGGGATAAGATCCCCGACCCCGAAGCTCACGGGATCGGATGAAGACTGGAGATGGGCACGATCCTGTCTCCGTGATACCAGGAAAGGATCCCACACACGATATCATGAGGAGAATCCTCGTACGATTAAATGCTCCAGCAGTTATAAAAGAGGAATCTCCATCGTCTTGTGAGGTAGGCAAAAATTCTTTCTCAAAATCCCTCAATACATTTAGACCCAGCATCCAGGCCTGACTTTGGCATCAGAGGGTCCCCTGCTCAAGCCAGGGTCTCCGTTGTCCTCTTTCCGTGCAGGTATACGAAGGTCTAAGAGGACGAACCAGATTTTTGCATCAACAGTTTGGCGTCGTCTGTGGGAACCGTACAAAAAAGCCATCTCATATTTCTATATTGAATTCCATAGTGATGACTAGAAGGACGGTCCCAGAAGAAGATTTGAACGAGATTGCGATTACAGGGCCATCGGGTCCAGTCGCGGTCCCCGCAGCCCAGAACTCACCTAACAACCGCCAACGAGGAGCGACCAGAACAAGCAACAATCAGCAGGGTCGCAACGATGGGCGGTTGGACCAGGAGGTTCAAGAAATCTAGTCTGATATGAATATGATGAAGCAGATGCTGGAACGAATGTATCAGCAGCAAATGCAGCCACTCCCGCATCCTCAAGGGGAGACAGCGCACGTACCGACTGCGGCGGTTGATCCTCAACCTTCCGCGCTGCAGTCTTTCCGGCCGAGCCAACCCCAAGGCGAATCAGAACCATCTCCAGCGCAGTCGGCCAACGCTTCCCTGCCCTCGACCGATCTTCGACACGAGATAGAGCGAAGAAGGCGCAACCGCCCTTCCATGGAAGGCACGGCAGAGAGCAGTGAACCTTGGAAAGCCGATATTCAAAATTTTAAAAGAGAAGTGCGGGAAGAAATGGCGAAAGAGATGGCGGACATGAAGCATGGCCGGAATATGTATTCGACCAGATCCGAGGCAAAGGCGTCCCCCTTTGTGGACTCGGTAATGAAGGCTCGGTTGCCCGAGAGGTTTCGATTACCTCAAATCACTCCTTTCACCGGCAAGACCGACTCGACGGAGCATATCGAATGCTTCAGAACCTATATGGAGCTCCACGATGCCTCGGATACAGTAATGTGTCGGGCCTTTTCTCTTACATTGACCGATGTAGCTCGAGGTATCTATCACCCCCACGATGACGCATTGATTGTCACCCTGACTATCGCTAACCGAAAAGTGTTCCGGATACTCGTCGATACGGGGTCATCTGCAGACGTGTTGTTTACTCAGGCGTTCGACAAAATGGGGATCGAACGATCCATGCTACGCCCAGTTCGGACCCCGTTAATCGGTTTTTCCGGAGGACAAGTACTGCCCGAAGGGATTGTCTCGTTACCACTCACTGCTGGTAGTGCCCCACATCAGACGACGATGATGGTTGAATTCTTGGTCGTCGATCAACCCTCAGTATACAATGCAATACTCGGCCGACCTTCATTGAGTCTCCTCCAGGCCGTGGTATCCACATACCATCTTTCACTGAAATTCCCGACTGAGTCGGGAGTAGGAATTGTCAAAGGAGACCAGCAAGATGCGAGGCGTTGTTACATGATAGCTGTAAAGGGAACCTCCGACAAAAGTCCGATCAACATATCAACGATCGAATCATTGGACCCTCGGGGCGAGAGTCATGAACGAGGCAGGCCGAAGATCTTATCTCGATCCCCTTGGTCAAAACAGATGGATCCAAGACGAATTGGCTCGTCTTTACGGTCCCCCTTTAAAGAAAAGCCGATAACCCTGCTCCGTAGGTACGCCGACGTATTTGCATAGTGTCATGAAGATATGCCCGAGATCGACCCTCTCCGTGATGACTCACCGACTCAACATCGATCCGTCATATCGACCGATCCGGCGGCGACCGCTCGGCCCTGAACGATACGCCATCATTGAAGAAGAAGTCAACAAACTCCTCCAGGCTAATTTCATAGAAGAAATACACTATCCAGAATGGGTCGCGAATGTCGTGCTTGTAAAGAAATCCAACGGGAAGTGGCGAGTCTGTATTGACTATACTGACTTAAATAAAGTCTGCCCGAAGGATAGCTTTCCGCTTCCAAGGATAGACCAGCTAGTAGATAGTACCGCCGGATATGAGCTCCTTAGCTTCATGGATGCATATTAAGGGTATAATCAAATTGCAATGCATCAAACAGATAAATCAAAAACTACTTTTGTCACAAACAAAGGCCTTTATTGTTACCGAGTGATGCCATTTGGTCTGAAGAATGCCGGCGCAACTTATCAAAGATTAGTTAACAAAATCTTTGCTCGGCTTATAGGCCGAACCATGGAAGTATACATTGACGACATGCTCGTTAAAAGTATACACGCGGCAGATCATGTGAATGATTTGGAAGAAACGTTTCTCATCCTACGGAAGTTTCGGATGAAGCTGAATCCGAGTAAATGTGCTTTTGGGGTGGGCTCTGAAAAGTTCCTCGGTTTCTTGGTTAGTCAGCGAGGAATAGAGGCAAACCCTGAGAAGATAAAGGCTTTGATTGATATAAAATCTCCTAAAACCATTAAGGACATCCAAAGGTTGACTGGACGAGTCGCAGCACTTAATCGGTTCCTGTCCAGAGCCACGGATAAATGTCTCTCTTTCTTCAAACAGTTGAAAGGAAGACAAACAATGGGTTGGACGGAAGAATGCAAAGCGGCATTCCAACAATTAAAATCATATCTCGGTTCTCCACCTCTCTTATCAAAACCCGAATCAGGGGAGTCCCTGCTCCTTTACCTAGCAGTATCCGAGGCAGCGGTTAGCTCGGCTTTGATACGAGAATCTGAAGGAAAGCAACTGTCGGTTTATTACGTCAGCAAAGCGTTATTGCCAGCAGAAACGAGATACCCAAGCTTGGAAAAAGTGGCCTTGGCTTTAATAACTTCCTCTCGTCGACTCAGGCCGTATTTTCATGCCCAAACCATCATCGTGATGACCGATCTTCCGCTTCGCCAGGTATTGCAGAAACCAGAAGCTTCCGGCCGACTCACGAAGTGGGCTATCGAACTGAGTGAGTTTGACATTCAATACAGACCGAAGGTAGCAATCAAAGGGCAAGCCGTAGCTGATTTTATTGCCGAGGGAACACCACCAACCGAACTCCCGGTCAACGATATGCCAAAGGATGTTGCAGTTCCAACAACAACCGCTCCCCCGACCCTACCCTGCCCTATTCCCTGGAAACTGTTTGTCGACGGTTCTTCCAACTCGAAGGCAAGTGGGGCTGGGGTTGTGCTGGAAACCCCCGATCATACCTACATACAGTATGCCTTACGACTTGGATTCCAAGCGTCGAACAATACAGCAGAATATGAAGCATTGTTACTCGGCCTCCAACTCGCCGCTAGCATGGGAGTCACGCACCTAAGTGTTTTCAGCGATTCTCAGTTGGTTGTTAATCAAGTTACCGGTATATACCAGACACGGAAAGACCAATTAAGAGCATACATGGAGAAAGCGAAAGAACTTATCAATGGATTTCAACTCTGTCGTGTCACTCGGATCCCTCGTACAGAAAACGGCAAAGCCGATTTATTAGCAAAGCTCGCCTCTGCCGATGAAGATGATATACCCAGGTCCGTCCCTGTCGAATACGTCGATAAGCCGAGATAAATGAACCAATTAGCGAGGTCGTCAATACAATCGACTCGGAACCATCTTGGATCGATCCAATCCGCCAATACCTTGACAAGGGAAAGCTGCCTGAAGATCGTGCCGAGGCTCGACGAGTTAAGATCCGAGCCTCCCGTTACACCATACTCAACGGAACCCTCTATAAGAAAGGTTACTACGCTCCGTTGCTGCGGTGCCTCAAACCCAGTGAGGCGAACTATGTATTACGTGAAATCCATGAAGGAATCTGCGGAAACCACTCTGGAGGGCGATCTCTCGCCCACAAGGTCCTATGACAGGGATATTACTGGCCCACTATCCAACACGATGCTCGCAAGCTCGTCCAAAAATGCGACAAATGTCAATGGTTCGCGGCAATTCCGAGGTTGCGGCCACCGTCACTTCCACCCTTTCTTCCGGGTCAGAAATTACGACGACAGTAGGGGCAGAAGAACTCGCAGGCTCCTTCTCCTTCCGCACCACTCTTTGTCTCTTCGGCGGCCGAGGCTCCGACAGAAGAACTGATCGCGGAGGAGCCTTTAACTTCGAAACCGCCCTAAGAGGAGGACGAGCTCCAGTCATTTCCGAGGGGGCCGATTCGGGAACAATCCTGAGATGGGGTCGAGCTTCGGGCAAATCTAAAAATAATAATAATAATAAAAAATGAAGTAAGTCAGGAAAAATTCAGAAGATACATGAAGATACATTTTCAATTACCTGTGACGGCCAAGTCTAGACTTGCAAGATGAAGACGCTCACATTGTAAGAGCAATGATAGCTATCTCACGGATCCAACGTCCTCAACTCTTTGATCCGAGAAGCACTAGAACCGAGCTTTGCCGCTTCTTCTAATATCTATTGTTCTACCGTCAGACTCAGAATATTACAAAAATAAAGAAGGGCAAGAGAGAAGACCCAAGTCACCTGCTCTCTGGAACACCCGAGGAACACGAGCCTCGCAGGACCCGGACTCAGCCGTCTCCCAGCGACCACAGGCCCAAAACCAACGTTCTCTCCAATGTTTGTTGGAAGTGGGAGGGTCAGTTATTAGGGAGCCGCCTCCGCCCCGCCAAGCAGCGAAGACATAAAAGCCGGGGTAATTCGGGTTCACGCGCACTTGGTATAAGTGGAGAAATTCGTCGACTGTTAGCGGTGGCTGTTCCATATCAGCCCACAACACCGCACACCCGAATAAATTCCTCCACCCATTCGGAACTATTTGCCCCCGGGCAATCTGAATACGAGATAAAACTCCCCGGACAATGGCCTGAAGGGGCAGACGCAAGCCTCATTGCATCGAGACTTGGTAGATCGCACCGCCCCAGCAGGAGGATGATCCGGCAAGTCATTCGGATGGGGGAGATAAGTGATAACCGATTCGGGGATGTGATACCCGATTCGGATTCTGTCTAAATCCGCCTCAGTTAAAACTGAAGGAACCGGGCCGCTTAGATCATCCCCCGATCCTTCTCCTTCAGACTCGGCGTGTGCCGACTTATCAACAGGAACCGGCCCAGAGGTTTCCTCGGCAATCAATATTTCCTCTTCTTCCTCCTCTTCTTCCTCCATGCCCCTTGAAAAATTAGGCCTTCCCGGACGGGTTATTAAAGACGACCCACCACGAGAAGGATCAACGGAAGCAGGGCGCTCCGCCGAAGCTTCAGTGACCCTCTCAGAAAGAAAAGCAGCGTTCGCATCAATTGCTATCTCTGTCAGTAAGGAAGGCGATTCCACAATATTCCAAAAACGTTGCGCTTCGCCTTCATCTCCGGAAACTCCCTCCTGGGGACTTCGAGAACCTCTAGCCGCCATTATCACTAAATAAAGAGGAAGGGGAGACTCACCGGAGGGAGGAAGGAAAACGAAAATGGCGAAAGGAGCCGCTGACAGTTAAGAAAGAGGAAAGGAAGAAGACGAAAGACCGAAAAAGCTCCAAAGGAAATGCAAAGCGGGAATGGCAGTAGAAGTTTGAAATGCGGGACCCCCACCATTTTATAAGATTGCCATGTGGCGGAAGCGATTAATGGGGAAATGATTCGACGCCTGCATCGACTCCCCCACTCGACACGTGGCGCACGTCGACTGACGACAATAATGCCCTTGCTACGTGTCCAACCCTCATTGGCGGGGTGAGCGATTTGTGGTGTCGGCGCATGCGATATCGAAATCGAACCGTCTCCCGTCAAAGGCGACACAGAATGCATTAAATGACTACTTATTGTCTCGGACTAAGTTATGAACCGACTCAAAACTCGCTACTCCTAAGTGTCATATGAAACACACGGAGTAAGGGGGCTTACTGTTGGGGACAAAAGATACAGAGTTCGGAGACTCGGACTTAATGCCTCGGGTCGCCAAAGGATGTGTCAGATCCGAGGCATGGTTCACTAAACCGAGACAGAAGTTAAGTCGATTCGGACGACACATCAGCGATCCGGGCATGCATCGGGCCGATCTTCTTATCAGATCGGCCAGCGCAAGATAAAGCCTCATCCCGAATATCTTGGGATAAGATCCCCAACCCCGAAGCTCACAGGATCGGATGAAGACTGGAGATAGGCACGATCCTGTCTCCGTGATACCAGGAGAGGATCCCGCACACGATATCAGGAGGAGAATCCTCGTACGATTAAATGCTCCAGCAGTTATAAAAGAGGAACCTCCATCGTCTTGTGAGGTAGGCAAAAATTCTTTCTCAAAACCCCTCAATACATTTAGACCCAGCATCCAGGCCTGACTTTGGCATCAGAGGTTCCCTTCTCAAGCCAGGGTCTCCTTTGTCATGAATAAAGAAAGAAATGAAAATAAGAGAGAACTTTTTTTTATACACTTATATATACATATTTATATAAATATGTATTAGAGAAAATTGTAGGTAGAATAAAGTTCTCCATGTAAAAAATAAAAACTAAAAAATAAGAAATAAAAAAATAAAAAAATTTGCATAGACTTTTACAAACTACAGTTATGGCTACAGCTATAATCTGTAGCTATATCTTCGATACATATCGAATACACTTCGATTAATCGAAAATTGCAGGATTTTTTATGTAAAGTTGCTGGACAGTTTTGGACCTCTTTCGATTAATCGAAAGACATTCGATATATCGAAGTATATATCAAAAGACCTTCGATGTATAGTAGAGGACAAATTGAAAAAGCATTAGCTGCGGCTATCGCTACGGTTATAATCCGTAGCCAAAGATACCAGCTCTTTTTTTATCCTGTTGTAATCCCCACTGCCTTTGTGGGTCCTTTTATGAGGTATGTGTTATATCCAAACCGTCCATCTATTTGGCGAACTCGTACTAACGCTTGGGAAGAAAAATAAGACAGGTTTAGCTATCAAGTGGACCACACTGTAAAAGGCAGTGGAAGATTGAACGTCTACCATTGAAACCCTTTTAGGGTCCCAGAAGTTTTGGACCATTACAAAATTTGTTTTTCCTCTTCATTTAGGTCTTTGTGACATTATGAATATATTGGCTGGAAAACAATTGTTATGGTGGGCCCTACAAAATTTTTAACGGTTAAAATCAATTTTCCTGTTGCTCTTTGTAGTGTGGTCCAGTTGATCTTTGGATAGGATTTTTTTTTTTTGATAATGCTCCGAAATGATCTCGAACTATGGATGAACGTTGTGGATATAATAAATACGAACTGTGGGGCCCATGTAATTCTGATATCTTTTGAACCGTTCGTACAACTCGGAGTTCGAGGAGTGCCAGCGCTTGTCTTCGAGCGCCACATATCCACTTGAAGGAACGAGCAGGGGCATTTTCAACCTTTGGCAAGCCTTCCGTACAGCTCGGGCGTATTCTCGCAAAGGAAAATGAGGTGGGCGTAGTTTCCTAAATGGGCCATAAATGGGTCGTACAGTCGCAAATTTCTCCACTAATAGTGTAGATAATGATTTTCATGGTTAAACAATTTGTAGGGCCCGCCATAATATTTGTTTTCCATCCAATCTGTTCACAGGGTCATAAAGACATGAATGAAGAGGAAAAACAAATTTTATATTGACCCAAAACTTCTGTGACCTCAAAAAGGATTTCAATGGTAGACATTCAATGCCCCACTTTTTTTTGCAATGTGGTCCACTTGATAGTTAGATCTGTCTTATTTTTTGTGTCATGTCTTAAGACAAGATCATCAAATAGCTGCACAGTTTGGATATAGCACGTACCAAAACTAGCTGATGTCAATACAGCAGCTACATAGCTGGTGTGAGGTACACCAGCCAATCCGCTTCCATCCAATGGATGACAATTTCCTATGGTCCACACACTAGCGTAACTGGTCATTAGCGATACAGACATACAGTACAGAGAGATGATAGAGTAGAGCCCAATGGATGGTAAGATGGTAGAATCGTAGCTCCGCAGTACACGTGGCTAGTTTATATATATTAATTAGGGCCTTCCATCCAGTGGGCCTCATCATGCATGAGTTGGGTTTCACAAATAAGACATATTAAAAAGTAAATCTATGACTTTTGTTGACTTTATCTCACTTAAAGTGAACCGTTAATCTTTTGGGTTTCCATCAGTTGCGCTGAATCATTTTCACCGTGGAAACCAAAAATCAAGTCAATCGAAGATGGAGAGAATCCCCACCACAGAGAAAAGTGGGGAGTGACACCCATCAACAATCCTAACCTATTGTTTCTGGAAACAGGACCGTTGGATTTTTTCATTATTAACCGTTGAATGAATATCCACCAATCCAATGGTCAGGTAATCAAATAAGCTTAATTTTTCTTGTTCATGATACATCTATACTGGATACCATAACTTGGACCGTTGGATTTTACTGCTTGTATCACACATGCAATCTCGAAGTGATTTTTAGGTGCAAAATTCACGAAGGGGCGCATGTGATTGACACGTGTGAGATCTGAGTTTTCCATCGGATATGTGTTTTATATTTTCACACGTGTCTGCGTGTGGATTCATACGCACGTTGAATTATCAAATCCCCGTTACCAAATTCTAAGGGAGCGGATTGCCTGCGACGCGGGGCAGAAAGATATCTCTGTGCCCGGAGCTGTGTGGGACCCATAGAGATGTCAGTGAGAAATCCACTCCGTCTATCTGTTTTGAAAAACCAAAAAAGGATAGGATCTTAAAAATCAGGCAGATCCTAACCTCACGTAGACCATACGACACGAAACAATGGGGATTGAATGCATGGAAGTGACAGAAGTTTTGTATCAGTATCATATTTGTTCTTACAATTTATATGTATGGTAATAATTCTATGAACGGTTTGGATAGCATATAAATATAATGGTCAGCTCCAAGAATGTTTTAACGGTGGATGTTGCTGTTCCCACTGTTTTGTTGGTGTGGTCCACCTGAGTAATGGATCGGCCTGATTTTAGAACCTTCTCCTATTGTGGTCTTTCAAAACATATGGACGGAGTGGATTTGTCACGGACATTTCTGTGGAAGGTAATCCACTCCCAAATTCAAACTTCAAATTTGAGAAAACTTGATACTCTAGCTGACCGTGACAAGGATACGCAGGCACTTAGAAATTACTTGAAACTCATATACGTTGAATATAATTAATTCAAAATAAACTGTCCAAATTACGTGTACCAAGCTTCTTTCACACCATCAGATTGGTGGTCATTTATTGGAACACAAAGCCAAAGATATGCAATGGTCTTACTTTAAATAAGAGTTAATAATTTAAATGATTTAATTTGAGTTAATATATGCTACTTCTACCATTTCTAGGTGTATGAGCATCAAGTGTCATGTGCAACCGAGTATCAAGTAATTCACGCTCCTTTCTCGTCTATTCATCTTCTTTGTACACAAATTTCCTGTATCATTATTATAAAGTCAATAATAATGTGGACCAATCACAATGTATAAAAATTTGATTTCTCTACTTGTGACAAACAAAGGATCTAGATTTTATGAAGATTTTACTTGTGCCCACTAAACGTCAGAGTCACATCTACTAACTCAGCTCAAGTTACAATGTGGTGCCGAAAGTTAAGCTGATATAAAATTTAAGTAAACACTGTAAGAAAAAAAGCCTTTAGTCATGATTTTTTAACCTTGGTTAAAAAACTGGAAACAGGTTGTCTGTTGAGATTAGTTGTGTCAGCTTTTTTTACTGCATTGATTATGATGCATCTAAACTGTTCATAAAGGAATGAAAATTACAAATATCATCATGAGCCAGAACTCATGTAGGCCCAAGCAGGTTTTAATAGTAGGCATCCCAATCTCCATTGTTGCTTCTGGTTCCACTCATTTGAGTTTTTAATTGGCTTGATTTTTGGGCTAAAATCCTAACTTGAGCCGGTGCAATGAATGAATAGAGAAGGAACGTTGTTGTTTTCATTGATTTCTTCTTTATATTTAGCTTGACAATTGGTTTAGACACCTCTATCTAACTCCCTTGTTTTAGCTGCATATAAGGGCCTGTTTGATTTTTCGGCTCAACTGTAATTATCTTGTAAATGGGTAATAATTATTTACCCAGGTAATTACCACATCTTTCCCAAAATGCAGATGTGACAACTTACTTTCTTAACGCTTAAATTGAGAAATTTACAAAATCAATGTGGGGCCCGTCATGATGCATGTGACTTATCCACACCGCTCATTTGCTATGCCAGCTGAATTTAGGGCATGAGCAAAAAAATGAGGCAGATCCAAAGCTCAAGTGGACCACACCACAGGAAACAGCGGGAAATGAACACCTACCATTAAAAACTTCTCGGGGCTCTTAAAATTTTAGAATCAAGCTGATATTTGTATTTCCCCTTATCCCTGTCTATGTGACCCTATGAATGGGTTAGATGATGAAAAATCGTCAATGTGAGCCCAGTAAAAAAACAACTTTCAACAATGGACGAATTAAGGCCACTGTTTTCTTTCGTGTGGGCTATTTGAGTGTTGAATCTGCCTCATTTTTTAGCTCATGCCCCAAAATGTTCTAATAAAATAGATGGATGATGCAAATATATCATATACAGTATGGTGGGGTCCACAAATTTAAGTCAACACTTTTGTCTCAATTTTCGAGATGGAATTACTCTCACATTTTCAAACAAGGCGAAAAAGTAATAATTACTCATTTACCAGGATATACCCGTATCATGGAAAATCAAACATGCCCTAATAGTGGTATGTATAGGAGCATGGATTTTTTCATGCCTCTAGAGACCCAATCCATTTTCATTCGTAAAAGCATTTAATTTAATCACCTTCTTACCATAGGTAGGGCTGTTCACGAGTCGAGATAGCTCGAAAAACTTGCTCGACTTAACTCGAGTCAGCTCGGATTGACTTGGCTTGAATGGCTGATTCAAGCCGAGCCAAGCTAATTATTTGAAGCTTGAGTTGAGTTCAAGCCAAGTTCGACTGGGGGCATTTCAACTCGACTCGACTTGAACTCGACTTGACTTGAAGCTTGAACTCGAGCTCGACTCGGCTCGATTAATAAATATATTAAATATTATATATATATATGTGTGTGTGTGTGTGTGTGTGTGTGTGTGTGTGTGTGTTTTAACTTTAAACTTAAAAAAAAAAAAATCCTAGAGTCTCTACCCAACCGCACGCACCCCCTTTCCCTTTCCCTTTCTTCTCTTTCTCTACCCACTGTCAGTCGCACGCCCGCCTGAACCACCACCACCAGTTTTCATTTCAGCTTCACAATAGTATGATTTCAATCTCTTGAGATCTACTTCTTGGGCGAGAAACCCAAGAAATCCGAGATGGGTTCTTCTCAGATATGTTAGAGCTTTAAGGAAATCCAATAATCTGATTGGCTAGAGCTCTTTACTTAGATTTCTGATCTGTTTTCTGCTCTATTTCTTTTCTAGTACTTGGATTTCTACTAGTGGAAGAAGATTGAGAACTAATCGGTTCTTACAGGTTTCCTCATCCTATTCGAAGCTTTGTTTGATTTTTCATTGGGTTTTTCTTTGATTCTCTTAAGATTTTTGAATTTTTCATCAATGGAGGAGGATCAAGAACAGAATCCATTACGCTTTCACCCAATAAGCTCGAGCTCGACTCGAGGTAAACTCGACTCAACTCGAACCACTAGCTCGACTCGAACTCGACTCGACAACTTTGGCAAACAAGCCAAGCTTCAATGTTGAGCTCGAGGCCGAGCTCGAACTCGAGTACATCATGGACAAGCTGAGCCGAGCTTGGCCCACCTCGACTCGACTCAGCTCGATGCCCACCTCTAACTATAGGGGCATATGGATCATTATTTAGGGCCTGTTTAGGAGTGTAAATTTGGAGACCTTCGGATTCGGAACCTCTTGGACTTGAAATCCTTGTGTTGTGTTTAGCACCCTAGATTCAAAATCCCCCGTAATCCAAAAGTATCTATTCAATAGTATATTTACAGGGGTTTGAATTTAATTACTAAATCAACTTTCATATCTCTAATTAGTGTATATAATGTTTGACACATTGGTTGTAATAAGCTCGTTGAAATATATACTTTGTTGGAAAATGAAAATTCCAAGTCTCAGATGAGCCACAAGCACATGATCACATCCAAGTGACTGACCAACGATTTTTAAACATTGATTTACATGGACAATATTTGGACGGCGCAGATCTTCGTATTAAAGTAATTGTAGTGATGCGATTGATAAACTGATTATTTTGGGATACCATTAATAGCCCCATGTGTCCAATAGATTAATAGCTTAGTGATGCACAAGTTACACATGCAACTCTTAGAAGGATTTTAGATGTAATCCAAGCTTTTACATTGATTTCAAACCTCTCTTTAAGGGGATTTGAAACCCCAGTTACTTTGTGGTGCTAGACATACTAGGGGATTTAAAATCCCCTCAAAGCCGTCCATCAAATATTTCCAACTGTCAAGATATTCTCACTAAAAATATCAGGCCGGCCCACTCGTTAGGGAATCCAGGATCTCAAAAACAAGTGGGCAGCTTAAAGACTTTAAGTTGTTTAAAGCCGTAAATTTATTACCTACGTTATTTTTGGGCAATGCATCAACATGGTGGGCCATTTTTTCTCTCATGTATGTATACCAAACATATTTATTATTACATAAGCAATTCTTAATATAGAATTTAAGACAATTATTTATTAGTAATTAATTATATATTTCTTATAAGAAAAAAACACTGTAAATCCATAAATTTTGTAAAATTAGCTAGAGAAGAACTTTTATTTTTTATTTTTTATTTTAAAAGAAAAGATTAATATCAAGAAAGGGAGAAGGATGCCCTTCCCAGTGTTGGTGTGCACGTATACCAGCATCAAATGGCTTTTGGTGGGATTCTCTTTAAAAAATATTTTTTAAAATTGATTTTGTCGAATTTTAAATTTTTTAATGTTTATTGATTCTGATCTTGTTCCAATGGTGGGAGATGATGTGCTCTCCAAATCTAAATGCTTGGCCTGGTTTTCTATATGCTACCATACGTCCTAATAATATTTTTGATTTTTCCCTTAAATTAAGGACACGCATTTAACTGAAAATAATCCTAATATTGAACGTTGGAACTGAGTGGGCCAATGGCCTGGATCATCAATCCGTGGGGCCCACCTTTAGAATAGAGAACGCGAATGTACGATAAAAAAATGTACATCTATGTACTATAATTTCTTTTGAGTCACTTGATTTAAATGATTCTTTAGGTAGAGACTTGAAGGTCTCCACGCTTTTGGCGTGAGCCTGTCAACCATTAATTCATGCGAATTGCTCCGGAGATGTACCGAATCAGATAGTTAAAATGTGAGAGAAATTTACGACTGTGTACCCCACCTTTTATCCGGTGGTTTTTTGAAGCAATACAAACTTAGAATACGCAGTTGGACCTCCTCGTACGGAGTCGGAATTTCAGGACGAAAATACACCCACCTTCCTTTCGAAGACGAGCGCTGTCGCTCCTCCAACCGAGAGTTGTACGAACGGCTCAAAAGAGATCAAAGTTACATGGCCCCACAGCTATGTATTTATTATATCCACAACGTTCATCCATATTTCGAGATCATTTCGGAGCATTATCCCAAAAAAAAAAAAAAAATCATATCCAAAGATCAACTGGACCACACCACAGAGAGCAGCGGGAAAATTGATTTTCACCGTTAGAAATTTTGTAGGGCCCACCATGACATTTATTTTCCATCCAATCTATTCATAAGGCCACAAAGGTCTTTATGAAGAGGAAAAACAAATTTCGTAATGATCCAAAATTCTGTAACCCCTAAAAGGGTTTCAATGGTAGACGTTCAATTCCCCACTGCTTTTTACGGTGTGGTCCACTTGATAGTTAGATCTATCTTATTTTTCGTCTCAAGCTTTAATATGAGATCGCCAAATAGATGGACGGTTTGGATATAACACAGACCTCATGATGGGACCTACAAAAATAACATTGCAATATATATATATATATATATCACAGAAGGCCGTGACACTATTGGCGGTTTGGCGGCAGGTTCGGCGGCACTGCGGTAGTGCCGCGGCAGTCCAACTTTTTTTTTTTTTTTTAAACATGGAGAACTTTTTCTCCCTTACATTTTTCTCTAATACATAATTAAATAAATATGTATATATAAGTATATAAAAATATTTTTCTGTCTTTCAATTCATTTCTTTGTCTATTTATTTAACAAGCATATCTCTTAAGCTAAAATGATTTACTAAACGTACCACATATGATTTTGGGGTAGGAGAAGCTAATTAAACCAACCAACCTAGTTATTTTCCAAGATTCCATCGGGTCGATGGTCGAAAATCCATTTCATTCAGTTCGTGGTCAATTTCAATCACTTCGCGGTGAAACTGGAAATTCAGCGGGGCAAACATGAAATTGAGCGAAGCAAACATGAAATTGAGTGGGGAAAACTAAAAATTTAGCGGGTAAAACATGAAATTGAGCAGGGCAAACATGAGATTAGGGCTGGAAGTCGGGCCAGTTAGTTCGGGTTGGTGCTCAACCTTAACCCAACCCAAGGTTCCTATACCTAAACCTTGACCTAACCCAACCCAATCTTGGGTTGGGAATTCTCAACCCAAGCCCAATCCAAGAGGGCTCGACGGGTTGAATAGGTTGGTCGATCGAGTGTATACATGTCTATTTAGGAGAGAGAAATCTAACATATCTTGTTAGCTTAAGTCCTTGGAAATGACGTGGACAAATGAGACTCGACATCACTAGTGTACCTTCTACACATACAATCCACACTCAATTATAATTTATAAGTAACTGATGTTTTATTTAAACCAACTTGATTTAAATGATTTTAAACTCGCAAGTATACGAATCAGATGTAGATATGGTACGTATTACAAGATCGTTCCCACGAGGACTGATTGTCACAATTCAAAATTAAAGACTCTTCTTAACTAATCCAACAAATATTTGAGATGGTAATTGAGTAAACTAAACAAAAATCAATGGAAAAATAACCAAGAATAATGAGGAAAGTTCAATCAAAGAGAAGACTAGGACTTTCGAATCCACCCTTAATTATCATAAACCTTGTTTTACCTGTTGATTCACCTTAATCCAGATTGATATCAAAATAAATAAAGCGCACTATGTCCTTGGTCGGGCATACAGAATGTATAATTCCTTTAAGCATATGGATCACATCTTTCCATCCATGGTCAGGCATGAAGAGATGTAGATTCCTGTTTCTTCCTCTATAGGAACCTGTTCATGGTCAGACACAAGCGCCTAGAATAATATTCCAAACAATGTCCATAACTAGATTTTGGTTAAACTCATAACATGAAGAAGTACGGAAATTTCAGTCAAGTACACCAGAGAAAGAAACAAATCAATTAAATCAACATGAAATCAACACATAACAAGGGTTATTCAAATTAGGGGCTTCATCTCAGCCCTACCTAGAAGATTAGCAATCCATGAATTCAAATAAAAAGAAAGAAAAATAAAATTGATACATGGAAAACATCTCTCTCTCTCTTCTTCTCTTTTCTTCTCTTTTCTTTTCTTTTCTTTTCTTTTCTTTCTCTTCTCTGGATCTGTTCCCTGGCTCTCCTCTCTCTTCTCTATGTTTTGCATCCCTTTTTGTAGCTGCTGGAGTGGCTGGAATGGAGAAAATCGGGTTTGGAAAGCTGTCGTATGCGCAGCGAAAGCCCTTTTTACAGCAAACTTCTGTACCTGCATAAGTCCCTCATTCTTTGCATTTTTTTCATATAATCAACGTCTCCTAGGACGTTTTTGGCTGTTCTACATGATGGACGGATTAGATCTTCCATCTGATCGAAGATGGTGGGCCACAACCGCCCGGAAGTCGGCTTTTCGCGGACATGCGTAAGCCTTCGCACGTCCGGCGCTATGATGCTCGGTGGGCCCCATATAAGAGTTTTCGGAGAAATCCACCCCGTCCATTGGATGCACGACGAAATTTCGGTCAGATATGGATGGTTTTGAACATCCATTGACGCGACCCCTAGAAGAAATTACAATGAAATCAATTTTGAACGTCACAGGACAGTCCACTTGTGGCCCCTGTATCTCACACATGTGTACGTATGGGCACAAACTGTAAACATGGTTTTGTAGCTCATGAATTCTTCTACACGATGAACGGCTTGGATCAGACTAACGTGCTATCGGTGGGGCCCACAGCAGTCCGTAAAAACGAATTTTTCGTCCATTACACGGCGCTGGAAACGGAAATTTCCGTTTTTGAAAGAAAGTCGAGTCAGCGCTGCTGACCGACGCAAGCTCGTTCGGTGCACGGGCAGTGCACATGTGCACCATGCACATGTCACACAAGGTGGGGTCCACTGTGATGCTTTCGAGAAATCTAATCCGTCCATCCTATTGCTCATCTTATTTAAACCGTCTAAGTCAACTTTGAAGTATATCCAGATTGTAGGTGGGCCTAAAATTGGAGATTAATGGGCTGATGTGTCCGTTGGCCCACTTCTCGAGATATCCAATGGTTGAAATTTAATATGTACGGTTTATTTATGGTCTCCAGGCTATGCATGAAGTTTCGAGTCAATCGGATGGCGGGAACCATGTGATCTTGCGTTCTGGACCATTTTCGGGCCTTTTTAACTTGAACGGCTTGATTTCCTCGGGTCCCTGGAATGTGAATTCTTCAGTCTTAGTTCTCTGGAGTGCGTCCCTTGCTCTGATGACTTTGGAACATCAAATCCACGCTTGTAGTACTCTTTTTCCATCAACGCTCCTGATTTCATCCTGTAACAAAAATATAATTAAAATACTCCGTTAAACATTATCATGTACGTAAAATTAGGTAATAATTGGGGTCTGATATGTAATATTTGACCCTCATCACAACCCCCAACTAGCATTTTGCTAGTCCCGAGCAAAACATACGAAAAAATAATTTCAGAAATACTTGACAATTCCTGTGAACCCGAGTGACTTGTGAACAGATCGTCGAGGCGCGAGAATTCTAAGATTCATGAACGGTGCACAGAATTTTTTCCGTTCTGGAATCAAGCTCACGATAAACTTCATAATCAATTTCAAAATATTAATCCATTAATTAGAATATTCTAAACATTGAGTTCCATGAGTGTATAGTGTAATCTCGGCTTACTATCATTAAGAGATCCAATTATCAATTTCATGATATCATTAGTAATTAACAACGGAATGCATGACAACTGAAACCAACACTTGCCTGATAGGTTAACTTTTCATTCTATTAGCTTTTGATTTTTTTATGAACAGTAACGCCAAGGAAGGGAATTAAATCCTCACCTATAGGGAGCAAACCTATGGTAAAGATTGTATACCTAACCCTTTTCTCATGTCAACCATGGGGAATCGAATCTTCATCTATAGGGAGCAAACCTATGATGAAGATTATATGACTTACGCTTTTTCTCAATTCTTAGTTATAGACCGATGCTAAAAATTTCAGGCTGGTTCCTTTCATGCTTAGTGATTACCAAGTTAATCATTCAATGTTGAAACGGAACCTTAATGTGCAACCGAGATGTGATATGTTAGATCATGACTCAATCAATGTTTAAAAGTTCTAATTATGGGTTAACAATTCAAACTTAACTGTGAAATCTAACGGATGGCTGAATCCAAGAGTTATAAATTACCGACATTCTGTACCTTGCAATGTTAAAATCACCCTTATCCTTCACAATCACTTCAAATGCACAAGAAATTCCAAAAAAATTTAAAAATTTTCACAATTTGTGCTCAATACCAAGAAAATACTGATGAGGTAACCTAATCGCCCACCCCCAACCTAAAATCTACATTGTCCTCAATGTAAAAGAAATAAGCATGCAATGCATATGGGACAACGAAAATAAATGAGGAGTGCTGGACAAATAGTACATGTATGAAAGAATCTAGAGGCTTTCCAAAAAAAATATCCATGTAAGAGCGAGTCAGCATAAGAGAGAAATCAACAAAAACAAAATGATAAAAATGCAAAAAGAAAATCCTATCTATACCACTTTCGCAGGTGCTCTCGATTGCATTTAGCGTATGCAACAAGCCTTTAAACCTCTAGGTTACCCCTAGTGGACGAGTTGTAGTCTCGTGAGGGTTTGCAATAATGTTACCCACAAATATTGAACTAACTAACTAGGAAAATGAAATAAAATGAAAAGATGGGTTGCCTCCCAGGAGCGCTAAGTTTAACGTCTTCAGCCAGACAAGAATGGACCATGAACTAATCAATCTTGATAACCTGGGTCCGCCAAATAAATTTCCTCAACATCTTGATTAACCAATCCCAGACTTTTTGAGAACAACTTGAACCGTGCTATTTGAAATGGGGTAAACAGCCAACAATTTAAGCACCTCCGCTCGAATGATTTCTTTCACGTCTAACAACCTAAGCACCTCCGTTGGAATGATATCAACGTCTAACAATCTAAGCACCTTCGCTCGAACATCTTTTTTTATGTTAGGGTTAAGCCCCCTTTGCATTTCACGCGATGTTTCTGCATATTCTTCAAGATCAGTACGATGCATATACAAAGTGGGGCTTACTCCCTTCATGTCCTCTATGGTCCACCCAATAGCTACCTTATATTCTCTAAGCACTTTAAGTAACTTGTTCTTCTGTTCCTTCTCAAGGTTAGACATTCTGATGACAGGTAGGGTCTCAGACGGACCTAAAAATGCATACTTGAGGTTTTCAGGCAATTGTTTAAGGTCAAGTTCAGGTGGTTTCTCAATAGATGGGACCGGTTTAGACTCAGAGGGTGGAAGAGGTTCCACTTTCGCTTTCCATTTGACAGTCTCCATTATAGGAGTAGAATCGAGCAATGCATTGACTTCTTGGATGGAATTCTCTATGTCAAAATCCATGCCAAAATGTGCTAAGTAAGTCTCAAGTGCGTCTTCGGAAAATTGAAGGAAAGATTCATGCACTAAACTCTCAATCATGTCCACTTCACATATATCCTCCGAGTCTGCTGGTTGTTGTGCAGCATTGAAAACGTTGAGCTTGATCTTCATGTTACCAAAGGACAACTTCATAACTCCATTCCTGCAATTTATGATAGCATTGGATGTGGCCAAGAATGGACGTCCTAAGATAACCGAAATTTGACTTGTAGGATTCTGGACAGGTTGAGTATTTAGAACGATGAAATCCACTGAAAAATAAAACTTGTCAACCTGGATTAGCACATCTTCAATAATACCACGGGGCACCTTGATAGATCTATCAGCTAGTTGTAATGTTATTTTAGTTGGTTTCAGCTCACCAAGTCCTAGCTGCTCATAGACCGAATATGGTAACAAATTAACACTGGCCCCTAAATCAAGCAACGCTTTCTGAACCTTATGCTCTCCTATGACACAAGAAATGGTAGGAGCTCCTGGATCCCTAAATTTAGGAGGAGTGTTGTTTTGAATCATGGAGCTGAGTTGCTCTGCAAGGAAAACCTTCTTATGAACATTCATCTTACGCTTTTGAGTGCATAAATCTTTAAGAAACTTAGCGTAAGTAGGAACTTTCTTGATAGCATCAAGTAATGGAATGTTGATTTGGACTTGCTTAAACATGTCCAATATCTCATTAAAGTTGTTTCCTTTCTTAACTGGTGCCAGACGTTGAGGAAAAGGTGCTTTAGGCACATAAGATGACACATGAGTGGTTCCTGGAGAGTCAGAGTGTTGTTGGACTTTGGATGCACTAGTATGTCTCTCCGCTTCATTTTGATCTTCTGATTTGGAATTTGATTCTTCCCTAGGCATCTCTACTTTGTTCTCGATCTGTTTACCGGACCTAAGGGTAATGATTGATTTGGCTTGCTCATGATATTGTTCTTGGTTTGAATTAGAGTCAATCTCATACTGTCCTTTTGGATTTACAACAGGTTGACTAGGAAACTTGCCCTTCTCTCTCTCACTCAATGTGGCAGCAAGTTGACCCAACTGTACTTCCAGCTTGGCAATGGATTGCGCATTTGCATGTAAACTCTGCTTGTTAGCTAGTAAAGTATGTTGGGTGTCTTTTTGAAATTGAAGTGAACTCTGCATAAAAAGATTGAGTGTATCCTCAAGAGATGGTTTCCTAGGTTGTGGAGGCACTTGTTGATACTGTGAGAACTGCTGAGGTTATTGACTGCCAACTTGGGAGTAAGGTTGCATAGGAGGATTTCCAGATGGTCCTCCTTGTTGTGGTCCTTTTGCCCAAGAAAAATTTGGATGCCCACCCCACCCTGGATTGTATGTGTTTGAGTAAGGATTATTCTCAGTTCTCTGAAAGGTGATCATAGCATGTACTTGTTCAGAGAGAAATTCTGGAAATGCTGAACTAGATGGACAAGACTGCGTAGGATGGGCGAGACTAGAACATATGGCACATGACTCGACTTGAGTTGTTTGTGGAGGTCCATTGTTTAACATTAAAGCATCCACCTTCTTTGTTAGGCTATCAATTTTGGCATAAAGATCTGGCGTGACTCCTACCTCATATATACCACCTTTCTTCTGTGGTTGGGGACTCCTAACCTCTATTTGAGTAGTCCCATTGCTGGGAATTTTCACACAAGGTTTCAAAGAAATTCCACGCTTCGACATCACTTTTGGTCATGAATGACCCTCCACTGGTGGCGTCAACCATGCGACTGTTTTAGGGTGTCAAACCGTCATAGAAGTATTGAACCTGTTGCCACTTTTCAAAACCATGGTGTGGACATTTAAGAAGTAAATTTTTCCATCTTTCCCAACATTCATGAAAGTGCTCACCCTCTTTTTGTGTGAAATTTGTAATTTCTCTACGGAGAGCATTAGTTTTGTGAACCGGGAAGAACTTGTTTAAGAACTTCTTAGACAGTTGGTCCCATGTAGTGATAGACCCAACTCCTAGAGAATTCAACCATGTTTTCGCCTTATCCTTCAAAGAGAAAGGAAAAAGGCGCAAACAGATCGAATCGTCTGAAAAGTTTTGGAACTTAAAGGTGGAGCAAATGTCTAAGAATTCTTTCACATGATGATATGGATCCTCCTTATCTGAATCATAAAAGGATGGCAACAGTTGTATGACCCCAGGTTTAAGTTCAAAGTGTGCTGCCGTGGTGGCAGGCAACACTATACATGAGGGCGCATTGAATTGGACAGGAGCTGAATAATCTCTAAGAGCTTTAGTTCCATTCTCTTCCGCCATTTCAAATAGAATGTTTCTAAATCTTCTACGAAAGGTTCTTTCTATTTCAGGATCAAAAGGTGCTAGCTCTATGTTCAGAGATCTACGTCCTAGCATAAACTATGTTATTGCAATATAAGAAAGAAAACTAAACTAAGATGCAACCTATGATGAATAAAACTTAAAAATAAAAGTTATGAATTCCTTAAAAAAAGAGAAAGCTATGTAAACGAGAATTGGAAGGAAGAACCCGGAAAAGGAGATGATGAATGTCTGAAGATTTGAGAGCTCCTCCTTTTTAAGACAATCTTATTTAGCAGCTTCCTTCCTCAATTCCTGTAGATATAACAGAAATAAATTGAATTTCCTAAAATAATGCTAGAAAAAATTCTAAGCAACGGTTAATTTCTAAAAAAGAAAGTTTCCAATCTTAGAAATAAAAAGCTAAGTTAGTTTCTAAAAAGGGAAGAAATTTCTAAAACTAGAAAATAGAAAGTTACTTGAAAGAAGAATCAAAATCTAAAATTAGAAAATAGGAAATTTCTATAAAAAAAAATAGCCTAGAAATAGAAAATTTCTAAAAAAAAAAATAATAATAATAATAAAACCCTAATTCTAAAAATAGAAATTAGAAAAAAAATAGAAAATTTGAAAAGAGATTACCAAATTAGTAGTTTATGTCAGGTCCCTACAAAACAGGAAATAGGTTAGTTTCTAAAAATAAAAATTTAACCTAAAGTTAGTAAAAAAAATCTAAGACTATGAATTATGATAAGAGAGAATCTTAAATCTAATTGGACCGAAACAGTCCCCGGCAACGGCGCCAAAAACTTGATGTTTTATTTAAACCAACTTGATTTAAATGATTTTAAACTCGCAAGTATACGAATCAGATGTAGATATGGTACGTATTACGAGATCGTTCCCACGAGGACTGATTGTCACAATTCAAAATTAAAGACTCTTCTTAACTAATCCAACAAATATTTGAGATGGTAATTGAGTAAACTAAACAAAAATCAATGGAAAAATAACCAAGAATAATGAGGAAAGTTCAATCAAAGAGAAGACTAGGACTTTCGAATCCACCCTTAATTATCATAAACCTTGTTTTACCTGTTGATTCACCTTAATCCAGATTGATATCAAAATAAATAAAGCGCACTCTATGTCCTTGGTCGGGCACACAGAATGTATAATTCCTTAAAGCATATGGATCACATCTTTCCATCCATGGTCAGGCATGAAGAGATGTAGATTCCTGTTTCTTCCTCTATAGGAACCTGTTCATGGTCAGACATAAGTGCCTAGAATAAGATTCCAAACAATATCCATAACTAGATTTTGGTTAAACTCATAGCATGGAGAAGTACGAAAATTCCAGTCAAGTACACCAGAGAAAGAAACAAATCAATTAAATCAACATGAAATCAACACATAACAAGGGTTATTCAAATTAGGGGCTTCATCTCAGCCCTAGCTAGAAGATTAGCAATCTATGAATTCAAATAAAAAGAAAGAAAAATAAAATTGATACATGGAAAACATCTCTCTCTCTCTTCTTCTCTTTTCTTCTCTTTTCTTCTCTAGATCTGTTCCCTGGCTCTCCTCTCTCTTCTCTACATTTTGCATCCCTTTTTGTAGCTACTGGAGTGGCTGGAATGGAGAAAATCGGGTTTGAAAAGCTGTCGTATGTGCAGCGAAAGCCCTTTTCGCAGCAAACTTCTGTACCTGCATAAGTCCCTCATTCTTTGCATTTTTTCCATAAAATCAACGTCTCCTGGGACGTTTTTGGCTGTTCTACATGATGGACGGATCAGATCTTCCATCTGATCGAAGATGGTGGGCCACAACCGCCCGGAAGTCGGCTTTTCGCGGATGTGCATAAGCCTTCGTACGTCTGGCGCTGTGATGCTCGGTGGGCCCCACATAAGCATTTTCGGGGAAATCCACCCCGTCCATTGGATGCACGACGAAATTTCGGTCAGATATGGATGGTTTTGAACATCCATTGACGCGACCCATAGAAGAAATTACAATAAAATCAATTTTGAACGTCACAGAACCGCCTTGTCGCACACGTGTGCACGTATGGGCACAAACTGTAAACATGGTTTTGTAGCTCATGAACCCTTCTACACGATGAACGGCTTGGATCAGACTAACGTGCTATCGGTGTGGCCCACAGCAGTCCGTAAAAACGGATTTTCCGTCCGTTACGCGGCGCTGGAAACGAAAATTTCCGTTTTTGAAAGAAAGTCGAGTCAGCGCTGCTGACCGACGCAAGCTCGTTCGGTGCACGGGCAGTGCACATGTCCACCATGCACATGTCACACAAGGTGGGGTCCACTGTGATGCTTTCGAGAATTCTAATCCGTTCATCCTATTGCTCATCTTATTTAAACCGTCTAAGTCAACTTTGAAGTATATCCAGATTGTAGGTGGGCCTAAAATTGGAGATTAATGGGCTGATGTGTCCGTTGGCCCACTTCTCGAGATATCCAATGGTTGAAATTTAATATGTACGGTTTATTTATGGTCTCCAGGCTATGCATGAAGTTTCGAGTCAATCGGATGGCGGGAACCATGTGATCTTGCATTCTGGACCATTTTCGGGCCTTTTTAACGTGAACGTCTTGATTTCCTCGGGTCCCTGGCATGTGAATTCTTCAGTCTTAGTTCTCTGGAGTGCGTCCCTTGCTCTGGTGACTTTGGAACATCAAATCCATGCTTGTAGTACTCTTTTTCCATCAACGCTCCTGTTTTCATCCTGCAACAAAAATATAATTAAAATACTCCGTTAAACATTATCATGTACGTAAAATTAGGTAATAATTGGGGTCTGATATGTAATATTCGACCCTCATCAGTAACTAATATATTGATTGGGTTCGGGTTGGGTCAGGCAACCTGAGACCTCAACCCAAACCCAAACTAAGTTTTATCGGGTTGGTGTTTGTATAGCCCAAGCTTGAGATCGGCTTGATATATCCTGCCCGAGCCTAACCCAATGTTGGGTCGGTCACAGGTCGATTGAGTTGAACTCGCCCAACTTTCAGTCGTACATGAAATTGAGGGAGGCAAACTAGAAATTCAGAGGGGTAAACATGAAATTGAGCGGAGGAAACTATAAAATCAGCGGAGGAAACTATAAAATCAGCGGAACAAACTAGAAAATCAGCGAGGCAAATTAGAAAATCAGTGGGGCAAACTAAAAAATCAGCGGGGCAAACTATGAAATCAGTGGGGCAAACTAGAAAATCAGTGGGGCAAACTAGAAAATCAGCGAGGCAAACATTAAAATCAGCGGGGCAAACTAGAAAATCAGCGGGGCAAACTAGAAAATCAGCGGGGCAAACTATGAAATCAGCGGGGCAAACTAGAAAATCAGCGAGGCAAATTAAAAAATCAGCGAGGCAAACTAAAAAATCAGCGGGGCAAACATGAAATTAAGCAGAGTAAACATGAAATTCAATGGGGCGAACTTAACAGATATTTTCATTACTTAAGCCGATAAATCTAAACTTATTCAATGTTCAAATGGACCACACCAAATGAAATTTTTAATTGAACTTCTATTGTTGATCATTTCTTAGGGGCTATAGAAGTTTTGGATCAAGCTTATAATTATTTTTTCTATTAATCCATGTCTGTATGATCTTATGAATAGGTTTGATAGCAAACAAACATCACTGTTGGGCTCATTATGGTTTCAACGGTGGAAATCATTATGCCCATCGTTTCCCGTGGTGTGATTCACTTGATCTTTTGATATGCTTTAATTTAGGGCTAAACCGCTAAAATTAGATGGAAAAACGGATGGACGGCATAGATATACTACATACATTCAATGTGATTTTCATGTTTCCTCTGCTGATTTCCTAGTTTGCCCCGCTAATTTTCTAGTTTGCCCCGCTGATTTTCTAATTTACCCCGCTGATTTCTTAGTTTGCCCCACTGATTTTCTAGTTTAGCCCGCTAATTTCCTAGTTTACCCCGCTGATTTTTCTAGTTTGCCCCACTGATTTTCTAGTTTCCCCTGCTCAATTTCATGATCCTTTGCTTCAGTCTATCTTCTCTACTTCTTCTAGTGGATGCTGCCTATGTGTTGTTGTGGTGGGCCTTCCCTTAGAGGTGTTGTCGCTAAGATTGGTTTAGGGTCTTGGATGTGAGATCATAGCAGTAGACTATGGTCTATGGTCAGAAGTTGGGAGGGCTAGATGGGAAGGTGTGGCAGCTGGTTGGTTTGTATAAGTGGAATATTTTATGTAGGGAAAGTGGTCACTTCGGCCCGTGGGATTTTAAGAAGGTCGAAGAGTGGAGGAGTCGGATTTGCCTCCGTGTTGTTGGTGAGTGAGGTGGTGTCTTCCTGGTAATGTTTATGCCCATTGAGGGGCAGCTTGACACGTTTTAAGATCCATGAGATTACTGATACATGTCCTTTTAAACATACACCTATGTTTGCCTCGCTCAACTTCATGTTTACCTCGCTCAATTTCATGTTTGCCTCGCTGAATTTTCAATTTGACTGCGAACTGATTGAAATTAACCATAAACTGAATGAAATGGATTTTCGACCATCAACCCGATGGAATCTTGGAAAATAATGAGGTTGGTTGGCTAAATTAGCTTCTCCTACCCCAAAATCATTTGTGGTACTTTAAATATATCATTCTAGTTTAGGAGATATGCTTGTAAAATAAATAGACAAAGAAATGAATTAAAAGATAGAAAAATATTTATGGGAGAACTTTTTCTCCCTTACATTTTTCTCTAATACATAATTATATAAATATGTATATATAAGTATATAAAAATATTTTTTTATCTTTTAATTCATTTCTTTGTCCATGTATTAAACAAGCATATCTCCTAAATTAGAATGGTTTTTTTTTTTTTTTTTTTTACACTCGCACACACACCCCCACACACTCACACTAGTGGAATTTCACCACCTATGGATACTCGAACGCTTGATCGGGTGTTGAAACTCCTAAGAGTCTACCACCCGAGCAAGAGTAAGGATCCAAACTAGAATGATTTGCTTAACATACCATATATGATTTTCATGCAAACATGAAAATGAGCGGGGCAAACATGAAATTCAACGGGGCAAACATGAAAATGAGAGGGTAAGCATGAAAATTAGCGGGGCAAACATGAAAATGAGTGAGGCAAGCATGAAAAAGAGCGGGGCAAACATGAAAAAGAGTGGGGTAAACTAGAAAATCATCAGGGAAAATATGAAAAGCAGCGGGGCAAACTGAAATATGAGCGGGGTAAACTAGAAAATCATTGGGGAAAACATGAAAAGCAGCGGGGCAAACTAGAAAATCAGTTGGGGAAACATGAAAAGCAGCGAGGCAAACTAGAAAATCAATGAGGGAAACATGAAAAGCAGCGGGGCAAACTAGAAAATCAGCGGGGTAAACTAAAAAATCAGCGGGGCAAACATGAAATTCAGCAGAGCAAACTTAACAGATAATTTCATGGCTTGAACCGATAAATCTAAATGTATCCAATGTTCAAATGGACTACACCAAATGAAATTTTGAATTGAACTTCTATTGTTAATCATTTCTTAGGGGCTACAGAAGTTTTGGATCAAGCTTATAATTGTTTTTTCTATTAATCCATGTCTGTATGATCTTATGAATAGGTTTGATAACAAACAAACATCACTGTTGGGCCCACTATGGTTTCAACGATGGAAATCATTATGCCCATTGGTTCCCGTGGTGTGATCCACTTGATCTTTTGATATGCTTTAATTTGGGGCTAAACCTAAAATTAGATGGAAAAACGGATGGATGGCGCGGATATACTACATATATTCAATGTGGGCCCAACTGAGTTTACTTAGTACAATTGGAGCGTACTGACTAACTCGGTACACAATCCGATTACGCTTGCTACGCTCCACAATGGGAGCGTACTGACTAACTTAGTACCAACCTAGTTATTTTCCAAGATCCATAAGTAGTTACTTAAGCACTATTACACTACCATAAAGAGAAATATGAGCGGGGCAAGCATTATGGGGCAAACATGAAAATATAAGTATATACAAATATTTTTCTATCTTTTAATTCATTTCTTTGTCTATTTATTTAATAAGCATATCTCTTAAATTAGAATGTTTTTTTCTTTTTCTTTTTTACACACGCACACACACCCCCATGCACTCACACTAGTGGAATTTCACCACGTATGGATACTCGAACGCTTGACCGGGTGTTGAAACTCCTAAGAGTCTACCACCCGACCAAGAGTAAGAATCATAAACTAGAATGATTTACTTGCAGGGAAAAATTTGGTTCATAGTGCGACCCATTAGATGATTGGCCTGGATCACCAAACCATGCGTCACAGTTGAATAAACTTAAGACCCGAGAGTACTATTCATATTATCTTGTCACAGTAATATGAACGCTTACTCCGCTGTTTTTCTAGTTTGCCCCGCTCATATTTCGGTTTGCCCCGCTGATTTTCTAATTTGCCTCGCTCATTTTCATGTTTGCCTCGCTCATTTTCCTGCTTGCCCCGCTCGGGTGGTAGACTATTAGGAGTTTCAACACCCAGTCAAGCTTTCAAGTATCCATAGGTGGTGAAATTCCACTAGTGTGAGTGTGTGGGGGTGTGTGTGCGTGTGTAAGAAAAAAAAATCATTCTAGTTTAGGAGATATGGTTGTTAAATACATACACAAAAAAATGAATTAAAAGATAGAAATTTTTTTTTATACTTATATATACATATTTACATAATTATGTATTAGAGAAAAATGTAAGGGAGAAAAATCTACAAACTGGCAGTGTCGTGGTAGTCTGGCAAATTTTATTTTTATTTTTTACTGGGAGAACTTTTTCTCCCTTACATTTTTCTCTAATACATAATTATGAGCGGGGCAAACTGAAATATGAGCGGAAAAAACTGAAATATGAGCGGGGCAAACAAGAAAAACAGCGGGACAAACTGAAATATGAGCGGGGCAAACTAGAAAATCAGCAGGGGAAACATGAAAATGAGCGGGGCAATCATGAAAATGAGTAGGGCAGGCATGAAAATGAGCAGGGCAAACTAAAAAATCAGCGAGACAAATTGAAATATGAGCGGGGTAAACTAAATTATGAGCGGGGCAAACTAGAAAATCAACGGTGCAAACTTGAAAATGAGAGCAAATACACCCCAGAGAGAGAGAGAGAGAAGAGGGTTTCATCAGCTAAAAATCAAAGCTAGCGAAGAAAAATCTCTCAATTTCGAGAGAAAATGAAAACAAATCAAAGATCATGTAAAGAAAATACTTGGAAAATGCCAACAGAGAGAGAGAGAGAGAAGAGGGTTTGGGGCTTCGGGGCTTTGAGGCGCAGTGAGAGGGAGAACAAGAGTTGAGGGTTTGAGGTGAGAGAACAGTTTGGGATTTAAGGTCGAGCACGGATTGTTAGAGACCTTTGGAGGAAGTTGGGATGTTAGGTGGGGCCCACTGTGATGTTTGTGAGGAATCCACATCGTTCATCCATGATTTGGATTGGTCTGTTCAGTCTCATTCCGGAAAGAGTAGTATAAAAAATTTCAATAGGATGATCTTAATGTTCTAATTAGTGGCATAAAACTATGTAATGGTCAACGTTCAACTAAAGAAGTGTCTAAGGTTTGAGGGTAGCAACTTTAAAATCTATTTGCAGCTTGGATTGATGTTCTACAACGGGATTTCCATGCTAGCATTCTAGTTTACCCCGCTGCTTTTCATGTTTCCTCCGCTGATTTTCATGTTTTTCCTATTGATTTTTTAGTTTGCCCCTCTCATATTTCAGTTTACCCGCTGTTTTTCTAGTTTGCCCCACTGCTTTTCATGTTTCCCCCACTGATTTCTAGTTTGCCCCACTGCTTTTCATATTTTTTCCGCTGATTTTCTAGTTTGCCCCGCTATTTTTCTAGTTTGCTCCGCTCATATTTCAGTTTGCCCCGCTGTTTTTCTAGTTTGCCCCGCTCATATTTCAGTTTGCCCCGCTACTTTTCATGTTTCCCCCATTGATTTCTAGTTTACCCCGCTGCTTTTCATGTTTTTCCCGTTGATTTTCTAGTTTGCCCTGCTATTTTTCTGGTTTGCCCTGCTCATATTTCAGTTTGTCCCGCTACTTTTCATGTTTCCCCCGTTGATTTTCTAGTTTGCCCCGTTGCTTTTCATGTTTACCCCACTGATTTTCATGTTTCCCTCGCTGATTTTCTAGTTTGCCCCGCTGTTTTTCTAGTTTGCCCCGCTGCTTTTCATGTTTCCCCCGCTGATTTTCTAGTTTACCCCGCTCTTTTTCATGTTTGCCCCACTCTTTTTCATGCTTGCCTTGCTCATTTTCATGTTTGGCCCGCTCATTTTCATGTTTGCCCCGCTAATTTTCATGCTTGCCCTCTCATTTTCATATTTGCCCCATTGAATTTCATGTTTGCCCCGCTCATTTTCATGTTTGCATGAAAATCATATATGGTACGTTAAGCAAATCATTTTAGTTTGGATTCGGGTGGTAGACTCTTAGGAGTTTCAACACCCGGTCAAGTGTTAGAGTATCCATAAGTGGTGAAATTCCACTAGTGTGAGTGCATGGGGGTGTGTGTGCATGTTTTTTAAAAAAAAAGAGAAAAAAACTTTTTAATTTAAGAGATATGCTTGTTTAATAAATAAACAAAGAAATAAATTAAAAGATAGAAAAATATTTTTATATACTTATATATACATATTTACATAATTATGTATTAGAGAAAAATGTAGGAGAGAAAAAGTTCTCTCTGTTAAAAATAAAAAATAAAAAACTACCAAACAGCCGCGGCACTACCGCCTAACCGACGGCAATGCCGCGGCTGTCTGTGCCATTTTTTTTTTTGCTAGGTTGTTTTCGTGGGTCCCATCATGATGCTTGTGTTATATCCAAACAGTCCATCTATTTGGTGAGCTCATATTAAGGCTTGAGGAAAAAAAAAAGATGGATCTAACTATCAAGTGGACCACACTGTAAAAGGCAGTGGGGAATTGAAAGTCTACCGTTGAAACCCTTTCAGGGGTTAATGAAGTTTTGGATCATTATGAAATTTGTTTTTCATCTTCATCTAGGTCTTTGTGACCCTATGAATGAACTTAGACGGGGAGGATTTCTCACAAACATCACAGTGGGCCCCAACTTAGACGGGGGAGGATTTCCAATGGTTGACGCTCATTCAACACTGTTTCATGTAACGTGGTACACTTAAGATTTGGATATACCTCATTTTTTGTCTCATACCATAAAATGATCCGAAAAAATATATGGACTGCATGGATGAAAAGCATAAATTATGGTGGGGCCCAGACCACGACGATCTGCCATTGGCGATTGGCAGGCGGAGTAACCAATCCGTTTCTGTGAAAAGGAGGGGTATTTTCATCCTGGAATTTGTCGTCCGTACGAGGAGGTCTAAGTGAGTATGTTAAGTTTGTGTTGTTTCAAGAATATCCAATGGATAAAAGGTGGGGTCCACAGTCGTAGATTTCTTAAAATGTGAGTCGCAATAAAACATGCCAACATCGCCCAGGTGTGAAAGATCCAGGCCATTCGTTATGTACGGGCCACCTCCAACCACCTGTGGCCCAGAATTCAGGCTTTTTCCCCATTTCTCTGTTTCAAAATTCGGGTCACGTGTGATGCTTCGGGCGTACTGGAACCGACTGTTTGCTTCGATTCCAACAACTTTAACCTCAAGCCCTGAGATATGGGGATAGGTTATGACTGAGTACTGATGAGACTAGTCACCTATTCACCAATAGAAGTGAGTTTTTTTTTTTTTTTTTTTTAAATTAGATTTTCACTGTGTACTGAAAAGTTTTTCATTTTTATTTTTATTTTTTAGAAGGCAACTTGCAACTAATCTTCAAAAGCAGAACTTCATCCTTTGATTGTCGTCTAATCATTACAAAATTCTATGAGTTGCTGAGTAAATGACCGATCTTCTCAGATTTTAGTTGCACGCATTCATATTAGATATATCTTCTTATTTCGACACTTACACCCAGATCCATAGCTCAACTAGTGGACTGAGTGGAGATACCTCGTTTCAACATTTGAGGTCTTGGTATCGATCCCTAGTGGGGTGGCTAACATGGAGTGTGTGTACTGACATGGGTGTGTACTAACAAGCCAACCCAAAAAAAAATAAAAAATCTTCTTATTTCCACACTTTGGGATCAAAGTTAATCGGTTTGGAGTGAGTTGTTCTATCAATTCTAGCATTCTTGCACACACCACACATTATAGAAAATAAACCATAAAAAGAGTGCCAACAATTTTGGCACGCTTGATGATAAATAACATGAGTTAGTACTAAAGTCATGAAAAAGTGAGATGGTTGACTGATCTTTTTGAGATAATGATGGTTGGAATACATGATATGCAAATGACGAATCATTATATGGTAGACCAATTATGAGTTCGAGCTAAGCAGTCACGAATTTAGGGCGAAACCTTCAACAGATGGATAACTATCTAGGTCAGAAGCCTGAATAGAATGCTTTCTAAAAGAAAACCTACCATACCGCAACAAAATGTGCCTCAACCAATTGTTAATATTAGTTTTATAAAAAAATTTAGCACCAATATTACAAACACTGCAGTTACCTCTTCCATAACAAAATATTCATTCGGCTCCAATTCAAAATATGCAGAACGCTCCAATGTATGTTGAGTTTTGAATGGGAGGTCAAGAACATTATTCCTAAGGAAAGAAACTAGTGTATACCTGGGGGGCAACTCTTCCTTAGAAATCTACCATTTCATGAAAAGCAAAACCAAGGAGGTCAGGAACTACCACGCGAGTGGTTGAACAACAGCATTTGAATCATGATTGATATTAACTTATATAATTGGTATAAGAAGTAGCAGACCATGTTCTCAGTCGTACTACTGCCCCGGTCTACCATAAGCCTTATGTAACGTCCCGTCCAAACCAAAACTATGTCCTGGGGCGCCCATGTAGGATTTTTCAAAGGACCATTCTTTTAAACTAATCATGGTGACGTACCGCAGGTAAATTAATCAAGGATTAGCCCAACTAAGTAGACCAGACGGGTCACGAGAGGACCTAGTGCAGGCCGCTAAGCCAGATGGCCGTTTACACTTAGCAACAGCCCGTGTGGGCTATACCGCAATGTGGGAAGGTCAAAAAATTATAAAAGTTCAGGAAAACATAGACCTCACTGGGCTTGTGGACCATCAAGGACCACGGACCCAATGGACATCCAGAATTGGAATCTGGCACTTGCCAAATGTACCCCACCAATGCCAGAATTGGAATTTGGTACTTGTAAATAAAATCGAGATACCAAGCTTTCCAGCCGTCGAATCTCTTCTATATTTACGGTGAAGGCCTAATGTATTTTTTTCGCCCGTCCACAAAATCTGGGACCCGATCGTGGTACGGTGACCGTTGATCGCAAATCGGACCCGTGCGACCAAACCCCATATCCAATCGTTCTCAAATTTTACATGGCCCTTCATCGGGCCATGGAGCATCTACCCTATGAGTTTCAGGGCTAAGGGGCCACCAAAACTACTTCAATCACCGGAATGGACCCCACAGGGCCATTTAAAGATCAGAACCGTATGATCAAACCTCATATTCATTTATCCATTTGTTCCCAAACTTTGCATGACCCCTCATCGGGCCATGAGACACCTACACACCAAAATTTGATAGCCAAGGTGGTGTTAGGGCTGCCCCAACACCAATAGGGAGTCCTAGGGGGCCATTTAGGGAAGTTGTTGAAACTTAAGGCCAAAAGGCCTAAGTCTAGAGAATAAACCCTAGCTCCCTCCCTCATAACTTCCACCATCCCCCAAATAACCAAGCTCTCTCCCCCATAACTTTCATCTCCAACAACCAAGCTTTCTCCCCTATAACTTCCATCTCCAACAACCAAGCTCCCTCCTTCATAACTTTCACCATTCTCCAACAACTAAGGAGAGTAAAGAGAGGAAGAGAGTGTGAAGGAAGAGCAAGGTGGACCTTTGATCGAGGTGGAGCCTAAGGAAATCAAATCTTGTGATTCCCTACCTCTCCTTCAAGAAGGAACTCGTCACCACAACCACACCAATCATTTCGTTGATCGTCTAGGTAAGATCCTCCATCTTTTTTCTTGAAACCCTTGTGTTGAGGAGGGATTTGCTTGAGATTCTAACATGCAAATGGTTGCTTTAGGGATCCCGGTCGTTCGACCCCAAAAGCCCTCATTCCTAGTTCGTTTTCCAAGTCTCCAACGATCCATAGGTGCAGACTATTATCCTTAAGTGGCGTAGCACCAATTGTAGTATGAGTCTAATGATTGTGATTACTTTGATGATGTATTTGGAGGATCTAGAGAAACCCTATGAATTGTATGTTTGGCTCATATGTTGATGTTCTTGCCTCTCATATGATTTTGTGTATGGATGATTGCATGCTCATGCCTTGTTTGATTTCCCCATATGGTGTTGCTTCATAGTATGTATGAATCCTTACTCTCATGCATATGCTTCCTTAAGATGAGGAAGTGCTTAACTTCCTCACAAACCCATACAACTCGTATGCACTTTGTTTCATGATAATGATAGCTTGCTTGTTAAGAGTATCTGATTCGTATGATTGAAATGCATGAAAATATGATATTGTTATGCTAGTTGACAACCTAGATAGTTGGCATGTTATGGGCCACCATCACACCCTTGGGTTGGTCAGGAACATGAGGAGAGATGGTAGTCTCATTGGCTGGACTATGCTAGGGCTTGACCCGTGGGTTTGGGTGGGTGTATATGGGTGGCAGTAGTTCGACTACATGGGTCATTTGTGCTCGATGTCGCTCGTCACATGCTCACCTGACTCGTGCGGTCTAGCCTACTTACTGACCAACTTTATTTATCAACCCTGTTTGCTCATATATGTATGGAACTTAGAACACCCTACAACCATTGTAGCCCATCGATAGTCAGATTGAAATTGATCCACCGCCTCGTGAGCCAGACATGGTGGAATGAGACACTATGTTCGAGCTGTCAGCCTACGCTGGGGTGACACGCCTCCCCGTAGTGACAGCGAGCGATCCCTTCATCTCTGCACTCCACCTGTACTTGAAGTCGGGGATGGGGAACTCGACGGAATCAAGAATCATGGGGTCTTGGCCTCACACGTTGGGGGGTCTTGGCCTCGCAACTAGTTCAGGGTATTGATACGTGGGGTGTACTAGATTCCCCAACCTGCTGGATGAATGGACTTAACTAAGCACTCGGCTAACAAGATCGCATTGCATCGCACTAGTTAGGGTGGCGACTCGGCAGTCGAGGTTGCTCTGAGGGAGTGTTGGTCATATCATTAGATGAAGTCGCTCGAGGGAGCGTTGTGGCGAGGACATGCATCATATCACTCATCTTGCACATGCATTAATAAGAATAGTTAGCTGTTTATGGATGGTTGCTTTTCATTAAATTCATATTATAACTGATGCTTGTTACAACTTAAGACTAATAGCACTCACTGAGTTAATCACTCACTCTCACTCTGGGATGGTGTTTTAAAACACCAACCAGACTCGCTTGTAGCTGCAGGTGACGAGGTGTACGAGGAGCCTATCGACGCGAGCTTAGACGAGGAGGACGAACTATCCTATTTTCAGTTGATGGACGGCTCTCCATCGGCTTGACGGGTGGAATTTAGATCGCTGAGCTGTGGACTCAGCCTTATTCTTTTTTGACATAACATTCATTTTGTGATTTGATTGGGTGACACCTTGTGTGGCCCGTTTACATTTTTTTGGACCTGTATATATTTGATATTTTATTTAAGTAGACATGTGTGGTTGTGCTTCATGTTCTAGAAAATTCCAGACTGTGTATTTAAATCTGATTAATCGCACATTAATGAAAATTGGTTATAAGTGACACTTGGGAACTCGGGAGTCGGGTGTATGCACGACCCCCGATTTTCAGGGCATTACACCTTATTTGGAATGGATTGACCAATAGTCTCCATTGCCGTGGTCAAATTTGAGCTTTTTCTATCAAAACTCCCGAGTTCGACCAAGATGGCCGAATTTGATGTTTTTCGATCAAGACGACTGGGTTTAACTAGAATGGTCGATTTGACCTTTTTCAATCACGACAGTCGAGTTTGACCAAAATAATTGAATTTGATATTTTTCGAACAAGACGACGAAGTTTGACCAGAATCGCTGAATTTGGCGTTTTTTGATCAAGACAACTGAATTCGACCCAAATGGTTGAATTTAACGTTTCTTTTTTTTAAAAAAATAAAAATAAAATCAAAATGGTCGAGTTCAACCAAGACGGTTGAATTCGATGTTTTTCAACTAAGATAACTGAGTTCGACCAAGATAGTCGAGTTTCATGTTTTTCAACTAAGATGTCTGAGTTCGACCAAGACGGTCGAATTCAATATTTTTCAATCAAGATGACTAAGTTTGATTGAGACGACCGAATTTGATGTATTTTAACCAAGATTGCCAGGTTCGACCAAGAGGAGCTCCGTCACCGGACAGGGACACCGGACAGGCCGTAGGGACAAGCGGCATGGTCTAGGCATCTAGCACCGCTGGACAGGGGACAGGGGCGAGTGAGAGAGAGAGAGATGAAAGAAGAGGGACGGTCGGACGACGCTGGGAGAGAGAGAGAGAGAGAGAGAGAGAGAGAGAGAGAGAGAGAGAAGGGTTTTTTTTTTTAAACGGCCGCTGGAGGGAAGAAGGGTTTCGAGCGGGTGCTTGAAAATGACGGGCGACTGAGTAGGATTTTTTTTTTTTTTTTTGCTTATATATACGGGTACGAGTCAAGTACCGAGTCGAGTGCCGAGTCGAGTACCTCTAGACTCGTACTCTACTCGTAATCTAAACAAGTAGATGAACCCCGCTCGTACTCGGCTCTAATTCAGACGAGTCGAGTAGCGAGTTAAGTATTCCGAGTCGAGTCGATCGATTACCCGAGTTTAGCCTGCTCCTGTACGGCTCTATTTACAACAGACACAAAATATACTCACAAATTTTATATATGCTATATACTTTTAGTGCAATGATACGTGTAATTTCCTAATTCGGTATTGCAGCTGAAAATAGGTACAACATATCCGGTTACTGATAGAGAGACATACAGTTGGAAAAAGATACGCAAAGGCCTGTCTTCTGCGTACGCATGCGACCCATTTAAGGGTACGGTGGGTTCCCACACATGTATTCCTTGCTGGCACGCGTGCCATAAATAGGTTCAGCATTTTTCATCTATTTATTGTTACACCAATATAAACGCTCATCGCTTACGTTTAGTAGCAAATTCTCAAGAGAAAATATACAATATGTATGTCCTGCAGTATCTCACATCGTACACTTTTTTTAAATTCTGAAAATTGGGGCCCATCACTTGGTAATCTAGACCATTGCTACATTATGTCCCGCCATAGATGGACAACTTTCCAAATGACATTGCAAATTAGAAGATCTCACAGACCAATATCAGGACCATTTTTATTTAAACGTAGATCATACCTTATTTCTATTCTTAACCATGAATGCTTGTATCCAGTAGATTTTTCATGCATATTCCATCTGTAGCGTGATTAATAAAATCAACGGTATGGATTAGCGTAATATGGCTTCGTTTATCAGAAATGAGAAAACGTGTATAACGTATATAGATCCGGGCCTCGGTCCGTCGCATGGTTATTAATATTCATTGGAATGTGACGAAGCATTCTCTATAACAGAAGAAGATTCCAAAGAGCGCGTATTGTCAAAGAGATATATTAAGGCGTTTGTATCACGTAATATTAGTGGGCCACACCATCATATTTAAATGACACGTGGAGTCGGTTGATAGCGACAATTGGCATTTTTCCAATCGTTGCAAGGCATTTTAATTGGTATTACGTAGTAAGCCTGCTAACTACTAAGTGCACCTGACCACATTTACATTTCTTGCATCTGAATGTCCCACGTGCCAACTTGGGAAACGTGCTAGAGATCTAAGCCGCTCATCATAGGGACCACCGTACAGATGCCTTCTCTTGAAAAATAATCTGGTTTTTCTCATGAAATGGGTCTCGTACAAACAAAAGAAATCGACGGTTAAAAGAAATTGACCAAGTTTCCACATTCCATGAGCCTTAGAGTTTTTGTTTACTTTAATATGGGACCTGTCTGATGAACGGCTTGGATCTCACACGTATGCGCTACTCTTCTGCGGCACGTGTGTATGAGCAGCCTACGCCGCATGGTTTGGTAGGGAGTGGATCAGGTGTTACCCGGGTAACACCGTAGCGGGTGTTTTACTGAGCGTGGGGCCCACCTTGATGAACATGTTCTATATCCACACCGTCCATCAGTTTTCCTAGATCATTTTAGTGCATTTTCCAAAAACCGTAGCAGATCGAATCTCAAAGGAACAATACAACAGGAAACAGTCATCAGTGACCATTAAAAACTTCTTGTGGGCCACGAAAGTGTTGGGTTAATATGATTTTATTTATTTTTTCATTCTTCTAGGTCTGTGTGATCTTATCAAAAAGGTTAGATGAAAAATTAAAATTACGGTGGGCCCTGGGAATTTTTTAATGGTGGAAATTCAAAGACCATTGTTTCCTATGGTGTGGTCCAATTAATATTTTATTATAATTGAATTTTGGGATTATGATATAAAATGATCTAAAAAAAATGATGGACGGACTGGATATAGAACAAATACATCATGGAGGGCCCACGGTCAGGGAAACACTGACTATTGTATTGCCCGAGTAGCACCTAACCCTAAGGACGACCGTGGTTTGCAAATGAACGGTTGAAAGAAGATGGAGACGATCCATATTGGCACACCAGAGGAATTTTACCAACAGGCTAGGATGTGGTGGGACCATGCAAGTGCCCTGTTCTAATGGTTGCTGCCCACACTTACCATTGTGGCGCACGTGTTCCAGATCCAAGCTGCTGATCAAGCTGGCATTATCAGCAGATTCTCTTGGAAGAAAATCAGATCCGTCCACTCATCTGGTGGGTCACACATGTACTTTGTATGTGGACCATTGGGCCAAGGGATTTACACGGTTCCCATCCAACGAATGGCTTGGATCTCTCTTACATATGCCGCGCTGGCACATGTGAACCGCAAGTACTAACAATTTGCATTGGTGAGATTGCACTTATCCCAAGACCTTTCTTGGATTCGATTCTCACGTCGTGGCCCACTCCTATTGTGGTGGTCCACCAAAGGAACCGTTCCCATCAGGACTGGTGCATCATGGCGAGTAACTAACAATGGTGGTTGAACGGTTTGAAGATATTGAGTCAAACCTTGATGATTGATCTACAGTAAATATTAGATGGGATTTGGTGGGGTAGAATTGCATTTGGTAATATTCAATTAATTAGGGGGATAGAATTATAGGCCACGTTTGATTTTTCAAAGCACGTGTAAATATCTTTGAAATAGGTAATTATTACCATTTCACTTAATTGAAATTCCATCAAAATTTCTATAGTAAAAATCAATTCAAAAAGTTAGTTGAAATTTGTGGATCCTAAGGTGATGTATATGATATATTTATTCTGTACATATGTTTTGCTATAATAATTTTAGACCTGAACTAAAAAATTAAGTAGATTCAACACTCGAAAGGCCCACACCAAAAGAAACAATGGCCGTAAAAGGTTTTTAATGATAAATGTTTGATTTCCTTTTTCCTGTGATGTGGTTCATTTGAGCTTTGAATATGCCTCATTTTTTAACCCATCTCATAAATTCATTAGGCATAATAGATGAATGGTGTGGATAAGTACTATGCATCATGGTGAGACCTACAAATATATTGTGGCCTTCTCAATTTTTATGTCAAAAAAGCTTGGGTCAAATCAAAGTAGTGAATTGAAAAATCAAACAAGCCCTTAATTCCATTGAGTATTTTCATGAATTTTGAAATTGACCGTACATATGGCCTCATATTGATGTATTAGTTTATCCATGCCGTCCATCCATGTAGGTCATTTATACATGACATTTTGGTTATATATGTGTACCGGTGAACAACATCCACGGTTCAAGGTCCACAAACATGATTTTACTTAATTCAATGTTTTCCCATTGCAAACGTACTGGTATTTTCGGACATGGAATCCTTATCAATTAGGATGTTAATCCCATCCAATACACTGCAAATACCATTCAATTCCGCCGACCAAACACGCAACCCGCGTTCCACTTTGGCGCATGTTAGCAAACTTCTTCACGAGAATTCAACCTGTGCGCTGGTCGTATTCCGCGAAACCACGGACGCGCATTTCTACAACACTAGATGTAGACGGCCTGTGCAGCAAATTGATTTATGTGGTGACCTTGATCTCTGTGACAAATCCAGTCCGTTTATCACTTTCTTAAGTTCATCATAAATGAAAATTCCAATAATGGGATAGATGCAAAATTCAACTGGGCCACACGATGGGAAACGGTAGGGATGAGAACGCCTCCCACAGAACCTTCCTGGAGCCCACCGTTATATTTACATGGCATCCAAACCGTTCATAAGATTAATACTTTAAGGATAAAGGGAAATGAATATATCATCATGATTTGAAACTTTGGTAGGTCATAAAAAGGTTTCAAAAGTAGGTATCTCCATCCCCATTGTTTCCTCTGGTATGGCCATTTTGATTTTATATCTTCATGAATTTTGGGCTCACGTGCTAAATACGATGCGACGCAAGTGATGGACGGATTGGATGTAGTAAGGATATGACGATGGACCCTACCTGGCTTTTCGTTGCACGGGCTCTCCAACAAGTATTGCAGGGAATTCACGTCCGCAAAACACTTCGGAGTTACGGGAGATTCGAGACCAGATCTGTTCCCGTTCTCAAAAGAAGAAAAATTTTTAATACTCCGGCAGAGTGTGGTAGATGATACGCAGGCACTTATAAATTACTGAAAATTTATACACGTGGCATACAATCAAATCAAATAAAAGTGTCCAAATTATGGTTACCAGTTAGATTAGTTGTATCATGAACAGAATATTACGCTTATTGGGCTTTCAGACTGTCAGATTGTAGTGCATTTATTGAACGGTTAGAAATGAAAAAGTGTCCATAGATCACAGGCTATGATCGTTCCAACAATCTGACTTTGTGAATGCGACTTTACCACCTCGGGTTTGAGGATTTAGTAGATTTAATTTGAGTAAACGCGTGCCACGTGTCCGGTTTATGAGGGACGCGGATGGGTGTGGACTAGGTGTTAACCGGGTAATACTCATTAGCCTTACCTTGGGGCTCACCTTGATGATTTCTGGTATATCCGTGCCGTCCAATCATTTTTCCAGCCTATTTTAGGTCGTGATTCCAAAATTTAGAAAGATCCAAATCTCAGTTGTACCATATCATAAGAAACCGTTTTAATTGAACACCCACCATTAAAAACTTCCTAAGGCCCACCATAATGTTTATTTTCCATCCAACCCGTTGATAAGATCAACCAGACTTGGATGGATGGAAAATACGAAGATAAATATGATCCAAAGCTTTTGTGGTCCCAAATTGTTTTTTTTTTAATGGTCATTCACCACTGTTTCCAGTGGTGTGGTATACTTGAGCTTTGGATGTTATTCAGTTTTGGCATCATGTACTGAGATGCGTTGGAACAACGGATGGACGGTGAGGATATACCAGAAATCATCAAGATAGGTCCCACATGGTAGAGGGTCTTACGCGGGTTACACCTAATCCGCTCCGGCCGCTGATTGGGGTACTACCGCGCCTAGGGACGGACAGGGAATCTGAGGGGTCAAAGTGATGTATACGTTTTATCCATGCCGTCCATCTATTTTTCCATATCATTTTAAGATGAAAGAGAAAAAATGAAGTAGATCCAAGGGTCAAGTGGACCACACCATAGGAAGTAACGGTGATAATTACAGTCACCGTTGAAACCTTCCTAGGGCCTACCTTGATGGTTAATTTCCATCCAACCTGTTCATAAGGTCACATAGACATGGATTCAATGGACGAGAAACGCAAATATCAGCTTCGTCGAAAACTTCTGAGGCTGCTAAAATATTTTCAACAGTAGGTTTTTTTATTCCCAACTGTGTGGTCCACCTAAGTCTTAGTACTGCCTCAATTTTTGTTTTGCATTCTAAAATAATATAGAAAAATGGATGAACGGTATGGATAAATCCATACATCACGGTGATCCCTCAGAGTGGGCTAGTTTGCAATCCACGTCCGTTTCAGCGTATCACGAGTTCTGCGGCGCCAGAGCATATCATACGCAACCCTTTTCAAAATGCTTCCCGTGGTTTTCTGCCGTTTTTGTTGCCGTGCCGGTTCCGGATAAGCAACCGGGTCCCCCGGTTCATATTAGCATATGCCTGCTCAGAATTTAACGGAAAACATTGATACACGGGCAGAGTATCACCATCTATACGCATGCACACAGCTACTGTATAAGTTGCACCCATCAACATCAAGATGGAATTGTAGGTCCTACTCCACGTAGGGTCTCCTCAAATCATATCGATTGGATGACTCTAAAACTCTGGCTAATGGACATTATTTCTTAAATGTGGACCTTTGACCGTCCATTTCAATGGAGAATTGATCACCGACGGTCGGTGTATGTCTTTCCAGCTAGAGTGTTGATTCTCCAGAAAACCTGATCCACGTCAGCTTGGGCCCCACCATAAAGATCACTTGGGACAAGAACAAGCCGGTCCACACATTGCACAGGCCAAACGGTCGAAATCAACGGTTGATGTGGCTTCATATACAGGTTTGGCCAAGATAGGTGACCTTCATAGTGGGCCCCACCATATGAATGGACCTGATATCCTGTACAAGTGACATAAATGCTTAACATGCACCCGATTGTAGGTGACCATCCGTCAACTTGAGTTTGGCTTCTGAGCAATCCATCAGTGGTCCCTTGAGTTGGACGGTTTGGATTGAAATGAACGTGCTATCTACACTGGCTGTCTGCCCGCATATGAATGGCGGTACAATGCCGGTGTATCAAATAACTCCACCAATTTAATAACCGCTGACCCGATTACAGAAATAATCATGGAAAAGAAATGTACGGAGCGCGATTTTTCTGGATGATCTACGCCGGCTGCTCGCGAACCTTCGAATACAGCCAACATATATATGTGTAGAATATCTGATCCATGGAAAGGGTGGGCCCCATCTTGATGATCATCTAATATGAAAATCAATCCGATCCACATGTACAATAGTAAACAAGGTCATAACAAAGGGAAAAACGATGGAATGATTCATATACTGGTGTGGTCCACCCATTAAATGGATTATCTGGATATTTATAACAGATAATAAAATTGGTATGGCATGGTATTTGTACCGATAAGATATGGGTTATATATCATACGTTGGCAGAAAATATGGTATGTGAAACTCAATACACTCGCTGTATGCCACCATTTCTTTTTTTGGCTGCAACGATCCGGAAAATAAGCAAACAAGATCTGGACTGTTCGTTACTGTGTCCCCACTCCTTGTGGTTCATAGCTCAAAAGATAAGCTGATAGGATGGATCGTTCGATGGAAGGATCTTTGCCTTTTGCATGTGGATCTTTCTTGTTTGTCTTTTAGTGTTCAAGGCAGGCCATCTATACTTATATACCCTTTACAGTGGGGCCCCATCTGAGAACGGTGGATCTGATATATGCAGATCCACTAAATGGATATTCTAACGAGGAGATGCTTGATACATGACACTTAGATTGGATTATATAATTCTAGCCTCTGTTTGTTGAAATAGTGTGATTTGATATTTTTCATTTTCATCCGTTCACTAAATATCCACCAATCTGATATTTGTATAATCAATTAAGTGTATATTTTGTTTATTGATACATCTAGACTGAGATCTGTAATTTCTACAGTTTAATTTGGCTCATGTTTATGCTAGGAACGCAATTTTAACTGCCTGTGTATCATCCATCGTGGTCCGTCTGAGTATGAAAGCTTTTCTTTATTCGTAGCAGCTCCACCTTCGCATCACGTGCGCGTCAGTGAAAAGTAGAAGCTTGGAAGTCAAAAAGTCTTTGAAAGCCCTTTTCCGGGTGGAATGGAGACAGCCACCAGCGCATATTAGCAAAAGACCTTCATTCAGGAACCATACGGCCGTGCGTTGTACCACAACTGCAGTTCAGAGACATCTTCCCCACTACACGTGGCATGTACCTAGAATCCGAACCGTCCAATTAGTGGGACCCACTGAAGATTAGACATAACCCAACAAATTCACACTCTTAGAACGATCCCAACTGATCGATTGGTGGGCATCTAATAGATGCAGAAATTCAGCACACAAATGCCATTAATTGATGGTTAGGATTTTCTAATCAATCTGATTTCGAGATGTGAACAATCTACAGTGGGCCCCACTATTTTTACGGTTCAGATTCAATGTACATGCCCCGCATACAGCAGGAACGGGCCGAGTACGGTAATTTAAGGGCCATCCCCTGGTTTTGTTTTATGGCTTGAATTCCTGCTGGGGACATTTGAGACCATATTGGAACATGGACCGTTGATGGGATGGGTGAAGTACGGTCATGTGAAAATCATTCAGATTGTTTCATCGCAGAAATTCAAATTAAGGCCTCGAAAATGGACAACGGCTAAGTATGGGTCTACCGTCCATTTTGAAGTCCATTAATCAGACGGTTGTTATTAATCTGATTTGAGACGATTTGTGGGACATGTCTTTCTTCTGTCCATCTCCCCTATCCATCGTTCGGTGATTATGGGTGGGCCCACCTCGAGTTAAAGGAGGCAGTCGTACGCTAGTATAGCTACGACATATTATAACCGGATCATTGCTCATTGTTCTTTACGGATAGCTGGTGTATTGACGTCAGCAAGTTGTGGGTCCCATCATGAGATGTGTGTTATATCCAAACCGTCCATCCATTTTGCGAGCACGTAATAATGCTTGAGACGAAAATTAAGATACATATAACAATAAGGTGGACCACACTACAAAAAGTAGTGGGGATTGAATATATACCATTGAAACCCTTTTGGGGTCACAGGAGTTTTGGATCAATATAAATTTTTTTTCTCCTCTTCATCTAGGTTTCTGTGACCTTATGAATAGATTGGATGAAAAATAAATGTTATGGTGGGCCCTACAAGTTTTTTAATGGTGAAAATCATTATCTCTGCTGCTATTTGTAGTGTGTTCCATTTAACTTTGGATATTATTTATTTTTTAGATAATTCTCTAAAATGATCTCGAAAAATGAATGAACGGTGTGGATATAATAAATACGTCTTCGGCTCGTGTAACTTTGATCTCTTTTGAACCGTCTGTACAACTCGAGCACGAGGAGCGTCAGCGCTCGTCTTCGCACGACACGTACCTACACCAGCTATATAGCTGGTGTTTGGTACACCAGCCAATCCGCTTCCGTGCAAGACGTGGTTTGGCCAATGAGGCTGGTTAGTGGCTACTGGTCGGTGCTCCATGGGGTCTACCACGATGTATATCTTTCATCCACTCTGTTCATCCATTTTTCCATATCATTTCATCCATTTTTCCATGTCATTTTATTAAATGAGCCCAAAAATAAAGTAGATCCAAATCTCAAATGGACCACATCACAGGAAATCGAGTTGATTGTACCCGTTCCATTAAAGCTTCTTTGGGGCCACCAAATTTTTAGATCGAGTTGCTTTCATGAACTAATCAATAAGTTCCATGTCAAATAAATATTACAGCAGGTCCCAGGAGGTTTTTAACGGTGGACATTCAATCACCACTGTTTTCCTGATACAAAATTTCGGTTGGTTCTTGTAAGGTTTAAATGGTGAGTATTCTCATCCCCACTCTTCCCTGGATTGTGTCCCACTGGAATTTTGGATTAGCCTAAAATTTTCACTTATCTTGTAATATTATCTGGAAAAAGTGATGAACGGATTGGATTTTACGTTCAGATCACGTCAGGACTCACAGAGCTCTTTGTTGCAGGATCTCTCAGCCTCCGTAGCAGGAAATTCGCGTCCGTTTGATATTTAACTCACATGGCTCTGGTTAACGATGGTGTGAGCTGCACGTCGTCTCTCACGTGCTCCATCGCGAAGAGGCGGTGAAGAACTGTAGCCGCGCGAGTACTGATGGGTTGAAAAATGTCCTGTCAGTAAGCCCTAAGAGATCGATTAATCTGCCACCTTCAATTAGTGGGCCCTAAGGTGGATGGATTATGGGCCGAGGATGACATCTATTAAACGATCCTATCCATCAATTTTTCTTCCTAGTGACTAATTACGTTTTACTATTTTAATTTTCTACCGTAGATTTTAAGGTCATCAATCAGATGTAGATTACATGTTTTCCATCCACGGTATGATTAGCTTGATGGACGGTCCAAAATTATAGATCACCTTCCACGTTGACTATGGAGAGAAGGCACTATCATACTCGTGCGGAATATTTAAACCACACCTTGCTGGCTGCACGCAGCATGCGCGACGAAACGTCAAAAACTTATACAACGCGTAGCCGCGAGAAGGCAGATAAAAAATATAATACTGTTGTAGACTGTGGTGTATCATACACCAGCTTAAATCCAACCACACACTTTGGTTAGCATTGATGGATCCAAATCGTAATTTTTTTTTTCCCTGTTTGTATTTATGGCATAGTCCAAAAACCATATCGGTTGTGCAATCCAAAGCATCCGATCAATGAGCATTTGAATCGTTGACATCTTCTTAATCCAATCATTCAACAACATGATTAGACCATAGTCCCAAAAAAGGATAAATGAATAATTCTGACCATTGAATGTGAATCATTGATAATATTTGTCCTTTAACTCTACCAATCGATTGTTAAAACCATTTGTCCACGCATCAGATCATCTAACCGGAGTAATCCATGCGATGCATGCTGAAGCGCACACCTGCGTTACACTTGCACCGCATGCAAAGCGAGCTCTACACGTAGGGCGCGGATTGGGGGCGCGGATTAAGTACTACCCCCGCCGGTTACAAGCTCGGGACAGGCGGAGGCTCCAAGCGGCCATCGAGGGGCTACCGTTATGTATGAATTTTATCCACACCGTCCATCCATTTTTTTCATTTCATTTTAAATTTATTTGCCAAAAAACAAGAAGATCCAAGGCTCAAGTCGGCCACACTACAGGAAGCAACAATACTTAGGACGCCACCGTTGAAACCTTCTTAGGGCCCACAGTGTTATTTATTTTCCATCCAACCAGTTGATATGGTCATATGAACCCTGGATGAAGTGAAAAAACAAATATAATCTTGATCCAAGACTTCTGTGGTCTCCGATAATTTTTCAACAGCATAAATTTAATCCCTACTCTGTGGTCCACTTGAGAATTTAATATTCTTTATTTTTGATTTCAGAGTCTAAAATAATATGAAAAATTGGATGGACGGTTTGGATAAAACCCATCCATCACAGCTGTCCCTCGGAGCCTAGCGCGTCCCGACCTCGGAACAGGCGGGGGTAGTACCTAGAAACGGACGGCCCTGTCAGGGGTTCTGCGGTGCTAATCGTGATATATATAATTCATCTAAGCCGTCCATCCATTTCGAAATATCATTCTAGTATAATATCCAAAAAAGTAATCAGATTGAAGGCTTGAACGGACCACACCACAGGAAGCACTGGTGACAATGAGCATCACCGTTGAAATCTCTCTTGGATCTACCGTGATTTTTATTTACCATCCAACCTGTTCATAAGGTCACATAGACCTGAATAAAGGTAAAACCAAATATCATCTTGATCCAAATATCCTGTGGCCACCTAGAGGTTTTCACCCGTAGACTTTCAATTCCCACTGTTTCCTGTAGTGTGGTCCGCTTGAGGATTCGATCTTTCTCATTCTTAATCTCATCTCCTAAAATAATTTTTCAAAATTGATGAACGGCGTGGATAAAACACACGCACCACGGTGGGCCCTGACAGAACCGTTTGTCTCTAGGTAGGTCCTTGTGGGTGTAGTACCCAATCCCCGTCCCTACACGTAAGGGTGCACCTTTCCATATCTCGATCCGATCCGTTCATCGATGAAGTCCAGCAATCAGAACCATTTTCTCCAAAGCATCTTATCTACTCAATGAAAATCAAGATGAACGGTCTGGATCATAAAGTCGAGTGGTCAGAAGCAGCGAGCAATTTTTAAAGGGGGCGAGCCTCCAAAGCATTCATAGAAAAACCCCTTCAACTCCAGAAACGCTTTTTGCATTAATCTTCTCGTCATCATCACTTGCCGAAAAATTAAAAGACGCTCCATCACAACTCGAACCGGTACAGAGAATTCTCCTGATTTATCGGGTTTCCGTTACGGCGGAAATCCGAAACCTCTGTCTAAAGAGAGAGAGAAACAGAGTTCTCAGATTCCGTATTTTCAATCCAAACCAGCTTTGATGCGCCTCTCTCTCTTTCTGCATCTCTTAGAATTGCAGTCTTTTACAGGTCAGTCGCGCGTTTGAAAATCTTCGCGTTCATTGCAATTTTCAGCATTTATTTGCTGTACGATATTTAATGCTGTAACCAGAAGAGCAGAGAGAGAGGGTTGGAATGGAATTGATATTTACATCCACCCGGAATTGATTTGAATGGGCAGGTTTCGCAAGTTGGGAATTGAGATAGTACAGAAGAAAAGAGCTCTCTCTCTCTCTCTCTTTCTGTATTTGATATTATGAGTGCGCAGGATAAGGTAAATGCGCACCCTTTTCATCGGCTATAACTGAAGTAAGGGTTCCGTGTCCTTCGTTGCAATGAAGAATGGGGCAGAGGTTGTTGCAGCGGTTTTTTTTTTTTTTTTTGTCATTTTTAATGTTTTAGTATTTTTCTGACATTTGTTTCTACTGTCTTCTGTTCTCTCTCTCTCTCTCTCTAATCAATCTGTTTCTGTTATTCCTTTTTTTTTTTTTTTTCAGGAAAAGACAGAGAAGTGATTTCTTAAATGATTCTAAGGTAACAGAGTTTTCTCTTTTCCATGTTTTCTTTCTTCTTCTTCTTCTTCTCTTTTTTTTGGAGGTGTTTTTTATGATATATTTTTTTTTTTTTTAACTGGTATTATTATTGTATGTTTTGCTGAAGAGGGTTGATTTGATTTTGATCTCTGATGCTTTTTAAAATTTTTTTTTTATTATTATTTTTTTTAATTTTTAGAGATTGGATAATACCCATTTGATTTTTTTTTTTTAAAATATATATATTTTAAATTTTTTGGTTGTTTAATTTTTATGGGCTATTGATCGGATCGTTAGAATGGTCTGATTGGGGTGATTTTGTCATGCTACTGCCTGAAATTTATGCTGGAGCTAATGGACCGTCTGGATTGATTGATGGACTGTCCGAGTGTCTGCGATGGAGAATCGATACCATGTTCTCATTTTTAAGGGCAAATGGGCAATCCATCGAACAGTTGCTAATATGCTTTTCCGAGTCAACCATGAAATCGGGCTGATATGATGGTTTGGATTGTCATGGAGTTTGTGGAGGTCTTTTGATGCTGAAATAGGGGACGTCTGTATGCTTGATTTTGGTCATGGGGGCTGCTCAGCTAGTGGGACCCACCATGCGTGAGTGATACAGTGTAAAACTTCCCCTTCGAAAAATTCCAGCACTCCAACTTTCCGTCTGCAGATGGGGCAGCCGATTGTTAGTGAGTCGGAAGTTGTCCCAATGGGATGGGTGGGATTGTTTGGTTGGGTTCGATGTTGGTTATCACCCAACCAAATAGGGTGGGTCCGGGGCCGGGGCGGGGTCAACATGTGGTTGGGTGAAAATGCCATAATTCAAGTTGAGGATAGCATGCCTATTAATCGGATGCAGCTCGATCGGGAAAAGTCTTTAGCTTGTGAGCAGTGGTCATGATCTAGTTGCTCAAATGTCGACTTCACGGATCTGATCACTGCTTACCTACCAAAAGAAAGACTGCCTTTTGTTTGTTAGCTCGCTTTTCTCGGATCTCCCTTATCTTTTAGAGATGGGTTTGGTTGGATTTCTATTAGAAGAGATTGCAATACATAAAATCTCCTTTTGGTACCCAACACCCTGATTCTTTCATGTTTCAGTGATTTCGCCTTTTCAGAGTTCAGCATCTTAGTTCATGTTATTTGAAATTGATGCTGACATGTCAACGTTTTCTCTTATTGTCTGTTTCTTGTCTTTGTCATTTGTTGTACAATTTTCAGCTGCAACATGTGCTTCCTCCACTGAATTGTGGCTTAGAAATATAGGAAGAATCGCTTTATGTGGATGAAGTTCAATTTGTTTTTTTCTGCTCAGTTTGTTGTGGTTGCTTGGATAAATACAGCTTTGTTGGAGGATATCAACCACTTTCGAAGATAGGGCCTTTAGTATTAGTCTGGTTATCCATTCCACCTTTTTTCTTCTTGCTGATTTTCACATTCTTCATCTCAGCTGCCATTTGCAATTATGTTGGCTGATACATATCTTAACATTGTCCGTCTGATGTTATTAGTTCTGATATGGAACATTTTTTTTCCATTACTGCTTTCAAGCGTTGCTTGTTTTATTTGAAACCTGACCTGAATGACACACCAATTTCCTTATCTAGTATGTTGCATTCTCATTTGATGTGTGGTAGAATGGCCTCTGATCTGATCTTTCATTGAGAACGTTCCACCATAGATTGGTTGTTGCAGAAAAATATTGCTGGTTGGGGATCATGATGGCCTGGAGGGTGACTTGCAAATCATCATCATCGTCATCCCCACCATCATCAAAGCCTTATCCCAACTAAATGGCATTGGCTACATGAATCCTGTTCTGCCATTCCAATCTATCAAGGGATGTCATAAAAGGATACTGGTTATGGACAATATTGTATGGGAAATGTTCCACTGGCTGGTCATGTAGGAATATGTGATCATGTAATCCATGCAATTTTTTAACATGGGCCTTTTCGTAATGGTGCTTGCCCAACAGACAGTCTGAATCATGGCCTGTTGTGCGATGTGTCCATTTCAAGTCGCATACCAGATAAGGAAATAGTTGTGCTGTGCTTGGATCAGACTACCCTTTATTTGATTGAGCTTAATTTCATCAAACCTTCTCAATTGTGTTTTTTTTTTTTTTCCTTGATTCACATTCATTTCCTTTGGAATTGGTTCCAGTCATTATTTGTTGAGATTTTATACTATACTTCCCCATTTACAAAGGAGTTCTGATTTGAACGGAACTGTTTGTTCATTTAAGAATGCTAATACCAGTTGTGAGTTTACAAAAGAAAGGACCCAGATGTGCACTGATAGGTCCAATGAAAGCAAGTTTGAATTGCATATTGACCAAAATACCCCCAGCACCCTTGATTAGTTTTTAGTTTTTTTTTATTTTTTATTTTTTTACACATGCACACACACCCACACACTCACGCCACAGTGGGATTTCTCCACAATGGGTACTCGAACCCATGACCTCGTGTTGAAACTCTTGTGAGTCTACCACCCAGGTATGAGTAAGGACCCTTGCTTAGGTTCTCCTTAGCTATTGTAGACCAAACTAGGCATTCGACTCAGGGCAGGTTGGGCTGGGTTAAGTGTCAATCAGAGCCAACCCGATCTGAAGAGAACCTGACCCACAACCTGACTGGATTCATATTCTAACCCAAGGTGCCTGGCCTGAACCCAACCCAAATTCCTCTATACTCGGCCCTAACCCAACCCAACCTGAATTTGCTCAACCTGAACTCAATCCAGTTTCAAATTGGGTTGGTGTTGAAACTCTTGTGAGTCTACCAGCCAGGCATGAGTAAGGACCATTGCTTAGATTCTCCTTAGCTATTGTAGACCAAACTAGGCATTCGACTTGGGCAGGTTGGGCCAGGTTAAGGGTCAATCAGAGCCAACCCGATCTGAAGAGAACCTGACCCATTTGTATTCTAACCCAAGGCGCCTAGCCTGAACCCAACCCAAATTCCTTTATACTTGGCCCTAACCCGACCCAACCTGAATTTGCTCAACCTGAACTCAACCTGGTTTCAAATTGGGTTGGTGTTTTCCAACCCTAACCCAACCTGACCTTGGGTCTGAACCAAAGTTGCAGCCCTAGACCAAGCACGCACCTGGGTTTAACACCTCTTCTTTACTTTGTAATGGGTGCTTCTGCTAACTATCATTATAAAGAAAAAAACCCTGCATATTTGCAAATTGCTTGAAACTGAAATTCGCTCATTTGGTATTTGGCATTCGCATTCATTCATCTGACGTTCTTGCTTTTATAAATCAGCAGCAGTTTCACAATGGTTATTTAATTAACCCAATATTTTTTTAAAATATCTGACAGGTGAATGACTGAATTACTGATATTCGCTTTTGGGTTTAATTACTGAGGAATGTACTGGACAGCTTAAGGATTCTCTCTCTTCCCTAACTTAGGCAAACGATGAAGCTTGGTAATCCTTTCTCCTGAACTGCATGATTTTTTTTTTTTTTCTTTTTCTTTGGGGTGTGTCAGAGTGCTGATTTTAATTCCTTAACAGAGGCTTCATAGTTGAAAATTTTTCTTAAGCAAATTAGTTATGCTTCTCTTTTGTTTACTTGTCATAATCCAGTCCTCAAAATATTTTCTCCGCATTTAGATGCGAAAACTCAGGTTTGTGGGATGCTTTTCTGACAAGTTAATATCCACAATGTTTCCGGTTGCGCTACTGTTTAGCATATATGAATTTGGGATGTTCAAAGGGTGAAACATGGGATTGCATGTAATCCAGTTCTTTGAAATCCCTGCCAAGCTCAATGAAGAGCGGAATGGATGGTAATACGTCTGCTCAATATTGCTGCATTTGTGATTGGGGGTACACCAAAACACACTCTTAGACTATGCACAAGGTCACAAATGAAAACTTCTGTGAATTCCCCTTCCCTCCTTTAATTTTATGGCGTGATCTTTTTTTTTTTAAAAAAAAAAAGAGGAGAGGAGAGAGCCAAAAATAGTGGATGGGACTTGATATATTTGCCCTTCTGGTGATCAATGAGGATAGGGAAATTCATACACTTAATGCTAGACAAATGCCTCATTCATTTGATTTATTTATGTTTTGTTTGAAATAATGCAATCATTATCATGGCCTCATTCCAGCTGTTTGGGTTTGAATATTCCCATGGTATTGGCTGAAGTTTGACCACTGGCTGCCTACCTGGCATCAGCCCTCTCATTCCCAGGCTAGAGACCAGCTGGCGCAATTGCTTTTAGGCAGATTTCTTTGATGCAAGCATCATCTATTAAGAAAACCATATGGATACATGTTAGTTTTGAGGATTAAGAATCTAGGATGGATACCATGGAACCTGATCCATTGCCTATGGAGGCACATGATGCAGTGTGTGTATGTGTGTGTGTGTGTGTGTGTGTATAAATTTTTTTAATTTTGCGGTAGACATGGGTTACGTGCGGTCATTGAACTTTGAAATCATTGTATGAGAACCATGTCATTTAGTGTCCTTTTCTACGCTGCTTATTCAACCCTGAGGTTTGTCTGATCAATTTGATTCCTTTTTTTGTTGTTCTTCTTCTTGTTCATTCCCTAGTGAACCTACTAAATGTGTGGTCCAGATCTTGTCTACATGTACCATGTGTATGGTAAGCACTCTGTAAGCATGGTAAGCCCATCCCTCCGGAGGCAATTTAAGCTTCCAGTAAAAATATAGCTGTGACCACATGCCCTGAGATTTGGGGCTTGAATGAGTCAAACACCTGTAGCGTAACAATATTGGACATCTGTATCTGAGCAACATGGTTGGAAAATCTTCTCTTCTATTGGAATATCTCCAAAGGTAGAATCTATGTCATGTTAGTATTAGTCTACTGAACGATTCTACCTTGGCAATTTATTTTTCATTACCTCTGTAAATTCTATGCTGTGCACATGATATAGGTAACTTAGCGTTTTCTGGAATACATTTCTCTCGAAACAACTGCAAGCATTTTTTTTTCTCTTTTGTAATATGCTAGTTTGAAATTCAAAATGTTTGACATTGATTCATCTTTCGCTGTTGGAGTAGATTGAATTTATGGTAACCATTTTGATTGGATTACTTTATAATGAAAACTACTTCTGGCAGCGGTCTCAAGTCCAAAACAGGTTGGACCACAAATTATGGTTCACCCAGCAGATAACTTCTAACCTATTAAACGATTGCGACATCCAACCTTCCAATAGGTCCCACCATGAGGATCACCTAGGGCAAAAATCAGCCCCATCTACTATACTCATCAAGTGGACCACACCATAGAAAACATTTTCTAGCCATTGATAAATAGCAAAATACGTAGTGTCACTGTGTTGGGTCCAAGTCCAACCGAGTCTTCGCACGGGACTCGTCCGATTCTTAAAACCATGCTTCTGAATCTTGGTTTCGATTTCCATATTCAATGTATGTGTTTGGCCCACTTGATGTGATATTTGTCACCTGATGAAATGGTCCAGATCTCCCAAATACAGCATGCGTGTGAGGACTAGGATTCAGAACCCTGCTCCCACAAGCAACATAGACTTCGGAACCATCTATATAACATAGTTCTCTGTTTCTTTTGTTTGCCATGAAACGTTGTCCCACAGAATATTTCTTCTTGGGTTACCTTATAAATTGTGTAATTGAGTTGCATAATGAGGATGATATGGTACATGACATTGAAACTTTCTTTTTTACTATATAATCTCCATCCTTTTACTTACCTCTGAAATTGCATATGCATGCAGATACTGGGCCCACATATTCCCATTCTTTCCTTGCCCATGAGCCTGCTTCAAAAACAGTCGAATATAATGACAATCCTGTGGGGGCTGGAGGGTGGAAGGTGGGTGATGAGTTTGTAGGGGAAGGAAAACATGAAATTGCAAACATTACACAAACTGAAAACTATGAGATAGACATTAATCGATTACACTGTGAAAAGTGTGATGAAGATGGAATGGGGTATGTATCAGGACCACATATTTATACGGCCATGGAAGATTCAGTTGGTGGGGCTGCAAATGACACTGGAAATATGATTGCCGCATATACCAACCCATTTGAAACCTCATATAGAAACCCGTTCGAAGATGACACATATTTCTATACTGACAAGTCTGTGACAGATATTGAACTGCCAGAGCTTGTATCTCGTTTCAAAGATAACAGTTATTATGTGGTCAAGGACATTTGTGTTGACATTGGTGTGCCGTCTCTGGACAAAATTTTGGAAGAAAATGGCGAGGTGGACCACAAGGGAGTTATCGACTTCCCACATTCTGATTTGGATGAGATTCATGAGAATGGTGATTTTACAAAAGTGGTGGGCCATACTGTGACTGTTTTCGATGGTTTGAATCCGTTTTTTGATGGACGGTCTACTTCTGACGAGGATGAAGAGGTTGCTAACCATAGAAGTGTCGAGAGATTACTAGTGGAAGGTGGAGGCATCGCTGATGCAAAAGACGGGATTGCAAATGATATCCCAGATGAGAAGGTTGCTAACCATAGTAGTGTTGAGAGATTACTAGTGGAAGGTGGAGGTATCGCTGATGCAAATGACAGGATTGCAAATGATATCCCTGATGAGAAGGTTGTGCCTGAAAAACTGCTTCCAACGGGAACTGCAAAACCTGTTTTGGATGGTTTGAAATCTTTGGTTTCTGATGGGCAGAATCCTACAATTTTAGTAGAGGAAGGTGGAGGTAATGTTGATTTGATGGATGGCATTGTAAATGATATCTCTGATGAGAAGGTTATGCCTGGAACATCACGTGCGGTGGATGACTCGGACACAGAAAATTGCCATGCTGATTCACCTGGTTTTACCGGAAATGAAGAACAATCCAATCAGGTAGAAAGTCAATCATGGTTCTTCCATTTTCTTTTAAGCTTCTTGATGATCGATCAATGCAAGGAAACATTTTTTTTTTTTTTTTGTCACTTGATGATGGTACAGGTGGGGCCTACCTTTTGGTCCTCAAATCATTCATAATGGGATGGACCACCATATGAATGATTTGGATCCACAAATGTTGGGCCCCACATGTACTATTTGTTGGGCTGACTAAAAGCTTTGATCGAATTTTGTGGTCTCCTGATAATTTTCATTGGTTATTCACTACTAGGGTCATGCTCAGAATCCGATGGACAGTGTGGATGTAAGATCACAGGGTGAAAGTGAAGAGGCACGCTTGGCAAGCTCAGTTGCGCCTTCTGCGACCGAAGTACCAAATAACACCAATAGTGCCAAAGATTTTCCCTTTGATAGGACAGTGGAGAGTGGAAGCATTACTTTTAACTTTGACTCATCATCACCAGTGATGAGTGGCAGAGTGGTGGGTCGTGACAGTTCAGTTTATCAGCAGTCCGGTCGGAGTTCAAACGTGCCTGGGCTCGATGATGGGTTGCTGGACAGTCTGACAGGTTCATCCCGAAGCTTCTTTATTCAGCATGGCCTTGGGGAGTCTAGTTCTGTCTCTGGCCCCATAGCATTCTCGGGCCCCGTAGCATATTCTGGCAGCATCTCTCTCCGATCAGATAGCAGTACAGCAAGCGCTCAGTCCTTTGCATTCCCTGTGTAAGTATATCTTCTTACAAGAGGTTTGCAAGTCTACAAACACTTTTGTGCTAGGGCTAAGAGTCATGGCAGTAAATTTGGGTTTTCAGATTTTATAAGCAAGGCCCATAGCCTGAGCCTAGCCCAAGCAAGAAATTGACAAAATCCATTTCCCCTTGAATTTTCCTTTTCTATCCATTTATCAAGTTGACCACATATGCCCAAAGAAATAAGCATTTCAGATCAAACAAAACCAATGTTCTACATTCACGATCGATGGCTGTCTAACCAAGGATAAAACAACGTATTTATAGGACACAACACATGCACGTATAAATTTGGATCGGGCCAAGCTAGGTCAGTCTGGTCGGACTAAATGACTTGAGCCCAAACCCGACATAAAGTTTATCATGCCATGCGTTTGAGGCCCAACTCAGCCCACAGGCCAAGCTAGAAGGTCCAGGCAGGCTTGTTGGGTTGTGCGGGCTACCCAGCCCATTGCCACCCTTACACACCTGCCTAAAAATGAGTTCATCTCACTTTAGTTAACAGGAATTATCGTATTGGATATCTTGATCTCTAATACATAATTATGGTGTTTTGCTACCTATCTTTTAATCCTCTTACCGCATATTCTGCACTCTGTATGTAGATATGGCATGTTTTTATCTGGGCATCTACATCCTACATAGATATTTTGACAAACAACCCTGTTTTGCTATCTGGGCATCTGCAGCATACATTCAGAATGGAACAGCAGCCCGGTGAAAATGGCAAAAGCAGACCGTCGGCAAATCCGGAAGCACCGAGGTTGGAGGGTAGCCTTTTTCTGTTGTAGATTCTGATCGCTTTTGTCTCCCTCCACACGCTCAGTGAGTTCAATCAGCAGGCTTCAAAATATTATTATATTTAGGTGTGATTTCTCATAGATCTTCTCATGTTATATGCTTGCCCTTGTGTTGTTTTTGCAGCAGGTTTAATGAGTTGTGGTATTTCTTTTTTGGTTGTGGTGTTAAAAATGTAGTTTGAAATGTAAGCAATTTATTTCGTTTTATTATTATTATTATTATTTTCATTTATATCTTGAAATTCTTTTTCTTGGGTCTTGTTCTTTTTTCTTTTTCCTTATTATTATTATTATTATTATTTAATTATCTTCCTTTTCATTTCTTCTGAGCATCCTGGTAATAGGAAATAATTAATTAGTAATGTAATTCCTGCACTTGACTACTGACTTCTTGGATAATAAAACTGACTATATGAATTTCATGTTGGCCCACACAGTGATATATGTGACTTATTCATTCCGCATATCCAATTTCTGGCTGATTTTAGGGCATGAACCCAAGTACCCAACATTTGAGGCAGATCCAAAGCTGTAGTGGACTACGCCACAGAAACAGTGGGAATAGCTTTCCTACCGTTAAAAACCGTTTGGGGGCCTTACACGTTTTGGATCAGGCTGATATTTGTGTTTTCCCCCTCCTCTGTGTATGTGTGATCTTATGAATCGATTTGACAAATAAATAATCTTGTACACCCTAGGATGAATTATTTCTTTTCAACAGTGGACATTTTACAACCATAGTTTCCAATTGTGTGAGCCACCTGAGCTTCGGATCTGCCGCTCATGCCCTAAAATGTTCCGGTGAAAAGAATGGATGGAGTGGATATGTCACAGACATAACAGTGGGGCCCATGAATTTAAGTCGATAATTTTCAACCTACTTTTTAAGAAAGAGAAATGCTCACACACAACTAGTTGAACACTCCATTTTCCTGCGAGTAGTTGGCATTTGATGAGAAAAAAATTCTTCTTCCGTACAATACACTCAACTATATTGAGGGTAATTACTTATTAATTAATGTAAATAAATGCATCAGTAAATGCTCTGTTAAAAACTTATTTTACTTAAAGTCGTTTGGATGCCGGTAAAGTCCTTTAAGTTGTATGGTCCTTTTAAGTAGTAAAGGGATTCTGACATGGGTGTTAACTAACAAGCTAACCCCCCCAAAAAAAAAAGTAGTAAAGGGATTACTGGTAATTTGATTATAGGGGAGGGGCCGTTTGGATGTATTTATTTATCAATAAAGGCTTTACAGACTGTAAATGTATTACAACTTTTAGCTGTAATATGAAACTTTGTAATATACATCTAAAAAGGCATTATACATATTAAAATTCATCACTTAATATACACTTATGATATGTAGGGTCCACCGTAATGTGTATTGTACATCCAATACATTCATCATGTACTTCCCTTGATGCTCTCTTGTGGCCATAAAAAAATAGCTCGTCCATTATCAATATGGACCACACGAGGGAAGGATAGGACGCCCACCATTAAAAAACTTCTAGATTACATTTGGGGCCCGCTATGATGGGCGGAAGACATCTAATCCATCCATCCGTTTAGTGTTTGAATGCTTTAATGCTCTCTTAGGGTCCTAAGAAAAAATCAAGTCTTACTCATGTGATTTGCAAATTTTGAAAGGTTCACCTGCCCAAGTTCTTCTGTATGAATACCTGTTTTATACATTGTAAACACTTTATAAGCTAGCCAAATACACTATTTGTTTACCTGTAAATAGATTAACACTTAAAAGCCAAACAAAATGGTGGGTAAACTGATTACACTTGAAACTCTTTTAAGGTGTAATGTATTTACAACTAAATGAGGTTACGGCTTAGGTGGGCCCCTCCGTAGTGTTAATGTGAAATCTAGCCCAACCACCTAGTGTGTTACCTCATGCTAGACATAGGGCTAAACAATTATCTCCATCCTAGTTTAGGTGGACTATATGGTTGGAAATAGTGTATGGGAAAGATTCTCACTCCAACTACTTGAAGTACATATATAGGGGCCTGATTTTTGTGATCCAAGCCTACCTTTTGGTGTGGAATCTAATGGATGGAGTGGATTTTACATACTCATCATGGTGGACCTAGTAAAAACCAAGGGTAGATGCCTCTATTAATTATTTAATTAGTGTGGCCCACCTAAGTCACAAGTCAGCCTTATTTTTAGGTTGTAGGCGGATAACTAGATCACACATCTAATGGTTGCAGTGGATCTCACATAATCATCATGTTGGATCCGGTCAAAATAAGGTCAGTTCCCTACTGTAAATTTTGTTTTACAGAGGAGGTTCCCAGTCCAATGAGCTGGACTATAGGTTAAAGTCCAGCCAACTTATAACTCCCAACCTTTCTTGTGCATATGACATCAAACTCGTCTAATAAATTGGCCATCATGATCACCTTCTTTTGGAAAAATATATATGCAAAAGACACTCATTATGGACCACACTTTTGTTTGGCTATTTACCCATGTCTGGAGGATGTTTTATAGTGTGGCCCACTTAATTTGCGGGTAAGACTGACCTTTGTATTAGATGATCCTCATGGTGGGGCTAACCGGTTGGAAGGTCTGGATGTAAATTGCACTTAACACCTCGGATGTTATCGTACAGTATATTGTAGCTTTGCATACAAACCAATTGAACTCAGACCTCATTTATGGATTGTGGAATACAGCACACGTCATGGGAAACGGATTGGCTACTCCCCATCTGTGCTCCGTGGGCCTCACCATGATGCATGTGTTTCATCCATTTTTACGGATCATTTTAGTGCTTGATCCCAAAAATAAGAGGTGTGGAGCACCCCACAGGAAAACAATAGTGATTGGATATACACCATTAAAATCCTCCTCCTAAGGGCCACTGTACTGTGTATTTGACATCTAATCTGTTGATTAGGTCATGCAGACCCAGATGAAGGGAAAAAACGAAAATCATCAGATTGATCCAAAACTTTTCTGGCCCCAAAAAGTTTTTAATGGTCCACGTTCATTCAACACGGTTTCCTGTAACGTGGTCGACTTAAGATTGGGAAATACCTCATCTTTGGTCTCAAATCATAAAATGAACTAGAAAAATAGATGGACGGTATGGATGAAACACATACATCATGGTGGGCCTACAGAGCACCGACTACCAGCCATTGGCTGGTGGCAGGGAGTCGCCAGGACGAGAGATGACGCTCCTCGAGGGAAACGGATTGGCGACTCCCCCTGACACCAGCCTCCGGCTTGTGGTCAGTGCTCTGTAGGCCCCACCATGATGTATGTGTTTCATCCATTCCGTTCATCCATTTTTGCAGATCATTTTAGGGCTTGATACCAAAAATGAGAGGGATATAAATTTCAGGTGGACCACACTACATGAAAACAATAGTGATTGGATATCCACCATTAAAATCCTCCTGAGGCATACTGTACTGTTTATTTGAAATCCAATCTGTTGATTAGGTCATACAGGCCCAGATGAAGGGAAAAAACAAAAATCAGCTTGATCCGAGACTTTTACGGCCCCCAAAATGTTTTTAATGGTCGGACACTCATTCAACACTTTTTCCTGTAATGTAGTCCACTTGAGATTGGGATATACCTCATTTTTGGTTTCATACTGTAAAATGATCTCTAAAAATAGATGGACAACATGGATGAAACACATGCATTATAGTGGGGCCCACATAGCACCGACCAACAGCCATTGGCTGATGTCAGGGGGAGTAGCCAATCCGTTTCCCTCCCGGAGCTCCGAGTTGTAGGAACGGTTCATAGGAGATCAAAGTTACATGGCCCTCAAAATGATGTATTTATCATATCTACACGGTTCATCCATTTGGCGAGATCATTTTACATCTTAATCGAAAAAATGATTAATTTCCAACACTCAGGTTGACCACACCACAGATAGCAGTGGGGACAATGATTCTCACCGTTAATACTTTCTTCGGGCCCACCATAACGTTTAATTTCCATCCAATCTGTTCATAAGGTCACAAAGACCTGGATGAAGAGAAGAAACAAATATTATATTGATCCAACATTTTCATGACCCTCAAAAGGGTTTCAATGGCAAGCGTTCAATCCTCCACTGCTTTTTACACTGATCCACTTGATTTTTGTATCTTTCTTATTTTTCGGATCCAGTCTTACGAAGAGCTTACTCAGTGGACGGACGGTTTGGATATAGCTAATACTTCATGCTGGGACCCACAGAACTTGTTGACGTCAACACAGCAGCCACATCAGTGGTGTGTGGTACACCAGCCAATCCGCTTCCTTTTGCAAAGAGATGCTTAAAGGACGCGGACTGCGTACTGACAGCGTCAGGAGCGAGGTGGCTACTGACAGTGCTCCGTAAGCCTTGTGTAAGATATATGTGTTTTATCCAATCCGTCCATATACTTTTAAAGATCATTATAGATCATGAGACCAAGAAAGAGTGAGATCCAATTCTCAAGTGGACCACACGACAAGAAAACAGTGGAGATTGAATGCCTACAGTTAAAAACTTTATAGGATTCACCATAATGTTTATTTGTTATCCAACCTGTTTCTCATATCACGTACACCTGGATGAAAATAAAACAAAAATATCAGCTTAATCCAAAACTTTCGTGGCCCTTAAGAAGTTTTTAATGATGAGTGTTCAATCCACTCTTTCCTGTCTTGTGGTCTCTGTGAGACTTAGATCTGCCTAATTTTTGGATTATGCCATAAAATAGTCTAGAAAAATGGATGGATGGCGTCGATAGAACACATACAACATGATGGCCCTGTCGTAGCCATTAAAAATTACTTCTCTCCCAGCATTTATTATCATTAATTGATTAATAAATGAAGCAAGTAGTTGGACCGTCCATTAATACGGGCATTACTCTAAAGGAAGGAAATACTCGTTTCTGTGGAAGGTACGTAAAAAGTAATAATGTAATGCGTACATGTATTTAATGAGGAAATGAGAGCTAAGCTAAGATTCTGTGGGCAAATGAACTCAAGCAGAAGGAGATCGTGCGATTTATGAGATTTTGGTCCCTAGCATATCTATGGTGTGGTCCAACTTGATGAGTGATCTGGATTGCTCGAAGATGATCTTTGCCCATCAAAGGTGCGCCCCCATCTCACTGCGGCATGCAATAGCTACCTGTACCGTCATGTTTCTGAAATCTACCAAGTGCATGCACTTAATGGTTAGATTATATTTTTCTTTTTTTAATCATAATCATGTATTAAAAATGATACTTTGTTTCTATAATGTTTAAAAATAATCTTGATAACCAACAATCATAGTCTCTAATATAAGCCGTCGTTGGTATCTCCAAGCAAAAATTCCCTTCAATCGGTATATTATAACCGTCCATTTTACGGGGGCACACACACACACACACACATACAGAAATGGTCTCCTACGTACAAGGCTGTACGGAGATTTTATGCGAGCTTTTCATACGAGCTGTTAGATTATACTCATGGCTGGGATTCAGCATCTGTGAGAACAAGAGAGCCTCCAAAATAATGACTCGCGGCGATACGTTCGTACTCTCATGGGATTGCATGTTGTACGGCTACGAAAACTATTGGACGGTGCTCCTTGGTTTGATCATAATGTACCTGTTTTATCCATGCCGTTCATCTAATTTTTCAGATCATTTTCAACCATGAGCCCAAAAACAAAGTAGATCCAAATCTCAAATGGACCTCACCACAGGAAAACAATTGTGATTGAACACCCATCGTCAAAAACTTCCTAGGGCACACTATAATGTTTATTTGGAATCCAACCTGTTCGTTAGGTCATACAGACATGGATGATGAGAAAATAAAAATATCCAATTCATCCAAATTAAACTTGTGGCCCTCAAAAAGTTTTTAACAGTGGCCCAATGATTCTCTTCGTTAAAACATTCGTAGGTGTAACATCTTGGATTTTCACTATTTTGGATTTCCAAAAAAATCCATCAATTTTTATTTTTTTTAATTTTATTTAATTAACCTAAAATTTACTTAATAACCATTAGCACTCAATGTTAGTGTATACAGGGGTGATACCAGTAAAGAACCGCACCAGTCCGATTAATCAGCCGTAGGAAGCCAATGAATCCGCCCGATCACTTGAACATCAGGTGTAGTATAACGTCCCACCCAACCAGAACAGTGTCCTAGGGCGTCCATGTAGGATTTGCCACATGACTGTTCATTTAAGCCACTCATAGTGAGGTATCACAAATAAATTAGACCAAGATTAACTCAATTGAATAGACCAGATGAGCCTTGATAGAACCTGGTGCGGGCCTCTAAGCCAGATGGCCGTTTACACTTAGCGACAGCCCATACGGGCTATACCGCGACATGGGAAGGTCAGAAAATTATAAAAATTAAAGGGAGCATAGATCTCACTGGGTTTGGGGACCATCGCGGACCACGGACCTAGTGGACACCCAGAAGTGAAATCTGGCACTTGCCAGATGCGCCCCATCAATGTCAGAATTGGAATCTGACACAGGTAAATAAAACTGAGATTTCAGGCATTTCAGCTGTCGGATTTCTTCTAGATTTACGGTAAAAGTCTAATGTATTTTTCTACGCCCGCCCACAAAATCCGGGTCCCGATCATGGCATGGTGACCGTTGATCGCGAATTAGACCCATGCGACCAAACCCCATATCTAATCATCCCCAAATTTTGCATGGCCCTTCATCGGGCCATGGAGCACCTATCCTGTAAGTTTTATGGTCAGAGGGCCACCACAACTGCCCTGATTCTCCAAACAAGCTCTAGATCGCTCGTTGGTGGGCCACTAGTTTCAAAACTATAGAATAATGTTCATCTTACTGGGCTTGATGCCCATCGCGGGAATCAGACCTGGGTACTGCCCAGAATCGGTCAACTTGAGCCAAAGGACGAGTGCATGAGAAGTGCAAATACCCTAAAGGAAGGAGTTGGAACTTAAGTGAATTGAGTCGTCCACTCTTATGCAAGTTGAGGATTTCAGACCGTCGGTTTGTGACCAAACTTTACCCGTGGCGTAAGGATATTTCCTTGCTCATATCCGTATAGCCGCGGCCCCGATCGACCATCGGTGACCGTTGAACAGATTTCTAATCATATCTGTCGATCGGCGCATCCAAATGGCGGGCCGATCGTATCCATACATAGATCATCATTAAGGTTAACTATTTTGTGGTGTATATCGACTTGTACACCCCATAGTGGGCCCTAGAGCTTAGAAAGACCCTCTCATAGGTCTAGTATAGTAAAAACCTAGTACTTGGGGCCATTTGCACCAAATCTGGCATTATAAAAGGGCCTCATTTGGGGCACCCCTCTCCCCATACGAATTTGCCCTAGAGAAGGAAGGAGAGAAGAGAGAAAAGGGAGAAGAGAAAGAGGAGAAAGGAGGAGAAAGAGAGAGGAAGAAGAAAGGAAAGGAGTATGTGGTAGGAGGTGGGGCCCAAGGAAGCTCAACCTTACAACTCTCTACCCATTCTCCAAGGAAACCTCCACCAAACCCACCCATGCCAAGAAGTGGAAGTAAGAATGGTATATTTCCCTTCAATAGAGCAACTTAGTGTAGATTTCTAGGCATTAATGTTGTCTTTCTTGATTTTGATTTAGGAAATGGTGGTTTTACCTAAATCCTCAAGCCCTCAGATCTCAAAGAATGGAAATCTCCCCTTAAGGTACGGACTATTATCCTTATGTGGCATAGCACCAGCTATAGTTGGAGTTTAATGATTTTGTTTGCTTGGTATGTTGTATGAAAGAATCTAAAGGAACCTAGGGATGACACGTTGTTGGAATTGTATGAATTGCATGTTTATTTCTCTTTAATGTTAATCTTGCCTCTCTCATGATTTAGTGTATGGATGATTACATGCTCATGTTTGGTTGATTTCTTTTTCTCATATGTGTTGCTTCATATTATGTATGATTCATTTGCTCTTTTGTATTTGATCCCTTGAGGTGTAGGAAGTGCTTAACTTCCTCACCAACCCACACCACACACATACACCTTATTCATGATATTAATAGTTTGCTTGCTAGAGAAATTTGAATTGTATGTTGAGCAACATGAGAACATGGTGTTGAATATGTTTGATGTTACATTGGTAGTTGGCATGCTATGAGTCACTATTCCTACCCTTAGCTTGGTCAGAAACATGAGGAGAGCGAAGGTGGTTCCGTTGGTAGGACCACCTTGAGGCTAAACCCATGGGTTTGGGCGAGTGCGTGTGGGCGGCAGTAGTTAGACTATATGGGTTGCTTGTACCCGATGTCGTTCCACCACGTACTTGCCCGGGCTCGTACGGTTTAGTCCACTGGCTGACCTACCTAGTTTGTTAACTTTGTTTGCTCTCATATGTATGGAAACTGAAACACCCTACTACCGTTGTAGCCCATCGATATCGGATGAAATATTGATCCACAGTCTCGTGAGCCGGTCATGATGGAATGGGATACTATGTCCGAGCTGTCAGCCTACGCTGGGGTGACGCGCCTCCCCGTAGTGACGGCGAGCTACCCTACATTCAGCACCCCCATGTGCTTGAAGTCGGGGATGAGGGAAACCTGACGGGGTCAAGGATCGCGGGGTCTCAGCCTCACACATTGGGGGGTCTTGGCCCCGCAACTAGTTCAGGGCATTTGATACGTGGGGTATATCAGATTTCCAAATCTGCTGGATGAATGGACTTAACTAAGAACCTGGTTAACATCGTCATTGCATGACATTAGCTAGGTTGGCGACTCGGCAGTCGAGGTCGCACTGAGGAAGTGTTGTCTTACGCGATTGTTAGATGGAGTCGCTCGAGGGAGCGTTGTGGTGAGGGCATACATCATATCATTCTGCATGCATGCGCATTAACAAGACTAGATAGATGTTTATGATTGATTTCTTTTCATTAAATTCTTATTATAATTAATGCTTGTTACAACTTATGGCTAATAGCACCCACTGAGTTGTTCACTCACTCCTACTCTAGGACGGTGTTTTAAAACACCAACCAGACCCGTTCATAGATGCAGGTGATATAGATTTCGTGGAGCCTGGTGATGCGAGCCTCGAGGAGGAGGACGAGTTCTCTTACTTTCAGCTGATGGATGGTTCCCCGTCGGCCTAGTAGACAGGATTTGGATCGCTGAGTTGTGGACTCAGCCCTATTCTTTTGGACATGATAATCCTTTTGTGATTTTGTTGGGCAAAGCCTGATGCGACCCTTTTTATATCCTTTTGGACCTGTATATAATGATCTATTTTTATTTCAGCAAACTAGTTGTGATCGTGCTTCATGTTTCAAGTAATTCCATGCTGCGCCTTTAAACCTGGATTAATCACATATTAATGAAAACCGATTATAAGTGACCCCGGGAACTCGGGAGCTAAGCGTATGCACGACTCCCGATTTTCAGGGTGTTACAGTAGGGCCTACCGTAACGTTCATTTTTCATCTAATCTGTTCATCAGGTCACACAGACCTGGATGAAGAGAAAAAAAATATCATATTAATCCATGATTTTTGTGAACTCGAAAAGGGTGTCAATGGTAGGCATTCAATCCCCCACTGCTTTTAATAGTGTGGTCCACTTAGTTTTTGGATTTGTCTTATTTTTAGGCTCAAGTATTAAGAGTATATCACCAAGTGGACCGACGGTTTGGATATAACTCATACCTCATGATGGACTCACATAACTTTGTGATGTCAACACACCAACCAATCCGCTTCCTTCGCACACACTATGAAATTGGATTGCATACTGAATTACTCAGTACTCTTTTATCATTCTAAGTAGATTATGTTGGGACCACTGTAAATGTATGTGGTTTATCCATGCTGTCCATTTATTTTTTCATCTCATTTCAAGGGTTGAGCCCAAAATTGAAGCATATTCAAAGCTCAAGTGGACCATACCACAGGAAACAATCGAAATAATGATTTCCACCGTTGAAACTTTTCTAGGGCCCACAATAATATTTACTTGTCATCCAACCTGTTCATAAGATCACACATGTATGGATGAAGAGAAAAATACAAATATTAGCTTGATACTTAACTTCTATGGCCCCAGGTATTTTTCAATGGTATTCATTTAATTCACACTATTTCTGTGATGTGGTCCACTTGAGGTTTGGATATACTTTATTTTTGGTCTCAAGCCCTAAAATTATCTGTTAAAATAGATGGGCGAAGTGGATAGAGTACATAGATCACAGTGGGCCCCACTGCAGGCAACGACAATGATGGTGAAGTGATTGGTGTGATCCAACGACTTTTATTCGAATGTGAATAAATGTTGCGTGCGTTCATGCTTCATGTGGTGTGGTCCACTTGAGCATCCGATGTGCCTCATTTTTGGGCTCATGCACTAAAATAATCTGTCCAAAAATATGAACGGGGTGGATAAAACATATAGATCATAGTGGGCCGCAAAGAGGCACCACTAGAACCGTCCGTCTCTAGCTGGGTCCGGTGAAATCAAATTGCGTACTGACTTAAAGAGTAGGCTTTTATCATGTTGAGCAAAACTATGTTGGGCCCACCATGAATGTGTGTGGTTTATCCACGCCGTCCATCCATTTTATGGGGTTGAACCCAAAATTGAAGCATATCAAAAGCTCAAGTGGAGCACACCACAGGAAACAATGTAAATTGAATGTTCGCCTTTGAAAAATTCTTCTAGCTAGAGAAGTTTTGGCTCAAGCTGATATTTGCGTTCATCCATGTCTGTGTAATCTTATCTAGTAAATTGGATGAACATAGTGGATAAAATAGGTAAATTATAGTGGGCCCGACAGAGTTTATTAGTACGGTAAGCGTACTTGGTTACTCACTATGTAATGAGCTTCCGTCCTGATGAGGGTGGTACCCATGCATCCAGGGGACATGGATTGCCTTCTGAGGCAACATCACCAGATGACTACTACAGGGTACTCTGGCCTCACCATGATGTACATGTTTAATCCATGCCGTCCATTCATTTTGAATGCTTATTTTAATGCATGACTTAAAAACAAGGTATCATGGTTTAATTAGCACGGTTTTCCTATGGTGTGGTCTATTTGAGATTTGGATCTACCTTTTGTTTTTTACTAATGTTAAAAAATGATCTGAAAAATTAGATGAACGGCATGGACAAAACACATGCATCATGATCGGCCCATAGAGCACCGTCCAATAGTTACCTAACTCCATACATCATGACATTCCTGTGAGCACGAGAGTCTCAGCGCGAGTCATAATTTTCGAGACTCTTATTCTCAATGCCGTTGAATCCCAGTCGTGGGTGTAATCTAACAGCTCACGTGAATGCTCGCATGAAAGCTCCGTGCGGCCTTATGCACAGGAGACCTATATGTGTGTGTGTGATCAGATGCTGTCACCAATGCCTCTTAAGGATTATATATTTTGGCGAGTTGGAGTTTACTGTGGATTATGCACCATTCATTCTTAACGTGATTCCAAAATGCTTAACTATAAAAAACTATACTCACTACTGAATTTCTGTTATATACATATATATCTATATATATATATATATATATATTGAAAGATAACTACAACTAAGTTGGTGGCTAGATCTTCACTCCAATTCATTCTGTAAGACCCGTATCTTATTCCGTACCGTTCCATAGGCTCCCGCGGTCCTCTCGGTTGGATTCCGGCAACTCTCGACCCGTATTCGACGTTTGCGCATATACCTAAGCCGAATCCTGTATACCGAAGTCAGCTCGACCCGAAATTTGCACCTTAGCGACCGCGCCGTCGCCGCAATTCTAACACCGCGACTTACGCACCGAACCGATACCCAAGCCAAGAGATGTGGGTCCGCGTTCAATTCGAGGAAAATGCCGCACTTTGCGAATTCCGATGGAATCTCTACGATATGTTCCATCAATCACATCAATCATAAGTCAAGTGCATCCCATCACAAGCCATCACTCATCCATATCTCTCCTTACCCAAAGTCAATGCAACCCATGCTTAACCCATTCTTTTCTTACAAAAAGTTAAAAGGACCCATCTCTTTCTACTCCATCACCACTCCTCTCCCTCTCATTTCTCACTCTCCCAAGCAACTCCCAAGGAGAGGAATCGGCCAAGCTCTCTATGAGAAGAGCCATGTGTGGCTCACTCCCTACCACCATATCTCCCATCTCTACCCTTGGATCATTATCTCCACCGTTGAAGGAGCATTTTTGGAGCATTGGAAAGCTAATGAGGAAGAAGAAGGATAGGTGGGTGTTTCTTTCTCTCACTCCCTCTCTCTTTCATTTTGTTGTATGATGATGTGGCCGTGTGGCCCACCCAAATAAACCCCACCTTAATGTATGTGATGTCCAAACCGTCCAACAAATAGACCCCACGGCCGTCCAAGTCATGTAGACCCTATTTAACGGTGATGGGAAAACAAAAATATCAATTGATCAAATGGGCCACGTCCATATGGGACCCACTAGCCATTGTCCCCACACGTGAGACTTGATCAACACTTTCACGTAACGCTGGACGTTGTGATCATGGGCAGATAGTGGGTGTTCTGGCAATATATACATATATATATATATATATATATATATATATATATATATATATATGCTTGCTTTATGCTTTTTGGACGGGTTGCTCATGCAGGCCCCACCTTAATGTATGGATTCAATCCACACCGTCCACCCTTTTTCCCATCTCATTCTAGGCATTGATCCGATATTTGAAGTCGATCTAAACCTCTGACGGGCCATAGATGCAGGAAGCAGTGGTTTTAAGTGATTTAAACGGTTAAGGCCCGTTGTGATGCTTCCATGTGTCAAAAATATTACATATTAGACTCATTGGTTCTGTTACGATCCAAGGAGACCAGTAGTAGGTGTGGATTTTCCTAATGTGGACCCCACATATAAGAATCTGTAGAAAAAAAATAGACAAAACATATATGCAAGGGGCGTCCTGACGGTCCTATTGATGTCAGCGCTGTGTATGTTGCATATCAATACCGTGCATTTTGTGGGCCCCTTCTATTTGTGGGGCCACCTCAAAAATCAGCCGTCCAAGTAACTCAGGTGGCCCACACTACAAGGAACAGTGGTGTTGAACGTCTACCATTGAAACTTTGTGGATTTTTAGAAGTTTTGGATTAATATGAAATTAATTAACTAATTAAATTATTTATTTATTTGGGTCAGTGTGTGACCTTATCAACGGATGGGATGGAAAATAACGTTATGATGGGCCCCACATGGGACCCACCTTCATCATGATGTATATACCGTCTAGATCCATCTGGACGGTGAGTCTAGGCAGTCTGTAGCCACACAGTGAAGATACTTATTAAATATATAATATTATATTATATACTATATAATATATTAATAACATTATTATATTGGCGGGCCATTACGTGGGCCGCACCATGCTTAATGGTTACATCTGCACCGTCCAGTTGCTGGACGGTGCAGCAGGCATGATATCCTACCGCCCATTCATATGGTGCTCGGCCCATCATGAAGCATGTGCTTCCATCCTCATTGTCCATTCATTTGGTGACCGACCTCACCATGATGCATGTGTCGTATTCCATCCGGGCCATCCATCTGTTTGGCGTGCCAAGTATGGCCCAACCATGATGCATGAGTTATATTCTTACCATCCGTACCATCCATCCGCGTGTGTGGAACCACATGTGTGGGGCCTACCATCGGTCCTTCCACATGTGTGGGCCTACCATGATTGCATGGGTCTCATCTCCACCGTCCAGTTGTTGGACGGTGGTAACCCACCTTATATGCGTGTATACCCTGTCCAGGGACAGGGGCTGGACGTTTTAAAAAAAAATATATATATATAAATATAACATGATATTGTATTAGATATGTGTATGCACGTGAGAGGTGGGCCTCATGTGGGACCCACCTAGATGTATTTGTTATATCCAAACCGTCTATCCGTATGGAGACGGTGGGGCCCGCTGTTTTTTCAATGTTAGCACGTTTTGTGGCCCCACCACGATGTATGTGTTGTATCTACCTCGCCCACCTTACATGTGTGCTACATCTAACACATGTGGCCATAATGTATGTTCTTCCAGTCATGCATCTGCAACGGTGCATATCAACACCAACCATGAAGTATGGGTTATATACATATTGTTCATCCGTTTAAGGCCTTGGGCTGTCCATGAGGCCCACCATGATATCTATATTTTATCCCTGTCATCCATCAGTTTTCGAGCCCATTGGTGTGACCCGTTGATACCACTCATTTGGTGTATATGAGGCCCACTGGTGTGGCCCATTGACATGGCCCAATGGGATGTATTTTCGTCCCATATAATGAGGCCCATGCGATGTATTTTCGGCCCATGGATGCGATCCATTGTGGTGTGTATTAGGCCCATGTTATATGGCCCATTCGATGCATATGAGGAACATGTGCAAGGCCCAACTGTGATGAATATAGGACCAGGTGTAGGGCCCACCTGTTGTGTATTTGAGACCCATGTGATGAGGTGCCAATGTGATATATTTGAGGCCTAGGTGCAGGGCCCACCTGTTGTATATTCAAGGCCCGTTGAGATATGTGATTTTGCCATAATGTATGTAATGATATTTATGTGGGCCACTCCTTGGAAGCAATGTCAGTTAAATGTCTACATTGATGGGCAATGATGGTTGAATGTCCTCACTATGACCTTCCCTTAGGCCCTTTGTTAGGCTGATCTCGATTGTCGTGGCTGATTGACGTGACCGATTTGCCGACTCTGATTATCGATCACTCCCGATTGTCGTGACCGATTGGCCGATTCTGATATCAATCGATCCGATTGTTGTGACTGATTTACCGATTCTGATTATCGATCGATCCCAATTGTCGAGGCCAATTGTCGAGACCTATATGGTGTATGTGTGACTTGTAGTTGAGGCCCAGTGTGATACATTTAAGGGCTAGGCGACAGAGCCCATTGTGATGTATGTTAGGCCCATGTGAAAGGCCTATCGTGATGTGTATTAAGCTCTTGAGTGAAGCCCATGTTGTTGTATATTTGGGCCCTTGTGTGAGGTCATGGGTCCACTATATTTAGGATCTATGGAGCCATTCCTTGGGGGGGGCAATGTTGGTTAAATGTCCACATTGTCGAGATCGATTGTCGATGCTGGTTATTGAAACTGATTATGAGTATGTGACAACATAGCATCATGATACATGGTCATACGCATCATCTGCATATTTTTTTATGAGATGTGGTTAATCATTACATATGTCATTGAGCATGTTGTTATGAGACTCCCTAATAGGTGGAGGTTATCTCACATGAGTGCACGATATGCGCAGATTGATGCATGACTGGATTGTATGACTTATGCATCTTGCATTATGATTACTGTACGCCCTAGCGACATCAGGGCCGTAGCCTCCACAGGCATATTGTGGATGGCAAGACGGAACACCGAAAATTTGTTTTAGCATACGTGCGCTATAGATGTCCCTGGGTGAAAATTTCTAAACCTCCGGGCCAGGAGACGCCCCAACGTTGAGGTGCGCGACTAACCTGAGATAAGGAGTTTACCACATTGAGTCTGACTATCCAAATTAGGTATGAGACTAGTTTGGATAGAAGTCCATTGTGATGGACCCCATAGCCTGCGATACTACGTACTACCATCCCGACTTCACACTCCAGCATGGTCATTCCATTCACACTGCATGTTGCATTACATCCGCGGCATATAGTACGGCTGACGCTAATTATGTTACTCATTAGGAATTTATATTACATTGTACCCTCTGCATATGATATTTGGCTCTCTATGACTCCTCATTTGCATAGTTGATTTGTATTGTATATTCTAATATTGTATGACTCATGCACTTGTCAGTATTTCTGCTTACTTTGTTATTGTGTAATTTATGGCTTGTCAGTACTTTTGTTTACTCTGATAATTCCTGATCTTATCGGTACTTCTGTTTACTCTGATAATTCCTGATTTTGTCAGTATTTCTGTTTACTCTGATACTTCATGATCTTGTCAGTATTTCTTCTTATTCCGACATTATACGATTTATGGATTACCAATATTTCCAGTATTGTATGATTATGACACTTACCTTGTATACACTTGCACCACCCTCTAAGCTTTCTATAAGCTTATGCACAATAGATGCATGCAAGTTATGTTAGGTTGCAGCAGTGTTGAGCTTGGAGCATGTAGCGGTTTTCTGGAGCTTGATTTTCGATTTATGTATTTGTCTTTTAGCATTGTACTCAAATGATTATATTAGTGGATATGTGATGATGATGTTGCCTTGTGATTTGGGTAAACTTGTAGTTATGCTTATTACGAGTTAATGTACGTTAAAAAAAAAATCCTCCCCGTAGGATCCCAGGATCGGAATCTGGCATATGGACGTCGGAAGCCGAGAATGGGATACTACGGAGGCTATCGGCACCGGATTCGGCGATCGGTATTCTTGTGAATCCGATTTTCAGGTTTTGGGCGTGACACATTCAGACTAAACTCTGATTTTTAAAACACTATTATTGTGGGTGCGAGCATAAATAACAACTCATGGTTTTATATCTGTAACACTCCGGGTTTTCAGGGGTCGTGTAGGAACTTTGCCTCCAAATTCCCAGGTGTCGCTTATATCCTAATTATGGTGATTAATTTGTACATAAATCAGTTTAAATGAGTAATAAAGGAATTGACTGGAACATAAACCACAATCACAACTAATCTACTAAAATAAATACGACTAAGAAATACAAGTCTATAGGAATATCAAATGGGTCGCATAAGGCGTCGCCTGATAAAATTTATATAAGAAATGCCTAAAAGAAATGGTGCGCTAAATCCCTACTCAACAATTAATAAACAACCCGCACAGTCTATGGTGATCCACCTATAAGCTGGAAGTAGGAAACTTCTCTTCCTCATCCATGCTCACCCCGCTCGGCTCGTCGAGCTCCGCCTCACCTGCATCTAGTAAAGAATTTGATTGGTATTTTGTAACATCGTCCTAGAGTGGGAGTGAGTAGCTAACTCAGTGGGTGCCATCAGCCATAAGTTACATCAAATAACAATTCCATGATGAATTTAATAAAAAACATAAATTCACATATCTCTAACTAATCTTGTTAAATGCGTATGCTTGAATTATAGAATGATGCATAATCTCACCCACAATACTCCCTCGAGCGACTTCGTCTCACGGTCACGCATGACCAACACTCCCTCATTACGACCTTTAACTGCCGAGTCGCCAAATCGTATCTAATGCCATGCATAGATAATGTTATCCGAGTATTTAGTTAATTCCGTTCATTCAGTAGGTTGGGAAAACTGGTACACCCCGACGATATCAATGCCCTCATCCATTCACGAGGCCAGGACCCCTCAACGTGCGAGGCCAAGACCCCGCGATTCTTGATCCCATCAAAGTCCCCAACCCCGATTGCAAGCACGTGGGGAGTGCTGGGAAGTGGGATCGCTCGCGGTCACTACGGGGAGGCTCGTCACCCTAGTGTAGGCCGACAGCTCGGACACAGTGTCCCATTACACCATGCCCGGCTCTCGAGACAGTGGATCAATTTCCAGTAGTTGTCAGTGGGCGAGGAGTGTTCCAAGTTCCATACAGGCATGAATATGCATGATTAACAAATATAGTTGGTTAGTAAGTGGACTACACCGTTCAAGTTCAGGCGAGCATGTAACGAACGACATCGAGTGCAAGCAACCCACGTAGTCCGATTACTGTCGCCCATTCACATTCACCGAAATCTGCCAGTCTAATCATAGGATGATCCTACCAACGGAAACCACCTTCACCAATCCCGGTTCCCTGACGACCCAGAAAATGGATTGTATTCAATAACACTTCAACAATTAAGAGTTTATCTTCTAGCACAAGTGAAATCATGCGCACAATACATCGAGTATGAAGTTTTAGGTTGTTAATATAAATGCAACTACTCTTAATAGCATGAGTTAGACGTGTGTACGTGTGATGTTGGATTATTAAACAGACTAAGGACAGCACACCAGTCATAGTACAAGAATACAACAAGAAATAATACAATCATACATATTATAGGAAAATTCATGCAAGAATCAAATATGAGATGATCATACAACACTAATTTCATGCTCAAATATGTTGAAAACCAAACAAATAGCAATTTATCGTTGTATGGATGTTGGTGGACCTAATATGTAGGTTTCTACTTAGGTTTTTCCCCAAATCACTCATGCACATCACTCTAGCATTTAAAATCATTAAATTTATCTTAAAATTGGTACTTGGCCACCTAGGGATAATGGTTCGCACCTTATGATGTTTCGCCCCATTTCACGGAGTTCGTAAGGTTTGGGCGTTGGGGAAAGGTCGTCGAGAACCTAAGTAAGCATACAAACTTGTAAGAATTGGAAGGAATTAAATATAAGACCTAAACCTATAAAGATAACTCAATACTTACCTTCAATCGTCGTCGAATTGTCACCAATGAAGGACAATGTTGCTATAGAGGAGATGAGAGGGTGAAGGTACACAAAACCTCATACTTTCAAGCTCTCCCTCTCTCTTTCTCCTCTTTCTCTTCTTTCTCTTCTTCCTTTTTCTCTTGTTGAAATTCGTATGGGAGGAGGGGTGCCCAAATGAAGCTCTTATATAGTGCCAGATTTGGTGTAAATGGCCTTAGGAGCTAGGTTTTTACTATACTAGCCTTATGGGAGGGTCTTTCTAACCTCTAGGGCTCACTATGGGGTGTACATATTGATATACACCGTAGGATAGTTAGTCCTAATGATGATCTATGTATGGACATGATCGGCCTGCCATTTGGATGCGCTGATCGACAAATATGACTAGAAGTCTGTTTAACGGTCACCGATGGTCGATCGGGGCTGCGGTTATACGAATATGAGTAGGAAAATATCCTTACTCTACGTGTGAAGTTTGGTCGTAAGCTAACGGTTCGAAATTCTCAAATTTGCATAAGAGTGGATAACCCAATTCACTTAAGTTTCAGCTTCTTCCTTTTGGGTATTTGCACTTCTCATGCACTCGTCCTTCGGCTCAAGTTAAGTGGTTCTGGACACTACATAAATCCGACTCTTGCGATGAATGTCGAGCCCAGTAAGACGGACATTATTTTATAGTTTTGGAACTAGTGACCCACTAACGAGCGGCTTAAAGCTTGTTCGGAAAATCGTGGCATTTTTGAAATGAATTAGGTATTGAAATTTCTTGTGGGCAATGATTATGGTTTGAATAAACTATGTTCATATTGTGACCTATTTATAACTAGTGAAAGTGGAGATTTGATCATGATTACTCTAAACCGTCGATTTTAGGCTAAAAGCGTAACGGGGTTGATTTGGTCTATTAGTCAAGATCCAGGCCTTATCTAACTCGGCTTCAAGTAGATCCTTTAATTTAGTTACAATTGTCTTGATTAATCAGTGGTAGGTCGGTTAGATTTAGGCTCTGTGTGAGTAAATCATGTGGCTAAATTCGGTATTTAAGTGACCGGCGGATTCGTTGGCTTCCTATGGTTGATTAATTGGACTTGTGTGGTTCTTTACTGGTACTACCCGTGTATAAACTAACATTGAGTGCTAATGGTCAGTAAGTGATAATATAAGTTAATTACATTAAAAAAATTCAAGGATTTTTGGAAATCCAAAACAGTGAAAATCTAGGACGTTACAATATCCAACCCGAATCTGAAAAATTTAAAATTATATAAAATGTACAGATAATGAAAATACTTTGTTTACAATTTAAAACATGAATTAAAAGTACCCAATCTTAAAGACGACATAAATATAATGTTCGAAATGTAAAAATACTCTTAATGCTAAACTAAAATTAAATTATTCTCTTACAACATCGTACTCAAGTGGATGACTACGTTGCATTAACGTTCACATATTTATACCTCGTGGTGAGGGATTCATTTATACGTTAGCTGGTTAGACTACTACTTCAGTTGTACCCCTAATGTATGTCCACGTACACAATTATACTCATACGTTATACATTAAGTAAATACTGAATGATTAAATATGTTATATGTTCTTTCACTCAAGGGATACGATTGACCTACTTGCAGGCTTTATGGTTTTTCACCCAAGGGACACGATATCCTTATTTGCTTATACTATTCACTTTTTTTATTCTTCATAATAATATAAATAATATAAATATATATATGTCATAAAAGATTCTAAAATTAACAATGGAATGATTCAAAATAATAAAAATAATAAAATTTCATACAATAATGCAAGTTCTATACAAAAGGTTAGAGGTGTACACGAACTGAGCTAGCTCGGTTAGCTTGCTTGACTCGACTCAAAAAAGCTCGATTCGACTCGGTTCGAAGCTGAGTTCAAGTTGAGTCGAGCTAATCTTTTGAGCTTGAAAATGAGTTCGAGCTGGCCCCAGCTCGACTCGACTCAGATCGAACCTGGCTCGAATTGAACTTGGATCGAACCAGTTCGGTGACTCGGTTACTTTGATATTGATGTTGCTCACTAAATGTTTGATGAAATGACTCAAAGAAGTGTGTCTGGTGGCAAGAAAGGTATGCATATGAAACCAACACCCTTTTTCCTTGATTTTTATGTTGCTTAGAAGGTGTTTGATAAAATACCTGTAAAACTATTGTTACTGTCTCAAATATAGTGAGATGTTGAAGGTGCAGTCCAGGTGTTTGTGAAAATGCTGCAACAGCGAACTCGGCTCGATCTTGGCTCGAAATCGGTTCGAATTGGCCCGAGCTGCTGACCGAATTGAGCCGAGCTGGCTAGTTAGGCTCGAGGACCGAGCTGAGGTCAGCTAGTGGCCGAGCTGAGTCGAGCTGAGGCCAGCTTGACTCAGTTCGACTCGATGTACACCCCTACAAAAGGTACAAAAGTTCATTATTATTAAATTTCAGTCATTGGAATTCTTGCAAATTCAAGCTATTTTCAGTAACAACTTGAAATTTTGGATTTCCTAAAAGTTCAGGCTATATTTTGTGATCAACTGGATATTTATGCCAAAATCCTTTGACTTTGTTGAAATTTCTATTTAAGTCAAGAAATTCCATGTTTCTTTCCATTCCAAATCTAAATAAAATTCAGATCATAATATTTCAAATAATTACAATTCATGACGTATTGTATCAAATTTTCATAATTCAAATACTTGATCGAATTGTAATAAAAATAAATCATCGATAATTCAGAATTTATGTTAGATAAATTAACTCAAAACAAAAAAATTAAATGTAAATGGACAAATAAAATTTCATAATTAATTTTTAATACAACTTAATAATAAAAATTTAAAATTAATTTTATTTAAATTTGAATTAAAAATTTGTTATAATATTGTGAATCAAGAAAGTATAGGAATTCCTAAAAGTAACCTATTTTAAATCGTGAATCTAACTAATCCTGAATCTAAATTAATTCATGGCTTAGATTTAATCATTCTAAGTTAATTAATTTAGTAATATATGGATAAAATCTAACTATTTATAATAATTTTCAGCTTCATTCTTATACATTGTAGAAAAAAAATCTATTCTAAACATATTAATTTGATTCTCTCATCATTTTTTTAAACCTTAAAAGTTGAATTAAGAGACATATTAATAAATCTTAATTCAATAATCTATTTTTATTAAAATTCAATCTATTAAGGTTAGGTAACTACATATATTGAAAATCTAAATCAATAATTAATTTTTAAGATCTAAAATCTAATTTATCAAATATTAATTTATTAGAATTTGAATTAATTATTATTTATTTTTTTAATTTAGAATTAAATTTGAAATTTAAATTTACTTAATCAAAATAAATTTTATAAATCCTAAATTCATATACTAATTAAATTATTATGGAACAATTAAATTAATTCATGTAACCCAAACTCGACTCGGTCAGGATTTATATCCGGTGGGTCTACTCTATTTGAACTGACCCTTGCATTTGGCTTGATCAAGTCGAATCCTGCCCAAAAAAGTCACTTGACAGTTTTTCCATGACACTATTCAGGTATTTTGATAACGGCTAACTATCCAACCTAATAACGAGATAAGTGTGTTTCCAGACAATTCTCTTAAAGGGAGCGGATTAGGTGAGACCCAATACAGCGCAACTCTTACTGTTGGGCCCACCTTAATGTATATATTCTGTATCCACACCGTCCATCCATTTTTTCCAGATCATTTTAAGGCAGTACCTTGAAATGAATAACATCAAATTATCAGGTGGACCATACCATATGAAACAATGTTGATCGACCATTAATGAGCCACAAAAGTTTTAGATCAAGCTGATATTTATTTTTTCCCTTCATCCAACCTTATGTGACCTTATCAACAGATTGGATAGCAAATAAACACTAGAGAAAAATTAAGGTAGGACGTTCATTAACCACTGTTTCTTATGGTATGGTCCACCTGATTATTGGATCTGCTTCGTTGTTTTAACAATTCCCTAAAATCATCTTAAAAAACGGATGGACAGCATGGATATAGAATACACACATCAAGGTGGCCCCCACTGCAAGGGCCACACCGTCTTGGGTGAGACCAGGGTCTCAACCTATTTAAAGGGTTAAATGTTATCTGGTGGTTGAACCTGAACGCAGTCCAACAGAATGGACTTGGCACCTCCTCCTAATATAATATATAAATATATATCCCAGCTGCCAGGGATCTTTATTGGTCGTCCAATGACAGGGGGGTAAGGTCTTCGCCGAATCTGCTAGAAGTTTCTCGACAAAATAGAATTCTTCATGTGTTTTGAATTTTCAGCTGTCCGTTCAACTCCTAATGATTTGACCAACGGTCAGAATTGTCCAGCCAATGGACCTTATCTGAACCAAACGGACAGACATCTGGAAGGTTCGCATGGTTGTTCCTACACGTGTACTCCGTGTGGGTTCTTGATTCATTTCTTCTCCTTTTTTTTTCATTTTCCTTTATTTGGTATCTACAACACTTTGTTTGGAGACTAACCCTATGGCGGTTCTATTTTCGATGACGTGGAACATCATTAAGCAATCTAAGACGTCTAAAATACGCTGGACCGCACTAAAAAAATTATTCTATATTCTTTAAATAAACAACCAGCAAAATAACTATTAGGAAAAAAATAAATAAATGGTTGCCATTCATTAACTAAGAAACTAAAATCCTATATCCATATCTTTAAATTGTATAATTTTGAGAAAGAAGGATATACAAGTTAATTATAGATATATCAACCGTTCAGATCACTTCCCATCGGCCCCACTTTCAAAAACAGAAAGGTCGAATGAACTGTAATTTGAAATTTCGTCGGACCAAACATTCACGTGGAAACTGAAGTTTCGTGAGAAGAAGGAAACCACGAAAGCGTGTAGATATATTTCTATTATTAAAGACAAGAAGGCAAACCGAACCTATCTACACAACCTTTATAAATATACATAAATAGCCTACGGACATCTCCACCACATTTCAAAGGAAATCTCTTCTTCTTTCTTTCTCTCAATCTCTGTCTTACAAGTTAGGATTTGGGTTTTCTTGCAATCTTCTTTTGGGTTTTTGTAAGGAGGTTTGAATGGAGAGGAATAGCTCGTATGGAACGTCGTGGGCTGATCAATGGGACTACAGCGATTCAGTCGACCCAGTCGCAGACAGGAATAAAGAGAGTGCGAAGAGCAAATATGGGAAGAAGGTTGGAGATGGGTTGGAAAAGACAAAGGCAGTTACTGCATCTGGCTTTAAGAAGGTGAAGGAAGGAACCTCTTCTGGACTCCATTGGATCAAAGACAAGTATAAGAAGAGAACCCAGAAGCACTAGTTCCATCCCTTGTCTAATTTTTTATTTTTATTTTTATTTTTAATGTATTAGAATTTCTTTCTTTGTTTATTGTTGTGAATAACAGAGGTTTGCATATCTTTTCTAATTGAGATTATTATTCTATTTGATTATGAGGAGTATATCTAAATTAGCTTGCTTTTGTTACCAGTTTAAAAATTAAAGATTTTGATTTGGGTGTGTTTGGTTGTATCATATTTCATGATATTTTGCACCAAATTAGACTGTTTATGAAATAATATGTAGAACATAGAAACATTTTAATATGATTGTGCACCCAAACGTTACCTTTTTGCTCATTGGAAAACGTTGGATGATTAGAAACAATTAAAAATAGGTGGTGCCATTGCTAAGACAACAGTCAAATGTTCATATTGAATTGTTGCAAATGCAAATCAGATAGTGTCACCGTCAATTTGATGGTTTGGACTTAGTTTTAGGGAAAGATGGATGGCTCAAATCCCCGTGATGAATAGCTTGGACTTTATGATGGATGGCTTATGCCCAGTCGATGCCTAGCTAGGACCCCTCTAATGGACAGTTTGGAACCACATGATTCACCATATTAGTCATCTATTTCTATTACAAAATTTCAAATCAAAGGATTGTTATTGCGAAATCCGTGGATTTTATAGTTTGATTATCAGCAAAAGGTTTTGGAATTTGATAAATCCAAATTCTTTTATTATAATAGACCATCAATGGTGAGGCCTACCAACAGGTCACAATCGTGATTGTATAATTGACCAACAAAAGTAAATTTTTAATAAACACATTTCTAATTAAGGGTTGTTTGGAAGGGAGTAAATTGGGGAATTGAAAGTAAATAGTCATAAATGAGATTTGAGGTGTGTTTGGATGAGAGTAAATGCATAAAAATGAAATGAATTGAGAGTAAATGGCTTTGCAAATGTTTTTTTTTTTTTAAAGAGAGGATTTGGAAGTAAATGAGGAGAAGTGTCTTTTTCAACTCAAGAGTTGCACTAGTAAACAAAGGTGCTACTATCCAGATGTGTGCCAGACATATGGTGCGCTAATAATACTTCACAATAATTCAATTATTGACTACAACACTAAAATCACACTAATAGAATGATCCAAACCATCTAAAGGTTGGTCATCTAAATGAACGACTGAAAAAGGTTGGCAAATTGCTTGTTCGTGATTCTAATGTTTGTGGTTCACCCGAGTCTCAAAATCCTTATTTGTGGCCAAAGTATATATTTCAACGAGCTTATTACAATTATTTTGTTAAATATCACATATATGCACTAATTTGAGATATTAAAGTTGATTCCAAACACTGCTGCATATGTTCCTATGAATATAACGAGACATTCCAATGCATTCCAACTCCTCCCATTTACTCCCGTTCAAATAAAACATTTGAATTTCAAATGAATTTCATTTACTCCCACCCAAACTCCCATCCAAATAAAAGTGATTAAGCCTTTTACTCCCTATTCATTTTACTTCCAATTCCATTTCCCATTTACCTCCATTTACAAGCTCAAAAACGAGCCATTGTTTTAAGGGTGTGTTTGGCGGCAGTAAATATCATGCAATTTCATGAGATCATGATCGATCCAATTTAAGTTTTGGACAGATTAATCATCAAAAGTCATGATATTTCTTTTAGGCTTTGTGCTCATCTAGCTAGTAAGAAGAGACTTTCTTACCTTCTTAAAAAAAAATTCATGATATTTAGTACAACCAAATACAACACTTAAAACACTCAAATCGATAAATCATCCTCATGAAAAAACTATTTACATAAAAAAAATAACAAAGGTTTAAAACAATTATGTGAAAAAAAGAATCGAAACATAAACCATCTCCAATGTTAGAAAAAAACACTAAATTCATGAGATCACTAAACTATTGCTCGGGGCAATGCTAACCTGCTGAGGTAGCCCACTAGCAATCAAGACTTTTCTAATGGGCGAATATTGGATATGCTAGATGAATATTGGCTTAAATCTCTTTAATGCATGACATGTGCATTGTAATTACATAGCAGCTTGGGTTTAGAGGCATATGCATGCCTCTACTAACTAGGCTAAGTGTTTGATTTTATTAATGAAGGAAAAATAAAATATTAATTTATATATTTAGGTTCTAAGTGGATCACAAAATTTAAGGTCGTTACACTTATTATATCCACTCAATCCATGTGCTTTGCTAGCACAGTTTAGGACATGGATCCAAACATGAGGCAGACTCAAGTGGCTACGTCAAATAAAATAATGGACGTTGAACACCCGCCGGTGAAACTCACTAACTCTAAATTACTTGTCGTGGGCCCAACATATGGTAAATCCGAACAGCCCAACTAATGGGCCCTACTACATATGTTACCTTGGTACATGATCGTTTTCAATACATATGTAGCGGGCTAATTAGCTGGGATGGAATTGCATTTGGTCCTGTCCAAATTTGGGCGTTTGGGGAGGATGCGAAGGGTTGGGATTGGGTGGGATGAAATTAACACCTAGATTCATAACTCAAGTGGTAGCCTGAGCGAAAGATATCTCGTTTCAACACTAAGGTCTTGGTATCAATTCCCTAGTGGGGGTGGCTAACAGTGATGTGTGAACTGACAGCGGGTGTACTAACAAGCTAATAAAAAGAAAAAAAGAAAAAAAAAGGTGGGATGGAATTGCATTTGGTCTCATGTAGGATTTTCATGGATTTTGAATCCACTACACGCGTGGGCCGACATTGATGCACGTGTTTTCTCCATGTTGTCCATCCATATGCACCTTTTATCCGTGACATTATGGTTATATACATACACAAGTGACCAACATCCATTATGAATTTAGTTCGTTGATTACAATTTCATGGTCCACCAAATGGGGTTTTGCTTAATCTAGTGTTTTTCCTATAAAAAGAATTTTATTTCAAACATGGAATTGGATGACGAAAATACAATGGTATTTTCAGACATGGAATCATTATGCAATAATGGTGTTAATCTATCTAATACATTTCTATACCATTTAATCCCATAGACCAAACATGCATATACGCCATTGACGGTCTTCGCTTGTCACTGTCCATTTGGAAGCCACAAATCAACATCTAGGCAAGCCTTTGTTGTGTGTTTTCAATAACATAGGAAAATCTGTGGTGGGGTCCACTAGATGGACTGTTGCGAATCACCAATTGTACAAGCGTTGCCCATGTACCTTTCCAACTCGGTATACAATCCATTTATTCTTACTAGGTAATGGACAATGCTGGGCCTAAAATAATACAGCACGCTCGGGTTTTCATCCACCGTACAGTAAACTAGATGGATGGTCAAGATTGGTGTATCACCATGCCAATTGCACTGTAAAGAGATGTTCTACAATACTCGAGTCTTTTGATTGTGCCATGTCAGTTGTATCATGGTTCAAAAACCCAGGTCGGGATGAGTCAAATGCTGGATCGAGTCTTTGATATTTAACAATTTTATTAAAATAACAAAGATAGTACTAAATACTTATAATTTAATAAATAATATAAAATTGCAAACGAAAGCAATGAAATCAGCTTTGCTGCATGCAGTAGTTTCGTGTCCGGCATAACAATTCATATATTTTTTATTTGTCATATTTAAATGAATTTATATTTTATTATTGTGATTTTTTTTTTTTTCATATGAGCGCCTCTCTTTTGGTGTATCTTCCAAAAAGCATCCACAAAGTAAAACTTTGGGCCTGAGCCAGGGCTGGGATGATTATGTATGGCCGAGGTCCAAGTCTGGTCAACCACCACTTTTGTACAAGCTATTCATTAGATGTGCATAGTGCTGGGCATCGAGCCTAGTCCGACCGAGTTAGGGTCGACCTGACTCGATCCGGTTTTGAAATAGGCCTAACCTGAACTTGACCCGACTCGGTACCGAGTCCAGCAGGCTTGGCCCAATCTGAGTCCAGGTCTAGCCTGGACTAATTCGGACTCAGTCCAACCCGGTCACAAGTAATAAGTCGGGTTGGGTGCAGTGGCATCACAGGCTGAAATCACAACCCAAAAGCTAGATTCACTTGCTTGAATTGCTGCCTCTCCATCAGCTACATGGCATCTCAGATCTTATATGTATGAGTTGAGTTCAGATTGAGTTGAGTCAGTACTGAGTTGGATTTCAGGTCGAGTCGAGTTAATGGGTGACTTGAACTCGAGTCGGTTTGAGTTCGGATCAAACAAAAAGTCAACTCAATTTGGATCGACTCACCCACTTGGTTCGGATCGAGTTAGATCTAAACGAGTTGGATGAGTCGAGTTTGCCAGGTCGAGCCGTCCCGTGCCTAGCTCTAGATGTGCACAATCATGCATGATATTGATGGGCTCTTAGACAAAACCCAAGCCCAGCCCGAGTAATAAACGGCCTTACATTTAAGGATAGTGTCCAGCCTCCACATCAGTAAGTAGGCGGGGTTGGGCTTGTGAAAAGATGAGAAAATGCATGAAGGTTTATAGATGGTGATGCTAGAAAGGGAGGTGGGAGAAGTGAGTTCTCTTTCATAGGATTTAGATCCATTGAATACATTGAAAATTCTCTTATATTCCAATCTTAGGCCTTGTATATAGGTTGAGACAAATGATCATGAAAGATACCTTGCTTTGTCTTGTAGTGAGGGAATAAAGCTCTCGTGTACATGCTACACACGTGCCAGCATGGCATATCCTTGTGAGATCTAATCCATCCATCAGGTTTGTGTGAGTTCTTACATATTTTCCCAAAAAACCCAGACCTATCGTTGCAGCTGGCACACGTATGGCATGTACCTTAGCTTTATTTCACACACATGTGGGCTTACCAAACGTATCAAATGTTGTAACTTTTTGTATTGAAAACAATTACGTAGCTCGAGTACACAACTACTGGGGTCACAGTCTCTAACATGCATGAAATCCACTCGTGTGAATGAAGGCCCACCGTTAAAAACTTCTTAGGAGCCACATAAATTTTGGATCAAGCTGATGATTGTGTTTTCCCTTCATCCAGGTCCGTGCGACCTTATCAACAGGCTGGATGGAAAATAAACATTTTAGTGGGCCCTAGGAAGATTTTGACGGTGGATGTCATTAACACCACTGTTTCCTGTGATGTGGTCCACTTGAGTTTCAGATCTGCTTCATTCTTGGGCTCATGCCCTAAAATGATCTGTAAAAACGGATAGACGGCGTAGATATAAAACACATACGTTATGGTGAGCCTCGCAATGCCCAGCACCTCCTAGCTGGGTGGTGTCAGGGTCACCACTCAATCCGCTTCCCCAGAAAACTATAAATTCACTTGCGGCCTACGTGATGTTGGATCGTCGTGACTTTTGGTTTATCAGATCATCAAGATCAGTTCTACCTATTGAACGGTTTGGATGTCAAAGATCATCGAAATTCGTTTATCCCCACCTCTCTATTGAATAGTTTGCAACTGCATAATCCACCATTTTTATTTTTATAACAAAATCACTAATCCATGGATTTTATAATTTGATTATAAAACAAGAGATTTTAGAATTTGATAAATCCAAATTCCTTTCCCATAATAAGCATCAATGGTGAGGCCCACCAGTAGAAGACTATGGCGAATGCATAATTCACCACAACAAAATTAGATTTTTAATAATCACATTTTTAATTACTGTTTTAGGGTGTGTTTGGCTGCACTAAATATCATGAAATCGTGCACCAATTTAGAGTTTTAGATGGTTAATAATCAAATGTCGTGATATTTTCTTTTGATCATTTCACCCATATGATTCACAATAAAATTCTTTCTTACCTTAAAAAAATAAAAATAATGTCATGATATTAGGTACAACCAAACATAACACTTAAAACACTAAAAATAATAATAATATTTCATCCATATAAAAAAACTTATTTCGTCCAAGAATAACAAAGGTTTGATACAATAGTGTGAGACAAGAAAGAATCAGAACATAGACTGTTTATAATATTGGGAGAATACACTAAACGCTCATCAGAGATGGAAATTGAGATCAAGATGTCTATGACTTAAAACAGAAAATAAGAAGCATTGAATGGTCTTGTCCCACACAATTCCTATCTCATCCCCTTCCTGCAGTCTTCTTCTTTCTACAAATTCCTTGGTCCAATTGGATTGGATGACATACACCTCATCATTTATCAACCTTCCAAATATCATTTTGTGAGTGGAGCCACGGGTGTCCACATCCTTTATGACCACATTGATGCAAATGCCTCCATGATCGACCATTCTAATGACGTCGTCATCCCAAAATGGAAAAATGTTGTCCTGAACTTGTTTTCGAGACAATGCTAACTTGTTGAGGTGCCCCACATCGCTTCCTGTTAGGATTTTCGTAATTGGCCATTCTTTCCAAGGCGCCACCAATCTGATCGCATTCGGTCTCAAGACGTGCTGGTTTTGTTGTGGCAAGGGCAGTGCCAATCTCAACTGTAATAATTCTTCAGAAAATCCCAAGTAAAAAATTGCAAAGAGTCAGGTTAGTAGAGTGAAATGCAATAAGATAAAGATGACAAAAGTAAGATTGAAAGAAAGATTTATTTTCAAGAATAAAAAACCATAGTTATATGGTGAGTCGCGTCGCCCCGACTTGGATCATTTTGGTTGATTCAGACCCACTGAGCAAGTTGGTACTCTGACTCAGTCAAAGAGTCTTTTAACCATGCTTAAAACTTATTACAATTAACTATACCAATCGAAGTATTCATGGGATGACATGCACCAAATGATGGAGAACGTAGATATCTCCAGCTGTGCTGCCTCATATACTCCTTGCAATCTAAAATTTGGCTCAATCCAAGATTCAGGTAGGCTACACCATGAGTTGGAAGGGGACGCCCAATATTATTTAGGTGTAGGATTGGTCACAACATAAGAAAGATTTGGAATATATATATATAACCCTAATGCTCTGCTGTGCACCAGTTCTCACGGAACTTGTGCGAACTTTTTGAGAACTCATCATACGTTATGTGAGTTCAAAATCTGAACGGTCCATGTGATGCAGCACTCCAAGAAACCCCAGGCCCAACTTTTACTTTGAGCCAAAACCTTGGTGGGGCATAAAAATAAAAAACAGTTTCTTCCCTTGATTTGCATCTCTCTTTGCTATGGCCCACCAAATTTTCAGATCAGGATGAAAATTGGTCCTTGAGGTTTCATGGGATGCTGCATCACATGGACCGTTTGGATCCATGGCACATATGCAAAGGTACACACTTGCAACACCCAGGTCCATAGCTCAACTGGCAGTTTGAGAGGAGATACCTCGTTTCAACACCTGCGGTCTTGGGATTGAACCCTGGTGGGGGTGGCTAACATGGAGTGTGTGTACTTGCACAGGTGAGCATGCTTTTGAGAATATATATATATACACGCGCGTGCTCGACCTCACGAGTCCGCGCCATTCAAAACTCAGGTGGGCCCCACCAAGTGCTTTTATATGTTTTAACGGTGTTTCACATGATTTTAGATGGTATGGCCCACCTGAGTTCCGTATACGGCTGATTTTTGGATATCCCATAATTTAGAGGGTACCCATCAAATCCACGGTGTTGATGGTTGACACGCATCACGGTGGGGCCCACACAGCTCGACCTCATGGGAGCTAATGGTGAGGTCGAGTGCATAGTACCTTTTCCCATATATATATATATATAGAGAGAGAGAGAGAGAGAGAGAGAGAGAGAGAGAGAGCAGCCGCTATTAGCTGTGTATTAAGCCTACCTTGGTTTGCATATCTCATCCAATCCATTTATACGATTTTTCTCACCAAAGCACTCTCTAATCTATCCTAAATCTCACGTGGACCACACGAAGTGAATTTAGAGGTTTTAGGAAGATTTTATATCATTTCATATGGTGAGGCCCACCCGCATTTTAATGGGCGAGGGAAAATAATAATAATAATAATTGCTAAAAAATAAAAATAAAAGAGCATAAAAACATAAACCAACGACAATATTAAGAAAATGACGAAACCCCATCAGAAATAGAGATTAAGATGGATACCTCTACGATTCAGCATTGAAAATAAGAGGCATTGATGAGTCTGGTCCCAGGCCATTCCAATCTCGTCTCCTTCACGCAATCTTCTCCTTACTATAAATTCCTTAGTCCAATTTAATTGGAGGACATACATCTTATTGTTTTTCCATCTACGGAAAACCATGTCAATGGAGCTATTAGTGTCCACATCCCTTATGATCACTTGACGCGAATGGCCACAATTGAACATCTCGACCATGTTCTTATCCCAGAATCGGAAGATACATTCTTGAACTTTTGCTCGAGGTAATACTAACCTACTGAGGTGGCCTACATCGCTTGCTGTTAGGAATTTTCTAATGGGCCACTCTTGTAGATTCCTCCTGAGCCTTTCAGCATACGGTTGCATGATGTTATGGTCCTATCGCCGCGAAATCAATAGCAATCTCAACTCTAATAATTATTTAAAGAATGAGAAGAAAGAGATACAGAGTAAGAGTTGAAATCAGTAGCACTCTCAAATCTTATAATTTTTCAAAGAATGAGAAGAAAAAGATACAAAGTAAAAGTTGTATTGAGAGTAAGAATGTGAGAATTGATATACCGAAAGAAAGAGTGAATATATTGTGATATTTGCACTATTGCCATGGACGCGGATTTACTGCGAAAGTACTTTCGCAGGAAGTTCCTGCGCAAGAATGCTGGGTGGGGCCCACCGATATGTTTCTGAGAAATCCACCATGTCCATCCGTTTTTTAAGATCATTTTATTTTGTGGGAACAAAAATGAGGTGGATACAAAACTAGAGTGGGTCACATGAGAGGGAAAATTGGGGAAAGAAATTCGTACAGTTGAAACCTTCCTGATCTCCACCTTGATGTTTATATGTTGTAAAAACCGTTTATAAGGTCATTATCAATAGGATGAAGTGAAAACACCAGAAAGATGGCCAGATGCAAAACTTTTATGGCCATAATAATACTTCAACGGTGCTTATTGAATTCCTACTGTTTCCTCTTATGTGGCTTACTTTAGAGTTGGATACGCCTCAGTTTTGGTCAGACGTCCTACAATTATCTAGAAAAACTGATGGACGGGATGGATTTCTCATAAACATTTCGATGGGCCCCACCCAACATCCTTGCGCATAACTTCATGCTAAATGCTTTGGCAGAAAGTCCGCGTCATGCTACAACCGTCAGAGTAGCAACTCGCTGTTGGTCGCGTTTCGCAGGAAATCCACGTCCTATTACAACTGTCAGGGTAGCGACTGGCTATTGGTTGGTTCTCCCTGCGCCTAGTGTATGCGTTTTATTACACTATCCATCAATTTTTTCACTTTGATGTATGTGTTTTATCCATGCCGTCCATCAAAAATTTCAGGTCATTTAATAGCTTGAACTAAAAAATGAGTCAAATCCAAATCTCAGTTGGATCACGCCATACAAAATAGTGGTGATTGAACGACTACCATTAAAAACATTTTGGAGGCCACAGAAGTTTTGGACCAAGCTTATATCTGTGTTTTCCCTTCATCCAGGTCTATGTGACCTAATCAACAGGTTAGATGACAAATAAATATTACATTGGGCCCTAAGAAGTTTTTAATGGTGGGCATTCAATCAACACTATTTTCCTATGGTGTGGTCCACCTGAAATTTGGATCTGCCTCATTTTTGGACCTATTACCTAAAATGATCTGAAAAAAATAGAGGGATGGCATGGATAAAACATATACATCATGGTGGGGCCCACAGAGCACCTACTAGTACACCCCTCGCTATTGGCAGTGTCCGGTAGCAACCCCGCGCGTCCATCAACTCTCGTCAGTGTTTGTTTAGTGGTAGGATTCCAACGGACGCGGATTTCCTGCGAAGGCCTTTTGCATGAAGTTACTCCGTATGAACCTAGGTGGGCCCACCATGATGTTTGTGAGAAATCCACCCCGTTCATCCGTTTTTTTAGATTATTTTAGGATAAGAGGGCAAAAGCAAGCAGGATCCAATACTCAAGTGGGCTGAAAACGTGAGAATTAAACGTACATAGTTGAAATATTTGTGGGGCCACATAAGTTTTGAATCATGCTAATATTTCTATTTTCAGTTCATCTCATTATGAATGAAGTTATTAACGGTATGGATTGCATGTAAAAATCACTATCGACCCCATGGAGGTTTCAACGGTAAGAATTTCCCTACCCACCTTTTCCTTTAATGCCTCCCACTTGGGTCTTGGATCCTGCTCAATTTTCGCATCTAACTCTAAAATAAGCTCAAAAAATGGATGGACGGATTGGATTTTTCACAAACATCACTTTTGGGTCCACCTGAGTTTACAGCGCAGGAATTTCCCGCAAGAAGCTTTAACAGGAAGTCCGCGTCCGACTCCAACTGCTTAAAACTGTATGCTTGATTAGATCGGTTTGATTGAGCAAGATTTGGACCTCTCATCCAGTGGGCCCAGCATATGAATGAACAATTGAGTGTGATGGAAATAAATAATAACCACTCATCATGGATCATGGCTCATTTACTCAATGGAACTGATATGATCCCCTCTTTAGTCAATATGTCACTTATTTTGGACATCCGTGCCATGAAAATGGTGGGCCCAATCACACAGGTTGCCCGTCTTTGAAATCCCCATGATCCAGTGATTTAAGGTGGGCCAAACATAATGGTTAGCCGAACCATTTCGTGTCCATTCATTCCAATGGTGTCACCCCATGAAACATATTGTCGTTGGCCTGAAAGATGGCATTGCATGAAAAAAAATTCACATAGAGCCTGCTTATGTGGCAGGTGATTAGTTCTATTTCTTTCTTTTTAGAATGAAATGAGGAGAATGTCTCATTATGATTTTAATTGCATCCTTATTTCATTCTTAATCTAACTTGTTAATTGTCCAAATTTTGAATTAAAGAAAAAAAAAAACAAATCAAATAAATAGAACTTTCTAATCTAATTACTATACACCCTTACTGCATGTGAATTGAGTGTTATAATGGATTATCCATTTATTCCAAAGGTGTGGCTATCTAATGAGTGGACCTACATTATCTTTATGACACTTGATCTTTACTTATGAAATTAACAATTCAAAAGAAAAAAAAAGAAAGAAAAAAAAAGAAATACTTAGAGAGGCAGTGCTTACCAGCACTTGATTTTTAACTGACGTTTTTCTTCACCTGTTTGTTCTCGGAGTGCTCTCTTAGGGCCTCTTTGGATTCGCTTTTAGGGTTGTATTGTATGGTATTAAAGGCATTGATGTGATATGTACGGTATTTGGTTAGGAGTTAAAGACCGTCGACTACCATGCGTGTGAATACCGCGTGGAACCAAAAAAACGATGGGATGCGATTATATTGTCTGACGTCTCGGCTGCCATCTGTACAGCCGATTCAATGTATTGTTCTCACATGCGACTGACTTTCAAAACCCTGCAGAGACATCTCTCCATGAGGAAAATGGTTAGGTTTCTACACCAGCACCTCCTTATATCATCGCCGACCTTCTGCATGTCACCATTCTGCTGAGAAGGTGATCTTTCGAAGGCTAAGATCAACATATATGCGACAGGATAACCTTCTTATCATCCATTACTCGTTGCAAATTGGCATTCGAACACCAGATTGTGTTGCGAAAACTGCATCATTCAAGTATGATCATCTCCCTGCTTTGATGGTATGCGATATCCAACAACTTTTAACCATGAGCGGATTCTGGGCCATGGATATATGGCCCTGCTGGAGCACAAGACGCCCCTCCTTAATGGCGTGTATATGGTATGGCGTATACACCATTATTTGTCAACAGCCTTTTCCCTACCTAGCTATGCATATACCGCCGATGGGAGGGAAATCTCAAGTCGTCGAATCGATCTTGGGATTTTACCATATCTGGCTGGTAAGGGTGGAAGATCGGAAAGGACATGTACATGCGGCCCTGAAATAGGTACATGAGTTGTCTGTGGGTTGCAGTTTTTGAAACTTGGATTGCTTCTCTTTATAAAAACCCCCCCTCATAATTTCTCTTCAAAACCATCTCTCTTTGTAAAGATTTCCGTTTTCAATAGGCCCTGCATCATCCGATCAGATCTGTCTTAGAGGTACTTCTTTTTTAAAACCCTCTTAGATGCAAAATGCATTCTTTCTTGTAACATCCTGAATTTTCACTGTTTTGGATTTCCAAAATTTTGTTAATTTTTTTTATTTAATTAACTTATAATGTTACTTATAACCATTAACACTCAATGTTAGTGTATAAAGGGGTGGTACCAGTAAAGAACCGCACCAGTCCGATTAATTAGCCATAGAAAGCCAATGAATTCGCCCGATCACTTGATTATCAGGTGTAGTGTAACGTCCCGCCCAACCAGAACAGTGTCCTGAGGCGTCCACGTAGGATTTGCCACAAGACCATTCGTTTAAGCTACTCATAGTGAGGTATCACAAATAAATTAGACCAAGATTTGTCCAATTGATTAGGTCAGACGGGTCCTGATAGAACCTGGAGCCGGCCTCCAAGCCAGATGACCGTTTACACCTAGCGACAGCCTGTGTGGGCTATACCGCGACGCGGGAAGGTCAGAAAAATCTAAAAATTTAAGAAACCATAGAGCTCACTGGGCTTGTGGACCATTGCGGACCACGGACCCAGTGGACACTCAGAAGTGGGATCTGGCACTGACTAAATGCACCCCACTTATGCCAGGACCGGAATCTGGCGCTCGCAAATGAAGCTGAGATACAAGGCTATCCAGCCGTCGGATCTCTTCTACATTTTCAGGGGAGGTCTAATGAATTTTTCTACACCTGTCCACAAACTCTGGGACCCGATCGTGGCACGGTGACCGTTGATCACGAATCAGACCCGTGCGACCAAACCCCATATCCGATCGACCCCAAATTTTGCATGGCCCTTCAACGGGCCATGGAGCACCTATCCTATAAGTTTCATGGCCAGAGGGCCACCAGAAATGCTCCAATTTTCTAAATAAGATCTAGACCGCTCGTTGGTGGGCCACTAGTTCCAAAACTATAGAATAATGTCCGTCTCATTGGGCTTGACGTCCATCGCGGGAATCAGACCTGGGTAGTGTCCAGAACCGCTCAACTTGAGCCAAAGGACGAGTGCATGAGAAGCGCAAATACCCTAAAGAAAGGAACTGAAACTTAAGTGAATTGAGTCATTCACTCTTATGCAAAGTTGAGGATTTCGGACCGTCGGTTTGTGACCAAACTTCATACGTGGAGTAAGGATATTTCCCTGCTCATATCCGTATAGCCGCGGCCCCGATCGACTATCGGTGACCGTTGAATAGACTTCTAATCATATCTGTTGATCGGCGCATCCAAATGGCGGGCCGATCATGTCCATACGTAGATCATCATTAGGGCTAACTATCCTATGGTATAAATCAATGTGTACATCTCATAGTGGGCCCTAGAACTTAGAAAGACCCTCCCATAGGTCTAGTATAGTAAAAACCCAACACTTGGGGCCATTTCCACCAAATCTGGCATTATAAAAGGGCCTCATTTGGGCTCTCTCTCTCCCCATACGATTTTGCCCTAGAGAAGGAAAGAGAGAAGAGAGAAAAAGGAGAAGAGAAAGAGGAGAAAGGAGGAGAAAGAGAGAGGAAGAAGAGAGTGAAGGAGGGTGTTGTTGATGGTGGGGCCCAAGGAAGCTCAACCTTACAATTCCCTATCTCTTCTTTAAGGAAAAGCTCTCCACCACAACCACACCATTCATTCCATGATCGTCTAGGTAAGATCATTCATCTTTTTTCCTTGAAACCCTTGAGTGAAGAAGAGATTTACATGGGGTTCTAACATACAAACGTATGCTTTAGGAATTCCGGCCAATCGACCCAAAATTCACACTCCTAGGTCATTTCCAAGTCTCCAACGGATTCGAAGGTGCAGACCATTGTTCTTAGGTGGCCTAGCACCAATTCTAAAATGAGATTAATGATTTTGGTTGCTTGGATGTCATATTTGGAGAATTTAGAGAAACCCTAGGAATTGTATGTTTGTTGAAATAATATGGAATTGTTGCTTGACTCTTATGATGATTGATTTTGCCTCTCACATGACTTAATGTATGGTTGACAGTGTGCCCATGGTTGCTTGATTCTTTTCCTCACATATGGTGTTGCTTTGTGTGTATGATTTATAACCTTGTGCATATGATTTCTCAATATGGAGGAAGTGTTAACTTCCTCACCAACCCACTCCACACACATACACTTTATTCATGATGTTAATAGTTTACTTGTTAGGAAAATTTGAATTGTATGTTGACCTACATGAGAACATGGTGTTGAATATGCTTGATGTTACATTGGTAGTTGGCATGCTACGAGCCCCTATTCCTACCCTCGGGTTGGTCAGGAACTTGAGGAGAGACGGTAGTCCCATCGGTAGAACTACGCTATGGCTAGACTCGGGGGTTTGGGCGGGTGTGTTCGGGTGGCTGTAGTTCGACTACATGGGACCCTCGTGCCCGATGTCACACGCCTCATGCTCGCCTGACTCGTGTGGTCTAGTCTACTGTCTGACCAACCTTGATTGTTAACCTTGCTTGTTCACACTTGTATGGAACTTGGAACACCCTACAACCGTTGTAGCCCATTAATAACCCACTTGAAATTTGGTCCACAGCCTCGTGAGCCGGGCATGGTGGAATGGGACACTGTGTCCGAGCTGTCGGCCTATGCTGGGGTACCGCGCCTCCCCGTAGTGACCACGAGCGATCCCTTTCTCATGGCACTCATGTGCTTGAAGTCGGGGATGAGGAACCCGACGGGATCATGGACCGCGGGGTCTCGGCCTCACGCATTGGGGGGTCTTGGCCTCGCAACCCGTTTAGGGCATTGATACGTGGGGTGTACCAGATTCCCAAATCTGCTGGATGAATGGACCTAACTAATCACACGGCTAACATGATCATTGCATCGCACTAGTTAGGGTGGCGACTCGGCAGTCGAGGTCGCACTGAGGGAGTGTTGGCATTGGCGATCGTTAGATGGTGTCGCACGAGGGAGCGTTGTGGTGAGGGCATGCATCATGTCATGCTGCATACATGCGCATTAATAAGATTAGTTTGACGTTTATGCTTGACTGCTTTTCATTAATGTCATATTATAATTGATGCCTGTGATAACTTAAGACTAATAGCACCCACTGAGTTGATCACTCACTCCCACTCTGGGACGGTGTTTTAAAACACCAACCAGACTTGTTCATAGATGCAGGTGATACAGATTTGGTGGAGCCTGGTGATGCAAGCCTCGAGGAGGACGGGCCCTCATCGGACCTGTGGATGGCACGTTGGATCGCTGCACAGATGGCTCAACTCTATTCTTTTTGGTCATATTATTCTTTACGATTTTGTTGGGTATCATCATATGTGACCCATGTATTCTTTTGGGCATGTATATATACATATATTTGTATTCAGTCTCTTTCATTTCAGTGGACTTGTGTGGATGTACTTCATGTTCCAGGAAATTCCAGGCTGCGCATTTAGACTGGATCGCATTTAACGAAAATTGGCTATAAGTGACCTCGGGAACTCGGGAGTTGAGTATATGCACGACCCCCGATTTTCTGGGCGTTACATTTCTTTTTGCCCAAATCGATTTGCAAGGGCCCTTTTAAGATGATTCTATATTGCTATTATGTTATCCATTTTCAGTATCATAATCCTTGTTAATTGTCGGGTTGATCACTGTATAATTTTCCCCTCATTACATTTAAATATGTTTTTTTTTTTTAAAAGTAAGGCTATAAGGTTATGTGTGGCGTCATTTGAGAGATTCAGTGCTACCTTCATGTCTTTTAGCTTTGAACTTATATTGGTCAGTGCCGGTATATTCATGCTTGTACATCGATGTCTATTAATAGAGACTTATGGCTGTCCACCTTTGAAGTTATAAGCTTGTGGGAGGAAATTCATGCCTATACTGATTGATGTGTATATGGGCAATTGGTAAATGGAACTTGTGACAGTCGTTTGTTAACAATTTTGTTTTATCAATGTGTTCATCAGCAAGGTAAAAATTTATCTGATAAGAAAAATAACTGGTACAAGAATTACTGTTAACAGAGTTCCATGATATTCCCATAATTACACATTCGTGGTATGATGTTCATTGACAACTTTTATACATTCATTTTAACAATATGTACATCAGCAATGTTGAGAAAACAAGTGTTTATATACCAATATTTATAAAATCTCAACTACAATAGATGTGTTTGTCAGCAACATTTAACAGATAAATGGTTCACTGTGCCTGGAAGGATATTGATTCACATTTGTAAATGTTTGCTGTAGTATCATTTCTTGTTTTTATATATATATATATATATATATATATATATATATATATATATATATATATAATTTATGATTTATTTTAATTCCCATTCAAATAACTTTCAATTCCTTTAAACTGCAATGACATCTGACAGCGTGGAAATTTTCGATGAAAGGTCCTCTGCCAGCGAATGGACTGAGATTGAAATAGCTGCTGCAGTAAAAACCATTGCAGCAGCTGTATGTGTAATGTGTGCGACTGAATATTATCGCCATTACTGTATTAAGGCAAAGCCCAATGATTGTCACATTGAGAGGGATAGATTCATCAACTGAATAATACGTAAGAGTGATACTGAGTGTCTTGCGCAGCTGAGAATGGGCAGGGATAGATTTTTTAAATTATGTTCGCTGTTGAGGGATCGAAAACTACTATCCGATAGCAGGAGATCTGTCCATGTGTGAACAAGTTCTGTGGGATATTGTTGACTTCATCATTTCATTTTATTTGCAAAGGTGGCTGTGGGGATCAATTTTTAACTTGTTTGCCAAAGAAACGAAATTTGGTGTCCACATCTTTGAAAGATAGGTAATATCGAGATTAAATAGTACAATTGGAGCAACAATTAAAACTTTAAACTCTTGAACTGATATATATTGAATCTACACTGCTTCTTTATGTTGCATGTAACGCCCTGGAAATCGGGGGTCGCGCATCCGCTCGACTCCCGAGTTCCCGAGAGTCACCATTAACAGATAATTATCAATGTGCGTTTAATCTGGTTGAGTTGCGTAGCCTGAGGTTCCCTGAACATGGAACATGAACACACGAGTCTGCTGAAATGAAGAGGACGATCTGAATATATATACAAGTCCAAAATAAATGGGTCGCGCAAGGCGTTGCCCAAACAAAATAGCAAAAGAGTATAACATCCCAAAAGAATGAGACTGAGCATAGCGCCCAGTCATCCTATCCCGCCTCTCAAGCGGGCGGCGATCCCTCCATCAGCTGGAAGTATGACAGCTCCAGCTCCTCGTCCAGGCTCGCCTCGCTAGGCTCCTCCAGTCCCGGGTCACCTGCGTCTATGAAAGGGTCTGGTTGGTGTTTTGAAACACCGTCCCAGAGTGGGAGTGAGTGATCAACTCAGTGGGTGCTATTAGCCATAAGTTGTAACAAGCATTAATTGCAATAAGAATTTAGTGAAAAGCAATCACTCATAAGCATCTATCTAGTCTTGTTAATGCGCATGCGTGCAGGATGATATGATGGATGCCCTCGTCACAACACTCCCTCGTGCGACGCCATCTAACGATCGCCAATGCCAACACTCCCTCAATGCGACCTCGACTGCCGAGTCGCCAACCTAACTAATGCGATGCGATGCGGTCGTGTTAGCCAAGTGATTAGTTAGGTTCATTCATCCAGCAGATTGGGGAATCTGGTACACCCCATCTATTAATGCCCTAAACTGGTTGCGAGGCCAAGACCCCCCAACGCGTGAGGCCGAGGCCCCGCGGTCCGTGATCCTGTCGGGTTCCTCATCCCCGACTTCAAGCACATGAGGAGTGCCAAGAGAAAAGGATCGCTCGCGGTCACTACGGGGAGGCGCGGTACCCCAGCATAGGCCGACAGCCCGGACACAGTGTCCCATTCCATCATGCCCGGCTCACGAGACTGTGGACCGATTCAAGTGGTTTGTCGTTGGGCTATAATGGTTGTGGGGAGTCCCAGGTTCCATACAAATGTGAGCAAACAGGGTTAACAATCGTGGTTGACCAAACAGTGGGCTAGAGCGCATGAGTCCAGGCAAGCGTGTGGCGGAATGACATCGGGTGCAAGCAACCCACGTAGTCTAACTACAGCCGCCCACACTCGCTTGCCCAAATCCGAGGGTTTAGCCTCAAGGCGGTCCTACCAACGGGACCACCTTAGCTTTCCTTATTTTCTTAGCCAACCGCAAGGTTTGAATGGTGGTCCACAACATGTCAACGGGCAGGAGTATCAGCAGGCAAGATTATCATGTTCTCATACCTCAATCATATAGTCCAGATTCACCGAATAAGCAAGCTAACAATTTATGCGCAATGGTGCATGTGTGTTGGGTGTGTTGGTGGGGAAGTTGCTCACTTCCAATAACTCATGAAGACTAATTACACATGTAGCAAATGAGGCATGCATGTTATAAGACATCAATCTTATGAGCAATCCATCAAATCATCAACAAGCAGTCATCAAATTTCAGCATGTCATGTGAGAAACACGAATAGCATCATGTGAGGAAATCAAACAAACACACAATTTCATACTATTATAATAGGCATACATCCCTAAGTTTTCTCTACACACTCTAAATGCACATCCCAACAATCAAAATCATTAAACTCATATGGTAATTGGTGCTAGGCCACCTAGGAGTAATAGTCCGCACCTATGGCTTGATGAAGACTCGAAAAACGCCCTAGCAATGAGGGCCTTTGGGTAGAACGGTCGGAATCCCTAAATCAAGCTATTGCATGTTAGACTCCCAACGCAAAACCACATTTCTACTCGAATTTCAAGAAGGATGGTGAAAAACTCACCTAAGCACCTTACGGACAGTTGTTGCGGCTAAGGAAAGGAGTTTTTCTCCTTGCAAGAGTGGCAAATGTTGAAAGGGTTGGCTTCCTTGGGGCCCACTTGATCTAGGGTCCTCCTTGATCCCCTCCTCTCTCTCTTCTCCTCTTTACTCTCCCTTACTCTCTTCCTCTCTTGGTAGTTGTAGCAAATGGGAGAGAGATTTATGTGGGATAGGGTTTATTTCCCTAGACTTGGGCCTTTTGGCCTTAAGTTCCCTTAAATTCCCATATTAGCCTACTAAGGGCCATTTTCGGGGTTGGCGTGGCCCTAATGCTCCTTTGGCCATTAAATTCGGTGGGTAGGTGCCTTATGGCCCATCTAGGGCCCGCGTAAAATTTGAGAATAAACGGATAGACGAAAGTGGGGTTTGAGTCAAAGGCTTAGATCTTTAAATGGCCCTGTGGGGCCCATTTTAGTGATTTGAATATTTCTGGTGGTCCTCAGGCTATGAAGTTTTTAGGATGGGTGCTTCATGGCCCGATGAAGGGCCACGCAAAGTTTGGGGACGATCGGGCCAGGGGTTTGACCGCACGGGTCCGATTTGTGATCGACGGTGACCGGCCCACGATCGGGTCCCAGAGCTGGTGGACAGTTGCAGGAAAATCCACTTGACCTCCCTGGTAAATATGGAAGAGATCTGACGGTCGGATAACCTGGAATCTTGGTTCCATTTGCAAACGCCAGATTTGGTCCTGGCATGGGTGGGGTGCATTTAGTCAATGCCAGATCCCGCTTCTAGGTGTCTGCTGGGTCCGCGGTCCGCGATGGACCACAAGCCCAGTAAGCTCAAGGGTTCCCTAAATTATTAGATTTTTCTGACCCTTCAGCGTCGCGGTATAGCCCATATGGGCTGTTGTTCAGTGTACATGATCATCCAGCTTGACGGCCCGCACTTGGCCTTGGCCAGGCCTGTATGGTTTATTCAACCGGCCAATTCTAGGTTAATTAGTTCATGGCATCCCAGCCCTGAATGTTTTAACCATTCGGTGCTGCAGAAAATCTTACGTGGACGCCTCAGGACAATGCACCGATTGGACGGGACGTTACATTGTAGGATCTAACTTTAACTGTTATGCGAAATTTTGATTCAAATTCTAATTTGATACAAATTCTAACTTGATACAGTTGTCATTATTCAGTAGTAATTTCTGTCAGATTAATATGTTGGAGGATTTCTGACTTTCATGTTTCAAAATGCTCTTTGTTTCTATTTGATATATAAGTGGACATAATAGAACTCTTCTGTATATTCTTATCATGACAGATTATTGTTGAATTACTTGTTCTGATTCCGGGTTTTACTTGTTTTTTTTTCCTTTCCAGATATCCTATTGAATAAGGCATTAATTAATGCTTGCAGTGGAATGAAGCAAAAGTATTATAAAGGGAAGCGGAATGTGTAATACCTTATCTTATATGAGAATCCGTTAGACAAGGGCTCCTATGGGGCACACCGTGATGTATCTGTTTATCCATACCATCCATCAATTTTATCAGATCATTTTAAGGTGTGAGACCAAAAATGAGTCAGATCCAATGCTCATGACTCTTGCATTTAATCCTTTGTGTATTTAATGCAATGTGAAATCACTATTTAGTGTGGTCCACTTGAGCTGTTTATCTACCTTATATTTGGGTCTATACCTTAAAATTATCTGAGAAAATGGATGGACGACGTGGATAGACAAATACATCATAGTGGATCCCACAGGAGCCCCTAGTCCGATGGATTATTATCCCAGCGTGGGTTGGACGCAATCTGCAGATAACGTATTTTGAGGAGGTAAGTTTCCTTTAACAGCATAATGCCTTGTGGAGCCCACCCTGATGTGTGTAAGAAATCCACTCCGTTCATTAGTTTTACCAGCTCATTTGACGATAATAGTAAAAAAATTGAGTGTGATGGAAATAAATAAACACCACTCATCATGGCTTATTTACTCAATCCAACTGATATGATCCCCTCTTTAGTCAACATGTCACTTATTTTGGACATCCATGCTATGAAAATGGTGGGCCCAATCACAAAGGTTACCTGTCTTTGAAATCCCCATAATCCAATCATTTAGGTGGGCCACACCTAATGGTTAAAAGAACTATATCGTGTCCATTCATTCCAATCACTCTCGATGAGTGGGCTGACCTTATCTTTTTGCCAAGTGATATTCATAGTAGGGCCCACCGTTTGCATGATATAGATGTATTACATAAGCAATATATTTTTGTTGGCCCGAAAGATGACATTGCATGAAAAAATTCACGTATAGCCTACTGATGTGTGGTAGGTTATCAGTTCCTTTTAGAATGAAATCAGGAGAATGTCTCATTATAATTTTAATTGCATCCGTATCTCGTCCTTTTCTTAGGATTAATCAACTCTAGTATAATTTAAGCTCTTGCAGACTTAGGATTATGTTGAAAAATATGAACTTGGGATGCCCCTATTCTAATTTATTAATGGTCTTAATTTTGAATTAAACAAAAATAAAATCAAATAAAATAAATAGAGGTTTCTAATCTAATTACTTTACACCCTTACTACATGTGACTTAAGTGTTACAGTGGATGATCCATTCATTCCAAAGGTGTGGCTTTCTAGTGAGTGGACCCCCATAATCTTTATGATACCTGATCTTTACTTATGAAATTAACAATTCAAAAGGAAATTGGATGGTGCACTATGCTCTTATGGTACTGAGAAAACTCAATTGAGCCCACCTTGAATGTATGTGGTATACCCACACCGTCAATCCGTTTTTCCATCTAATTTAATGAGTTGAGCCCAAAATTGCAGCATATCCAAAGATTAAGTGGATCATACCAATGGAAACTGTGGGGATAATGATTTTCACCGTTAAAACCTTTCTGGGCCCCACAATGATATTTATTTGTCATCCAACCTATTCATAAGATCATACAAACATGTATGAAAGGAAAACACAAATATAAGCTTGATCCAAAACTTCTGTCGAAAAATTCAATTCAATTGTTTCGTGTGGTGTGGTCCATTTGAAAATTATATATGTCTCATTTTTAGGATATAGCCTTAAAATTATCTGGAAAAATAGATGGATGGAACGGATAGGATATATAAATCATAGTAGATCTCACATACTTTACTTAGTATGCTAAACGTAAAATATTTTCAAAACCTACTCTTCAAAAATATTTTCAAAATAATCCCCATCTTTCAAAATCTCCATCAATTTCTTCCCAAGATCAACAGTTCTTAGTTTTAAAAATCTTAATACAAGTAAGGTTAACAGCACCAAAGACAAAAGAAGAATATGTGATGATATTAAAAAAAACAGCATCAGCTTTAGGACCAGAAGAAGACTCTAAAGTATTATGTACTCATTATTTGCAACAAAATGAAGAAGATTGATATGGAATAGATTTTATACAACAATTGTAAACATTAAATTAATGATAGCATAATAACAACATCAAAGATATTTGAAGAATATTCTAAAGATACCACCTCCACAAAAAGATAGATTGACAAGATTACTATAACAGTCACTGTAACAAATGTCAGTTTCACAAGAAGACAAACTGACAAGATTACTGCAGCAACATAAAAGTACTGTAGTAAATAGCAATAATTACAAAAAGACAAGCATAGTTCTTTTCAAGCACCTTTCGGGCAGCTTCCAGACTTCAAGAAAACTCAAATCCGCGACACCTTCCTAGCAGCTTTTAGACTCCAATCCAGTTTAATTTCGTAGTCTATATAAGGCGCTTTCCTCCATTGAAAGAGGCAGCATTCAATCATTCGATCACGCAATCATCCTTACTCACAATTTTTAGTCTCTTCTAACCCACTTCCTATAAAATTAGTGTGACCCTACATCATTTACCATTTTGTAATTTTTTCAAAATAAATTTAGTTTATAAGTATTTAAGTGTCAATCATTGTATTTCGTTTTGTAATCTTTTTATCAAGAGGTTTTTGTTATTTAGAAGACTAAAATGCTTCTTTATATTCCTTTAAGCATTTTTCTTTTTCTTTTTATATTTTTAGAGTATGAAATTTATTATTGTTATTTGTATTAAAAAAATGATATTTATTCTAATAGCTATTTTAATCTTATTATTTCCTGTAATAATATCAGTATGATTAGCAATGTTATTCAAAATAATAGATATCTTAGACATCATTATTATTAAATTACTTAAGCATTAGACTATCTATTAGAAATGACCAAACGGGTTAAAATGGTGTTAGAGCCAATAAAGGACACATTAACGAGAGTTAGTAGAGTTAGTATTCACACTATTGGATAATAATAACTATAGCAAAGATTGCTATTGCAGTAAATAGTGTTATCTGTGATCAACACTATTTTATGATCAACATTTGGATTGATATACTATTCTAAGGTGTGGACTCGTATTGGTTCCAGGTGAGAGAATGCCACATTATCGCAAGGGACCCGTAGCTGAATAGTTTAGTCTCCAAATATTATCATAAATAGCGGTATGATGGATAAGTTATTTCGCAACAATAGTAATGTCTCACATACATCAGACGCCAGTTCTTCATCTATATTAGATGATGTATCATAAATAGCTGTCAAATAAATTATGAAAATATAGATAAAAATTTGACAAATTAGAAGCTACCAAAAATACCAACCAAAGAAATATACAAGATAAAAACATTCGAATTTATGTCTAATTATGCTATTAAAACTAGAGAATAAGATATAAGATTAAATAATAAATATGAAACAATAAGATTACTTTCAGAAGAAGCAATTATAAAACATATAAAAAAGAAATATAGTTATCTCCATCTTTGATTAATACAAGTAGTAGTTAAACCATTAATTAGAGAATGATTAAATATTAATACTTTAATATGTTTAAGAGACTGTAGACGTTTAAATTTTCATGACTCTGTATTAGGGATAATGGAATCTAGTATATGTAATTAACCAATTTATTTCAACTGCTACCCAAACTATTCCTTAAGCATAAGAAATCCTAATATTTTACATGCACTAATACTTAACATTAAAACGAGTGGATACCAATTAATGGATGAAAGTCTACCGTTAGTATTAGCATATCGAATTCATTATAAAGTTATGAATACTAGCATAGTACCAAGAGCTATTAAACAGAGTCAGAAATGTTAAATTATATTATTACAAACAAATATGAATAAAGCAAATATAGTAGTCTCAAAAGCAATAACGTGGAATCAAATTCAACTACCACGAAGCTGAAATTAACTCAATTACAACCTCTTCAACAAGTAAAAAATAGAAATTTAGAACAAATAATTGAACACTCAGATGTATCAGTAGAAATATGATTTAACCTTACTAGACATGTTACATTAAATATACAAGATATCAATAGTAGCAGACGATTATCATTTTCTACAATAGAAACACCATAGACTCAACCAGAAATTATAACAAGAAGTAGACGATTCGATGATGAAACAAGAACTAATATTATAGAAGGATCTACAATACAAGGGACTAAAACACAATCTAACATTACTTAACCATATTATACAACATATTAAGAAAATTAAGATAATTTATCACCAACACAATTACAAATGGATATAGGAATATTTGTAATAGAAAAAAAATTTATTATAAATAAACAATTTATAAGTAATGAGTTTAATCAAGACTATAATAAACAAAATAGGAAAAGTTTTTATAAAATATTCCCACAACAATTTAAATAAGATTATATAAAAAAATTACATTTTCAATATTGCAGACAATATAAAGAAAATATTTCATTCTTTCAATGGTTTAATAATTAACGTAATAACTCTTGTTCTGGACAATTAAAGTCCAAGCAAGTAAATGTAACTACAAAAACAACTCAAGAATGGAAAACCAAAGAAAATAAAATTACTACTTCCATACATCCTCTTCCAAAAGCAATTCAATTAAATATTAAAAATACCAAAATCCAAGATACACCATTCAAAAGTATACAAAATAGTGAACTCATTAATTCAACTAATTTACTATAATGAAATGAGTAAAAACTATAATAGACCAAAATAATTATTCCAACTGATACTTGTAAACAACAGGAGACCAAGCAAATAGAATAGAAAATCTTACAAATAGGATAAAACATTTAATTGAAAAATTATACTGACTCTACTGTATACGCCACCTTTTACCCAACATCTTTTCAACATGCTCTCAAACTTTACTTTTCCAAAGTAGACTATTTTGTATGGACACACTATTTGCAGACAAACCTTGCATTCTTGATGGCTAAAAGCCTATAGCTATGGTTATAATCCATAGCTATAGGTAGTGAATGAAGGGTATTTTCATATGCAAATAGTGTGTCCGTACAATATAGTTTACTTTAGGAAAGTAAAGTTTGGGGCGTGTTGAAAAGACATTGGTAAAAGGTGGTGTGCACAGTGGTCAATTTCTCCTCACTACGCAATCCGTTTCCATTCAAAAGAAGAAAAAGAAGAAGAAAGAAAGAAAGAAATACGCAGATAGCAAGCTTACCGGTACTTGATTTTTCACTTTCGTTTTTCTTCACTTATTTTTTATAGGAGTGCTCTCTTATCTATTATATAAGGAAAGCAAATTGCGTAATACCCTAGCAGAGTCCGTCAGATCAGGGTTCATATGGAGCCCACCGTGATGTATCTATTTATCCACACCATCCATGAGGCAGATCCAACGCTAGTGGACCAAATCAGGATGACTCTTACATTTAATCCTTTGTGCATTTAATGCAACGTAAGATCACTATTTGGTGTAGTCCACTTGAGCTTTGTATCTGCCTCATATTTGGGCTCATATCTTAAAATTATCTAAGAAAATGGATGGACGGCGTGGATATACAAATACATCATAGTGGACCCCACATGAGCCCTTACTCTGATGGATTATTATCTGAGCGTGGGTCGGACGCAATCCGGAGATAAGATTAACGTATTTGAGGTAGTAAGTTTCCGCATGATGCCCTATGGGGCCCACCTTGATGTGCCTAAGAAATCCACTCCGTTCATTAGTTTTACCAGTGCATTTGAGGATGATAGACGAAAAATAAGGTAAATCAAACACTAATGTTGACCAAACCATGAGAAATAGCGAGAATGGAAACATCCACCATTGAAATCTTCATAAGACTTATTGCGATTTTTTTACCTCATACAATCCGTTCATGAGGTGATTCCCGCAAGGATCCCTCACCCTGATCCAAATCACTGTGATACATTACAATAGGCCCCATATAATTTACCGAGTACCTATAACATAATAGGTTTTTAAGTACGCAATCCACTCATTTTCCATATGAAGCTATGTGCTTGTAATGCGTAAAGCAGGGAAGCGGATTGCATAGTGAGTAACTTTAGCATACTGAGTAAACTCTGTGGGGTCTACTGTGATTTATGTATTTTATCCACTCATTCCATCTATTTTACTAGATAATTTTAAGGATTAAGCCAAAAAATGAAGCATATCCGAAGCTCAAATGGACTACACTATGGGAAACAATGTGAATTGAACGTATACCGTTGAAAATTTCTTGAGGGCCATTTAAGTTTTGGATCAAGCTTATATTAGTGTTTTCCCTTCATCCATGTTTTTGTGATCTTATGAACAGGTTGGATGACAAATAAATATCACTGTAGGGCCTAACAAGGTTTCAATGGTGGAAATCATTATTCCCACTATTTCCTGTGGTATGGTCCGATATTAATAATCAAGAACCTCGATTTAAACCACATGAATTTTTCAAAACTATGAAATTTTCTTTTAAAGATTTAACAGATCAAGAAATGTTAGAAGAAATTACAAAAAAATTAGCTAATATATATATTCCTGAATCAATCAACAATATTGATAAACATATATCTTCTTTAGAAAGAACTTACTCTAATCTAGAATTTAATAAAATTAAATATACCATTCTTTTCTCTACAAGTAGAAATTATTATTCCAGACCAACTCCAATTGACCTACAATTTGATGAACGTAATCAAATAACTCAAAGTGCTTATTCTAGTGGCTCTATATATGAATAGAACATAAATGGTATGTCTGAGTATAATATTATTAACTCAATTCATGAAATAACTATGGTTGCTACTGTTTACAAACGAAATAGAAGTGTTGATGATTTTATCGCTGCCAAGTTATTAGTCTCCAGCTTTAATGGCCAATTTAAAGGCTGGTGGGATAACTATATAACTTTATAAGATAAAGAACATTTATTATTCACTGTTATATTAAAAACAACTGGACAACCTATTTTAGATCAAGGACAACCCATTCAAGATACAATTAATATCCTCTTATACATGATTATTAAATATTTTGTAGGATATTCAAATAATATTAGACAAAGAACTAGTGAAATATTAATAATCTTCGATGCCTAAAATTAGATGATTTAAGATGATATAAAGATACTTTTATTAGTAAAGTTATGATACGATAAGATTATAATATGTCTTATTAGAAAGAACGTTTTTACAGGATTATCAAAATTATTTGAAGAAATAATTTGATAAAAATTACGACAACTCTATAATGGTAATATACCCTATGACAGGATAACATATGGAGACTTAATAACTTTTATTACAGATGAATGATTAGAATTATGCACAGATATTAGGCTCAAAGCTAAAATGAAAAAGGATAGAAAACTAACTAGACATGAATTAGGGAATTTTTGTGAACAATTTGGATACCAAAAAATTGTAACTCCTTCTGATAGAAAAAGAGGATTAAAATAAAAATATTTCAGAATGAAAAAATTCAAACAAAATTTTAACAAATTATACCATTTGAAAAAAATATATAAGAATCTTAGGAAAAAAGTATATAAAAATAAAAAAGTCTATTACTCTAACTTTAATAAGAAAAAACAATTTCAATCTTACTTCCAGAAAAAACCAGCATGTTTTAAATGCGGTATAATAGGCCATTTTATAAAAAAAAAAATTACAGCTTAAAAAATAAAATTAATGAATTAGAAATAAATGAAAAATTAAAATAGAGATTATATAATATTTTAAAAAAACACTCATCTCCTAACTTGACAGAATCCAACCAAATAGACTTTGAAGAATTAGAAAATAACATACCGAATATTAATGAAAATACTAGTAACATATAAACAACAAATTTAGAATGAGATGCAGATTCTAATTCAGAAAAAATAGATAAACCAGATTAAGAAGAGAAAATTGGCACATGTTTAAAGTGTTCAACAAAATTTATATGTACATTGACAAAAGAACAAAGAACTTTATTAGACTTTGTAGGACAGATTTAAAATGAATGTACCTACAAAATCTGCAAGAATCTATCTCTAAACCAGTGAAAATAAATAATCAATTAAATTCATATAATATAACAGAGATTTTAGATAGATTCCAACCAACCCAAGAGAAAACATTAAATTTAAATGATTTATATTTAGAAATAAAAGCAAGTAAAAGAGAAATACAAGATTTAAAAAGGTAAATTAAATATTTACTAGAAAATCATGATAGTTTAAAAGAACAAGTATATTTCTTAGAATCCAATAAAGAACACCATATAGAAAATAGTTAGAAAAAGATTGATAATTAATTAGATGCATTAAATAAAGTTACAAACATAAATTATAAAAAATAGCATGTAAATCTAATTATTGTTATAAATAAAGAATTTCATATTCATACAATTGTCCTAATAATACTGGAGCAGATATGAACTGCATCTAAGAAGGACTAATACCAAGTGAATATTTTGAAAAAATTTTAGAACAATTAACAACTATTAGTGGATCGAAACTTAGAATAAATTATAAATTGTCAAAAACAGAAGTATGTAACCAAGGTATATGTTTACAAATAACTTTTTTACTAATAAAAAATTTAACACAACCCGTCATATTACGCACACCATTTTTAGAATTAATCAAACCATTTAGTGTAGATAATTTTGGAATTAAAACTAATTTACTAGTTCAGAATCTAACTTTTGAATTCATCAGCCCTCCCAAAATTAGAGATATAAATCAATTAAAATCAGTCTTAATAACAAAATCAATAAATCTAATAACACATAAAAAAGAACACATTAAGCAAGTTAAAAATCAGATTAAATATATTAAAATTAGCCAAGACTTATAATTATCAGAGACCAAAAATCAAATTAAAAATTTTAAAGAATTATTAAAAAAATATGTTCTGATTTATTTACAACATTCTGGAATAGAAAAAGACACATAATTAGATTACCATATGAAACAGATTTTCATAAATAAAAAATACCTACAAAAACTAGACCAATCCAAATGTCCAAAGAATTGCTAAAACATTGTAAAAAGGAAATAGAAAAACTATTATAACAAACTTAATTAGATATAGTAAATCACCTTGAAGTTGTTCAGTATTTTATGTTAATAAATCAATAGAGATAGAACAAGGAGTCCAAAGATTAGTAATAAATTACAAACCATTAAATAAAGTATTATAATAGATAAGATATCTCATACCAAATTAAAAAGACTTATTAGGAAGACTATATTCAGTAAAGATATTCTCAAAATTTGATATGAAGTCAATATTTTGGCAAATACAGATAGCAGAAGAATATAAATATAAAATCGCTTTTAATGTACCATTTGGACAATATGAATGGAATATTATGCTATTTAGATTAAAAAATGTACCGTCAGAGTTTCAAAATGTTATTAATAATATTTTCAATTCATATATTAATTTCACAATAGTTTATACAGATGACGTTTTAGTATTTTCAAAATCTTTATAACAACATTGGAAACATTTAAAAATATTTTTAAATATAATCAAAATAAATGGACTAGTGGTTTCAACAATAAAAATCAAATTATTTCAAACCAAAATTAGAATTTTAGGACATCATCTATAGAAAGAAGTTTAGAATTTGCTAACAAAATTTTTAATAAAATTAAAAATAAAACACAATTATAAAGATTCTTAGGAAGTTTGAATTATATATGAGATTTTTATCAAGATTTACACAAAATATGTAAACCATTGTATGATAGATTAAAGAAGAATCCACCCCCATGGACTCAACAACACATAGATGTCGTAAAATTAGTAAAACTTAAGATCAAACAATTACCATTATTACATATAGGTGATCCACTAGCCCCTAAAATTGTAGAAACAAACGCATCAGATTTAGTATATGGGGGCATTTTAAAACAAAAGAAAAATAACTCAGAACAATTAATAAGATTTACTTTCGGATCATGGAATGAAAATAAAAATAATTATAGTACCATTAAAAAAGAGATTTTATCTATTGTATTATGTATTTCAAATTTTTAAAGTGATTTTTTAAACCAGTATTTTCTTATTTAAATAGATTTTAAAAGCACAAAATATATTTTAGAAAAAGATGTTAAAAATTTAGCTTACAAACAGATTTTTGCTAGATGGCAAGCTATTTTATCAAGTTTTGCTTTTCAAATTGAATTTATCAAAGAAGATTTCAATTCTTTACCAGATTTCTTATCCAGAGAATATTTACAAAGTAACAACGTCTGAAAGACCAAAGCATACAAGCAAACAAGCTTATGCTATGCCCTCACTAATAAATTTTAGAACAGTTTTGTCACGCTCTAAACTCGAAAATCGGGTTCATAAAACTTCCGATCGTCGAATCTGGTACTGACAGCCTCTATAGTATCCCATTCTCGGCTTCCGACACCCATATGCCAGATTTCGATCCTGGGATCCTACAAGGAGGATTTTCAGTATGAATTTTTTTAATGGTTAATCTGTTTAGGTGATTACACATTTTGTACATGGTATCAATACATATTGAAGAGATGAACCTGTTTGATATGTTACACATAACATGGTGTATCAGCTCAACAGTAACGAAAGAAACAATAACAAACTCTAACATCTCTTGTATGCATCCTAAAAAGTGTAAGTCATTCGTATGAACAAACCACAGCTCGTGAGTCTACTGCGTGCAGAGACTAAAACACGTCTTATCAAGGCGCTCCTGTAAAGACATCCAAAACAACCATAAGCATGTTATCATATGTGAGCAGGTTATCAATTAAGCATGTTGTATAACTACACAGTTTATTATGAACATGACATCAATAATAGACATGTCACTCAACAAGCGACTATGAATCATTAAAATAGTCAATTATCATGAACAAGATAATCAAATTTCATTTTCTACGATATGACATACGGTGGAAGGGCAATGACAGAGCTGGAGTGTGTAGTTGGGATGATAGTGCATGGTATTACAAATTGTGGGGTTCATCACAGGGACTTTTATCCAAACCAGTCTCATACATAAATTTGGATATTTAGACTCAATGTGATAAACTTCTGATCTTAGGTTGGTCGCACGCCTTAACCGAAATCTTGGCCATTGAGAAGATACACATAATAACTTGGTTGCGCACCACTAGTCCGAGTGGATGTGGATGAATGAATGAATGAGTCGAATACTCAGTACACAACCCCCGCACAGTAGCCTGCCAACCATTAGTAGTTTGCCCAGGCCCTTAAGCCCCGCCCACATCAGCTTCTGCCCATATGTGCCCGCCCACGTGTACAACTGTAATGACCCGAAAAATTTCTTGCCGACTTGATTTTTGAAGTGATGGCCAAGTGCAACATGGTAACCATAACTGTCTAAGATCATCGCTATCGGACTTTCGACGCGCGGTCCAGGTCCGATCCAACGCTTCTAAAAATTTCCAAGAGCAACTGGACTTAGCGTTGAATCCCAGATTTCAGAGTAACATAGTGCTCAGTGACGGAGTGTCATAATACCAGCATCGAACATCTATGAGATCATCACCGGGGACTAGTACAATACTGTCAGCCATACCAAGGCTATGCGATGTAAGGCATGAATGCTATCTGCTGTACCAAGGCTATGCGATGCAAGACATGAATGCTATCGGTCACATTAAGGCCATACGATTCGATAGAAGGCCTACATAACTAATGTCATATGCAAGATGAAGCTCAAGCATACCAATCCACATATCAATCCAGCTCATCTCTGGAGCATCATATATCAGTACAGTTCTCTCTCTGGATAATCACTGTGGTCTCACTACGTGAAAAATGAGAAAAAATGACTGATTTAGAGACGGTTTTGGACCATCTCTAAAATTGCTTGGTTTAAAGACGCTTTAGAGACGGCCATAAACCGTCTCTAAATTTTTAGACGGCCCTTGACCGTCCTTATTATTGTCTTAAAAATTTGAACGTCCATAAATCATTTAAGGCGGTAAAAAACCGTCGTTAACTGCAGATAAAAGACGGCCATTGACCGTCTGGAATAAGAGACGGTCCCGGACCGTCTTATATGCCGGAATTTGAGACGGTCATTGGCCATCTCTTACTGGTGATTTGAGACTGTCGAGGACCGTCTCAATTAGAGACGGTCGTTGGCGGTCTTTTCCTGCTGTTCGGGACTGCTAAGCTGTGGACTGTATTAGGGATGGTTCTTAGCTGTCTCTGTTTGAGACTGTCAAGGACCGTCTCTATTAGGGACGGTCATTGACCGTCTCGTATTGGTAATCAGAGACTGTCATTGACCGTCTCAATTATTGTGAGACCCGACCCGAGTTCGCATGTGTGCATGTGTGTGTGTGAGTATGCATTCCGTCCATCTTGATCCCGCGGTCCTACCGGTCGAATCTCGGCGACCCGTGACCCTTGGATAGTGTTTGCGGTCATCCATGAGCCCAGTCATGAAGACCCGACTCGGATCGAGTTGAGACCTATACCATTGTGACCGCATCGTCGTTGCGATTCCAACGACGTGTCTTGTGCATTCATCCGACTTATAGATCAAAAGTTATGAGCATTTCATCATGTGGCCCACTTTTTGTACAAAAGCATATGGACCACTCTCAGGCACAAGTTCCCATGCACACCACCCACACACACTACAATTCCCATGGAATAAACACTACCCATCCTAAACACTACCCACACCTAACCTACCCTAGCAAGCATTGTTTGTATCACCATAGGTCATGATTTCTTTCTCTAACCAAGGAGGGAGAGTAATGATGACTCCCCTACAACCTTCCCTTCCTCTCTCTCCTCCTTCATTCTCTCATTTTCCTCTTTCATGGAAGAATTTCCAGCCCTCCCACTCCCAATTTCCAGCAACTTTCCCTTCCTTTCTTCCTCCATCTAGCCATCACAAACTCATCTTGACCATTGAACCTTTAAGCTTGGAGCTTGGAGTACCTAGTGTTGGTGGTAGCTTGAAGATTCAAGGTGGGTGATTATAATTGTTGATCTTATTTTCTACCCTTTGATCTTTTTTTTCTTTCTAGATGGATCATATGGGACCCACCAATCCATGGTGGGGATCCCATTTGATCCCATGGATGTGGCCCTTTGGCCCATCCTACATGCATGTCATGATCCATGATGGGGCCATTCTCCATGGACCTCATCATGATGTATTTTATAATCCACTCCATCTTAAGGTCATCTAGACCCTAAGGATCATGTTGGGATGGCATCCCAACCATCCATAACAATTATATATCATGCATGTAGTGATTTTATGTTGCATGTAAAATCAATGTAGTTGTATGGGTATGATTCACTATTGGGAGGGCCCACTAGTGGCGGGGCCCTACCCCCATGGCCGGATTACTCTCTTTCCTTCTTCTCTTTTCTCTGATGTATGGATGATAGTGTGTGTGTGGCCCATTTATAGTGGGCCTTGGATGTCCCAAAATAAATAAAAATAAAAATCCAGCAAGGTGGGATGCTCTTATCACTTAACTCCATGATCATCGGACACCTTAATCAAATGCATGCAAGTGTCCTAGTTCTAGTATGTGATCTGGACTTATGTGGGGCCCACTGAGGAAGGCTACACACCCTTTTTATGGCTGGGATTATTGAGATATAGGCTGATGTGTCCAGCCATGTATTGCTGTCCAAAAACTTGGACTGTTGCATGGATTGTCATGTTCAATCTTTGGCATGGATTTTTGGATCATGATTGTCATTATTTTCTTTATAAGTATGGAGTGTAATGAGAAGGTGTGGACCCCACCATGAGGTGTGATGGGTCATACCTCAGATGGTCCATGATATGGTACCCAAAAAGGAGGCCCATAGGGGTGGGCGGTCCACCTTGTTGGGCTGTCTAACCCACATGTATGGAGGGAAAACATACACTTCAGCTTGGTTTCTCTAAAGGATGGGCCACTTTTATGGACCCCACCTTACTTTATTTTATGAAGAAAATACTAAACCTCCATTTTTCCCCTCTTGGATGAAGGTTGGGCCCACCTTATTGGGTAAATAATGCATGGACAGCAACATCCCTTCCTGGATAGATTGAAATTCCTAATTTAATTAAAATATTTATGAGTATCCAAAAATCATAAAATTTTACAGAGAGGTGTTTCACTTATGGTAGGACCCACCTACAAAATTTTGGGGCCAATGGACACCTGTACACACCATGGTGGTGGCTGGACTGGCACATGACAATACGGTGTCCAGATCAGTCCGATTTTTAGGACAGATTGATTTCTTTAAATAAATTAAAATATTTATATATGTCTAAAAATTCTGAAATTTTGTGGAGATATGTTCCACCCATTCTAGGACCCACTTACCAAATTTCAGGGCCAATGGACCTCTGTGTACACCGTGGCAAGGGCCGGACTAGCCCACCACGTTGGGACGTCCAGGTCAGTCCGATTTTCTGGACAGTCTATTTTATTTAAATAAATTAAAATATTTCTAAGTGTCCAAAAATCTTAAAATTTTGTGGGGGTGTAGGTCACCTATGGAAGTATCACTCTGTAAAATTTCAGATCCAAAATACATTTGAGTTTCCCGTGGTATGGCTGGAAGTGGTCTGCTAGGCAGGGACGCCCAGGCTGGGGCATCTAGCCTGCTTCGTGGGCCCACCTCGATGTGTTGAATGTCCCACCACCCATCCATGTAGGGTCCTTAGGGGATTGATCATACTTGCCCCCTTTTTATTCAATTAGAACACATTAGGTGGATTTTTGGGCCATATACCCCAGGCCCATAGGACTGCCTACACATGGGACATCCCTGCCTTAGGCTACTGCTGGGCTTGCATTCTAACAGTCTGGCCCATTTCATATATGTATTGTATATCCTCTCTCATCTGGTGGGGCCCACAATGATGTGTGTGAGCCATCCAAAATTAATTATACTAAGAAATACTTCTAATGCTGAACTCCAACCAACCCAGAAATTTGGGTGGGCTGGAATTTGGCATTGAGCCCAATAACTGTTGCCTATAGATGTTCTTTGGGGCAATATGGCCCACTAGATTTGAGGAGGATTTATGTCAGTATCTTATCATCTTAATTTTTTTTTTTTTTGGGCTTAATTAGTGTATGATTAAAGGCCCATCCCAAATAGGATTCTTCTTGGGCTAGTCTCTTAGTTAAGTAAGGGCCTTATAGCCTTGGTTGGGCTGGAACTTTTGATAGGCCCATTGAACCCTTGGGTCCTATATTTACCATGTCATTGTGATGGGCCTTATGGGCCAAATACTCAAGTAGTTGGGCCCTTGTTTGCCCACTATAATAAATCCATACTTGGGCCGAGATGTGAGGCCCAACTTACATGTGTTAAAAATTTAAGAATTTCCCATATGTTGGGATAATGGGCTGCCTATTAGGCCTACTACAATGAATGAACCTATGACCCTTATGGTTGGGCCCTAACCTTGCTTAAGGGCCCACCAGGTTGCCTTTGTTTTTGGGCTTAGTGTATGGCCCACTAGGCCATGGGTTGATTGTGCCTTGGACCTTTCTTTACATATATAGTAGGATACCTTTTGGGACCCAGTTGAGGTTGGATGTCCTCCTTGGTGGCCCTAAGGTAGGCCCATAGAGGCCCTTATAGGTGGTTAAAGGCCCACCTTGGGCCCAGCTAGGACTGTTCCTCCTTAAGATTTTGACTCTCTTAGTTTGTGGGTCATCCCAAAGTACTGGGCTCCCACTAGAGGACTTCTCTTCTTCTTAGAATACCTGTCGATGTGCCTAGATCTTGACCCTCCTTGGGACAGACGATTTCATATTCCTCAGGTAGCACACTTACATCATTGCGACCCATATGCATCATCTGTATGAATTGATTGCATTGTATAGTGGTCATTCAGGGATGGAGTTTCTCCCCTTTTGCACATTGAGTGCCTGAAACTTGTGCATGATCTGTGTGTGCGACTCATGCATTGGCATCGCATTTCATGAGGATACCGCCCTTGCTTCATCAGGGCCTTGCCTCCACAGGGACATTTGTGGATGGCCGCATGTGTGGACACCGAAAATATTACTTGAGCATACTGGGTGCGTAGGATGCCCATGGGTGAGATTCCCAAAACTTCCATGGTACCAAGGATCTGCTCCAACGCCGTGACCGGGTGGAATACATGAGCGCACGAGGGCCTTATACCGTTAGGCCGCGACTCCCACTGTCGTGTAGTCGGTTGGATAGGGGTGTGGCCTTACCTGCCTGGTGTGAGGAGGCATTGCTAGGCTGAGTCTGACCAGCTCGTAAATGGGTCCGCTACCTTCAGGCCTTGTTGGTGATTAGTTGTCCACAGGCGGGTAGTGAGGTCTCTTACGCTCGTTTGACTGTGCGGGATCTGCAGAGCGGCAGTCATTCAGCAGTGTAATGGACCCCGGTGATTTCCTTATGATTGAAAATGTACTTGACTTATGGTTTGGATATGAGCATTGACATCACTTACATCGCATTAGCATTGGCTGTACAAGCCCCCCCCTTTCATACATTGCCTTGGTATGGCACTCATTACTTATTGCATCGCATTCATGGTAAGCCTTGGTAAGACTAGTGATATGTTCATTGATTATGCTTCTCTCCTTATACCTCCTACTATTCTTCTGTGCACCATTGTCACACACTTACACCACCCTCTAAGCTTCTATAAGCTTATGCACGATTGATACGTGCAGGAGACTCTAGGTAGGCGCCGTAGCAGCAGAGCATGGAGTAGAGTTGAGCAGTGAGGACTCCAGTGTTGCTGATTTCTCTCTCTTTTCCTTTTATTCTCATGTATGTCCTTTTGGACCTTTTGGATGATTGTAAAAGTTCAAATTTTTAGTGGATTTTGTGATGTGTGCCTTTGTTATTCTCAGATGTACTTGCTGTGATCTTGAGTATGCTCGCATTGGAAGTGATTATATTGTTATGAAAATCCTCCTTGTAGGATCCCAGGATCGGAACCTACCTCAGGAGCCGAGAATGGGGTACTACGGAGGTTGTTGCGGCCAGAACCGGCCATCGGGTTCCTTGTGAGTCCGGTTACCGAGTCTGGGGCGTGACAGGAGTTGGTATCAGAGCATAGCAGGTAATTCTGGAAAGACTAAGGATGACATCGCAGGTCTGCTAAGAACATGGGACAAGTAGTGTCCCGAGATCCTTCATTTCGCTCCGTATTGAGCCTGTAATTGTCTTGATTCCTTGAGTCGTCATTATTTTGTAGACGATGCCGCGTGGACGTGGCTCCCGTGGTCGTGGCACCCGTGGTCGTGGTGCACGTGGACGAGGTGCCCGAGTTACCCCTTCTACTCGAGCACATCCGGCTCCCGTTGTTGAGGATCCGATTCCTGAGGTCCCGATCCGGCCTGTTCCTCCAGTTGAGCCCGTAGCGCCCATACCTCCAGTTGCTCCGGTTCCCCCACCTATTCCCCCTACTCAGCCTGCTTCCGATTCGAGGCTCTGCTCCGCCGCCGCCCCGTGCCTCCACGAGGCGAGTGCCGCCCCGCCTCTCGACAATACCTATAGGAGCGAGCATTTCCGCATTGATGCAGCTTATTGCTACCACATTAAAGACCTGTCAACTTGCTACCGCTGAGGTTTCTGGGTAGTTTGACTTGCCACGTGCAAGCGCGATATCTCGAGAGTTCCGGCAACATGATCCCCCGAGGCTTAGTGGTGACTCTGACCCTTCTTCTGCCGAGGCTTGACACACTGAGGTTGCGAGGATTTTTGACACTATTCAGTGTTCTGCGGATCAAAGAGTATCCCTTGTGACCTATCTTCTTCAGGGTGAGGCCCGTCATTGGTGGTCATCCGTATCCAAGATGGTCGGGCCTCAATTTGTTTGGATATGGGAGGAGTTTGTGATCCGTTTCGACCAGAAATTCTTCCCTGAGCATGTTCAGATCCAGCGGACGATCGAGTTTAAGACCTTGGTTCAGGGAGATTTGACTATATCTCAGTATGAGGCCCGTTTCTTAGCCTTGTCTGGATTTTCTCCTCATCTCACCAGTAATGAGAAGATGAGGGCCATAGTTTTGTGATTGGTTTGCGTCCTACCCTCTGCAGCCGTGTGGTAGGGCATTGTTTGGAGACGTTAGAGCAGGTCGTTCATTGGGCACTGGTTTATGAGGAGGACTGGGCTATGACCCAGAGGTCGAGAGAGTAGAGTTCCGGTGGAGACTGGAAGAGGAGAGCACCAACCGGCAGATCCATCAGCAGAGATGGAGGGGCAGATCAGGATTTCGACAGCTTGTGGTTCAGTTAGTAGCTTCTTCATCATCATCAGCACCGCCAGCCGCTTCATCTTCCGGCCCCTTTTCTGGTGTATGCTTCGGCTGTGGACAGGTCGGGCATCGGAGGCGTGAGTGCCCTCTCCCCATTCAGCAGCAGAGGCCACCACAGTTGCCTCCTCCTCGTCCTCCTCAGCAGCAGCAGAGAGCTCAGCTTCCACCCACCGCTCCTAGGGCTCCTCCTCAGCAGCAGAGGCAGCCAGGCAGACCTCCTCAGCAGCGACAGCAGCAGCAGAGACAACAGCAGCCGCAGCACCAGCAGAGGGGATATCCGCATGTCCGGTCCCTGGGTCCAGTATGTATCGCAGCCCAGCAGGCACAGACTCAGGACCCTCAGTCTTCCGGGTTGCTTCCCCTACCAGCTCAGGGCCGCTTCTATTCTGCACAGCAGGCGTCAGGCCAGGACCCGCAGTCATCGACCGGTGGAGTAGTCGAGGGTATTCTTCTTGTTTCTTCTTGCATTGCTCATGTTTTATTTGATTCTGGTGCCTCCCATTCTTTTATGGATGAGCAGTTTTGTCGATTGACCGGTATTCCATCGGAGTCCATGTCTGAAGCTTTGACCGTTTCGACTCCCATGGGGAAGTCTATTATGTTGACCCGTAGCTGTCCTTCTTGCCCGGTGTTAGTAGGCGAGATATTCCTTCCTGCCGATCTGTTCGTGATGCCGATGTCAGGTTTTGATGTGATTCTGGGTATGGACTGGCTTGCAGAGTATGGTGCCGTCTTAGACTGTGCCGCGAGGAAGGTTACGTTTCACATTCCAGGCTTGCCAGTGTTCCAGTTCATCGCCGAGCCCAGAGAAGAGCCATTATCTAGTTTCTTGGGCTCGGTCATTGAGGATTCTGCAGAGAGTATTGAGCAGCTGCCAGTTGTTTGTGAGTACCCGGATGTGTTTCAGGAGATACCGGGTTTACCGCCGCGTCGGCAGGTGGAGTTCCAGATTGATTTGGTGCCCGGTACTGCGCCCATCTCGAAGGCCCCCTACCGGATGGCACCATTGGAGTTGAGGGAACTGCAGGAGCAGTTGGATGAGCTCCGGGAGTTAGGTTTCATTCGTCCTAGTAGTTCACCTTGGGGAGCCCCGGTATTGTTTGTGAAGAAGAAGGATGGTTCGTTGCGACTCTGTGTAGATTATCGTGAGCTCAATAGAGTCACCATTAAGAACCGATACCCGCTTCCCCGTATTGATGACTTGTTCGATCAGTTGCAGGGTGCACAGTATTTTTCTAAGATAGACTTGCGTTCTGGTTACCATCAGATTCGGGTCCGAGAGGAGGACATTCCGAAGACGGCTTTCCGGACACGTTATGGTCACTTCGAGTTCCTGGTCATGTCATTTGGACTGACCAACGCGCCCGCTATCTTCATGCAGCTGATGAATGAGGTTTTTCGACCGTTCCTTGATCAGTTCGTGGTGGTATTCATTGATGATATTCTTGTATATTCGAGGACTAGAGAGGACCATGCTGAGCACCTGCGGATTGTGCTTGAGACCCTCCGTGCCCACCAGCTGTATGCGAAGCTGGAGAAGTGTGAGTTTTGGCAGGAGGAGATGAAGTTCCTCGGTCACGTGGTGACGAGGGAGGGTGTCGTTGTGGACCCCTTGAAGGTTGATGCAGTGTGTCAATGGGGCCAGCCCAGGATCGCGTTCGAGATCGATAGCTTCCTTGGTCTAGCAGGATATTATCGACGATTCATCGAGGGTTTCTCCGGTCAGCACCGCTAACCCGGTTGACGCGGAAGGGCGTCGAGTTCATCTTGGAGTGACGCTTGCGAGAAGGCATTTACGAGTTGAAGGACCGCCTCGCGTCCGCTCCTGTCCTTACTATTCCCGATGGGAGTGAGGGTTTTGTTGTTTTTACCGATGCCTCCGAGTTGGCTTGGGTCATCGATGCGGCATGGGAAGCCGATGGCGTATGCCTCGCGCCCCTCAAGGTCCATGAGCCGAACTACCCCACTCATGATTTGGAGCTCGCAGCTCGTCTTCGCACCGAAGGTGTGGAGGCATTATCTATATGGGGTCGAGTTCGAGCTCTTTACGGATCATAAGAGCTTGAAGTATCTATTTTCACGGTCTGAGTTGAACTTGCGAGAGGTTGGATGGAGCTTTGAAAGATTATGATTTTGACCTTGATACCATCCGGGCAAGGCAAATGTGGTGGCGGACGCTCTCAGCCGTCAGCCACGAGGCTGGTGGCACAGATGATGGTGCGTGAGTGGCGGATGCTCGAGGATGTATCGAGTTTGACTTTGAGTTCGGTCTGCAGTCTTCCATTGTTCGACTTTCGAGCTTGTCGATTCAACCCTCTTTAGTGGCTAGGGTGATCGAGGCTCGCAGACGGACGAGTCACTTGAGTATCGGCGAAGCCACATCCGTGGAGCGATCGCGATTGGTTCCGATGGTGGATTACGCTTTAGAGGCCGGTTGTGTGTCCCGGATGTGCCGAGTTGCGTCATGATTTGATGACCGAGGCACACCGATCGAGACTTACTATCCACCGGGCTCCACGAAGATGTATCGTGATATGAGGAGGCGGTACTTCAGGGATGAAACGCCAGATTGCGAGTTTTGTGGCCGAGTGTGACACATGCCAACGTGTCAAGGCCGATCATCGGAGACCCCCTGGTCCCTGCAGCCCTTGAAGATCCCAAAGTGGAAGTGGGAGCATGTATCGATGGACTTCATCGCAGTTTGCTGAGGACTCAGCGCGGTCACGATACCATCCGGGTTATCGTCGATCGTCGACGAAGTCGGCTCATTTTATTCCGATGTGCTTCCTGGTCTATGGACCGGTTAGCGAGGATATTCATTGAGGAGATAGTGAGGCGCACGGCATCCCGGTTTGATCGTTTGAGGCCGAGACTCAGTTTACGTCTCGATTTTGGAGGAGTTTCCACAGGCATTGGGGGTCACTTTGCATCTCAGCACCTCATATCATCTGCAGACGGATGGGCAGACCAAAAGAGTCAACCAGATCCTTGAGGATATGCTCAGGGCTTGTGTGATCGACTTTGGGGGCAGTTGGGATGATCATATGCGCCTCGCCGAGTTCGCGTACAACAACAGCTATCAGGCAACTATAGGCATGGCTCCTTTTGAGGCACTTTATGGCAGATCATGCAGATCTCCTAGTTGTTAGACCGAGGTTGGAGAGCATCGTCTCTTAGGTCCCGAGCTTGTGCTGCAGACGTCAGAGGTTATTGATGTTATCAGATAGAGGATGCACACAACTCAAAGCCGGCAGAAGAGTTTTACTGATCGTCCGCGTCGACCCCTCGAGTTCGCAGTCAAGGACATGGTGTATCTCAAGGTCTCACCTATGAAGGGCGTGGTTTACTTTGGTGTGAAGAGCAAGCTTGCCCCGAGATTCATCGGACCTTTTAAGATTACCGAGCGCGTGGGCGCTTTAACCTATAAACTTGCCTTACCTCCTGAGTTGTCTGCGATCCACGACGTGTTCCATGTTTCTATGTTATAGAAATGTGGGTCGGACACTATTCCTGTGATTGATTGGTAGCCACTTGAGGTCCATGAGGATGCTTCCTACGTTGAGCAGCCGATTCGTATTCTTAATCGGAAGGAGCAGATCCTCAGGACCAAGGTCATTCTCTTAGTGAAGGTGCAATGGGGTCATCATTCAGAGGCCGAGGCGTCTTGGGAACGTGAGGCCGAAATTAGAGAGCATTATCCCCATTTGTTTGATGATTGATTGATATATGATTGTTTGTATTGCCTTCCTTATATGATGATTGCTATATGATGGTGGTGTTTTGTCTTTTATTTTGTCTAAGATTGTTTAATTTCGAGGACGAAATTTCTTTGTTGGTGGGGAGGGTTGTGAGACCCGACCCGAGTTCGCATGTGTGCATGTGTGTGTGTGAGTATGCATTCCGTCCATCTTGATCCCGCGGTCCTACCGGTCGAATCCCGGCGACCCGTGACCCTTGGATAGTGTTTGCGGTCATCCATGAGCCCAGTCATGAAGACCCGACTCGGATCGAGTTGAGACCTATACCATTGTGACCGCATCGTCGTTGCGATTCCAACGACGTGTCTTGTGCATTCATCCGACTTATAGATCAAAAGTTATGAGCATTTCATCATGTGGCCCACTTTTTGTACAAAAGCATATGGACCACTCTCATGCACAAGTTCCCATGCACACCACCCACACACACTACAATTCCCATGGAATAAACACTACCCATCCTAAACACTACCCACACCTAACCTACCCTAGCAAGCATTGTTTGTATCACCATAGGTCATGATTTCTTTCTCTAACCAAGGAGGGAGAGTAATGATGACTCCCCTACAACCTTCCCTTCCTCTCTCTCCTCCTTCATTCTCTCATTTTCCTCTTTCATGGAAGAATTTCCAGCCCTCCCACTCCCAATTTCCAGCAACTTTCCCTTCCTTTCTTCCTCCATCTAGCCATCACAAACTCATCTTGACCATTGAACCTTTAAGCTTGGAGCTTGGAGTACCTAGTGTTGGTGGTAGCTTGAAGATTCAAGGTGGGTGATTATAATTGTTGATCTTATTTTCTACCCTTTGATCTTTTTTTCTTTCTAGATGGATCATATGGGACCCACCAATCCATGGTGGGGATCCCATTTGATCCCATGGATGTGGCCCTTTGGCCCATCCTACATGCATGTCATGATCCATGATGGGGCCATTCTCCATGGACCCCATCATGATGTATTTTATAATCCACTCCATCTTAAGGTCATCTAGACCCTAAGGATCATGTTGGGATGGCATCCCAACCATCCATAACAATTATATATCATGCATGTAGTGATTTTATGTTGCATGTAAAATCAATGTAGTTGTATGGGTATGATTCACTATTGGGAGGGCCCACTAGTGGCGGGGCCCTACCCCCATGGCCGGATTACTCTCTTTCCTTCTTCTCTTTTCTCTGATGTATGGATGATAGTGTGTGTGTGGCCCATTTATAGTGGGCCTTGGATGTCCCAAAATAAATAAAAATAAAAATCCAGCAAGGTGGGATGCTCTTATCACTTAACTCCATGATCATCGGACACCTTAATCAAATGCATGCAAGTGTCCTAGTTCTAGTATGTGATCTGGACTTATGTGGGGCCCACTGAGGAAGGCTACACACCCTTTTTATGGCTGGGATTATTGAGATATAGGCTGATGTGTCCAGCCATGTATTGCTGTCCAAAAACTTGGACTGTTGCATGGATTGTCATGTTCAATCTTTGGCATGGATTTTTGGATCATGATTGTCATTATTTTCTTTATAAGTATGGAGTGTAATGAGAAGGTGTGGACCCCACCATGAGGTGTGATGGGTCATACCTCAGATGGTCCATGATATGGTACCCAAAAAGGAGGCCCATAGGGGTGGGCGGTCCACCTTGTTGGGCTGTCTAACCCACATGTATGGAGGGAAAACATACACTTCAGCTTGGTTTCTCTAAAGGATGGGCCACTTTTATGGACCCCACCTTACTTTATTTTATGAAGAAAATACTAAACCTCCATTTTTCCCCTCTTGGATGAAGGTTGGGCCCACCTTATTGGGTAAACAATGCATGGACAGCAACATCCCTTCCTGGATAGATTGAAATTCCTAATTTAATTAAAATATTTATGAGTATCCAAAAATCATAAAATTTTACAGAGAGGTGTTTCACTTATGGTAGGACCCACCTACAAAATTTTGGGGCCAATGGACACCTGTACACACCATGGTGGTGGCTGGACTGGCCCATTACAATACGGTGTCCAGATCAGTCCGATTTTTAGGACAGATTGATTTCTTTAAATAAATTAAAATATTTATATATGTCTAAAAATTCTGAAATTTTGTGGAGATATGTTCCACCCATTCTAGGACCCACTTACCAAATTTCAGGGCCAATGGACCTCTGTGTACACCGTGGCAAGGGCCGGACTAGCCCACCACGTTGGGACGTCCAGGTCAGTCCGATTTTCTGGACAGTCTATTTTATTTAAATAAATTAAAATATTTCTAAGTGTCCAAAAATCTTAAAATTTTGTGGGGGTGTAGGTCACCTATGGAAGTATCACTCTGTAAAATTTCAGATCCAAAATACATTTGAGTTGCCCGTGGTATGGCTGGAAGTGGTCTGCTAGGCAGGGACGCCCAGGCTGGGGCATCTAGCCTTTTTCGTGGGCCCACCTCGATGTGTTGAATGTCCCACCACCCATCCATGTAGGGTACTTAGGGGATTGATCATACTTGCCCCCTTTTTATTCAATTAGAACACATTAGGTGGATTTTTGGGCCATATACCCCAGGCCCATAGGACTGCCTACACATGGGACATCCCTGCCTTAGGCTACTGCTGGGCTTGCATTCTAACAGTCTGGCCCATTTCATATATGTATTGTATATCCTCTCTCATCTGGTGGGGCCCACAGTGATGTGTGTGAGCCATCCAAAATTAATTATACTAAGAAATACTTCTAATGCTGAACTCCAACCAACCCAGAAATTTGGGTGGGCTGGAATTTGGCATTGAGCCCAATAACTGTTGCCTATAGATGTTCTTTGGGGCAATATGGCCCACTAGATTTGAGGAGGATTTATGTCAGTATCTTATCATCTTAATTTTATTTTTTTGGGCTTAATTAGTGTATGATTAAAGGCCCATCCCAAATAGGATTCTTCTTGGGCTAGTCTCTTAGTTAAGTAAGGGCCTTATAGCCTTGGTTGGGCTGGAACTTTTGATAGGCCCATTGAACCCTTGGGTCCTATATTTACCATGTCATTGTGATGGGCCTTATGGGCCAAATACTCAAGTAGTTGGGCCCTTGTTTGCCCACTATAATAAATCCATACTTGGGCCGAGATGTGAGGCCCAACTTACATGTGTTAAAAATTTAAGAATTTCCCATATGTTGGGATAATGGGCTGCCCATTAGGCCTACTACAATGAATGAACCTATGACCCTTATGGTTGGGCCCTAACCTTGCTTAAGGGCCCACCAGGTTGCCTTTGTTTTTGGGCTTAGTGTATGGCCCACTAGGCCATGGGTTGATTGTGCCTTGGACCTTTCTTTACATATATAGTAGGATACCTTTTGGGACCCAGTTGAGGTTGGATGTCCTCCTTGGTGGCCCTAAGGTAGGCCCATAGAGGCCCTTATAGGTGGTTAAAGGCCCACCTTGGGCCCAGCTAGGACTGTTCCTCCTTAGGATTTTGACTCTCTTAGTTTGTGGGTCATCCCAAAGTACTGGGCTCCCACTAGAGGACTTCTCTTCTTCTTAGAATACCTGTCGATGTGCCTAGATCTTGACCCTCCTTGGGACAGATGATTTCATATTCCTCAGGTAGCACACTTACATCATTGCGACCCATATGCATCATCTGTATGAATTGATTGCATTGTATAGTGGTCATTCAGGGATGGAGTTTCTCCCCTTTTGCACATTGAGTGCCTGAAACTTGTGCATGATCTGTGTGTGCGACTCATGCATTGGCATCGCATTTCATGAGGATACCGCCCTTGCTTCATCAGGGCCTTGCCTCCACAGGGACATTTGTGGATGGCCGCATGTGTGGACACCGAAAATATTAGTTGAGCATACTGGGTGCATAGGATGCCCATGGGTGAAATTCTCAAAACTTCCATGGTACCAAGGATCTGGTCCAACGCCGTGACCGGGTGGAATACATGAGCGCATGAGGGCCTTATACCGTTAGGCCGCGACTCCCACTGTCGTGTAGTCGGTTGGATAGGGGTGTGGCCTTACCTGCCTGGTGTGAGGAGGCATTGCTAGGCTGAGTCTGACCAGCTCGTAAATGGGTCCGCTACCTTCAGGACTTGTTGGTGATTAGTTGTCCACAGGCGGGTAGTGAGGTCTCTTACGCTCGTTTGACTGTGTGGGGTCTGCAGAGAGGCAGTCATTCAGTAGTGTAATGGACCCCGGTGATTTCCTTATGATTGAAAATGTACTTGACTTATGGTTTGGATATGAGGATTGACATTACTTGCATCGCATTAGCATTGGTTGTACAAGCCCCCCTTCATACATTGCCTTGGTATGACACCCATTACTTATTGCATAGCATTCATGGTAAGCCTTGGTAAGACTAGTGATATGTTCATTGATTATGCTTCTCTCCTTATACCTCCTACTATTCTTCTGTGCACCATTGTCACACACTTACACCACCCTCTAAGCTTCTATAAGCTTATGCACGATTGATACGTGCAGGAGACTCTAGGTAGGCGCCGTAGCAGCAGAGCATGGAGTAGAGTTGAGCAGTGAGGACTCCAGTGTTGCTGATTTCTCTCTCTTTTCCTTTTATTCTCATGTATGTCCTTTTGGACCTTTTGGATGATTGTAAAAGTTCAAATTTTTAGTGGATTTTGTGATGTGTGCCTTTGTTATTCTCAGATGTACTTGCTGTGATCTTGAGTATGCTCGCATTGGAAGTGATTATATTGTTATGAAAATCCTCCTTGTAGGATCCCAGGATCGGAACCTACCTCAGGAGCCGAGAATGGGGTACTACGGAGGCTGTTGCGGCCAGAACCGGCCATCGGGTTCCTTGTGAGTCCGGTTACTGAGTCTGGGGCGTGACAATTATAGACGGCCGATGGCCGTCTTTTTCAGCCAGTAAAAATAGCCTGCATTAGGGACGGTTGTTAGCAGTCCCTATTTGAGACTGTCAATGACCGTCTCTAATAGAGACGGTCCTAAGCCGTCTCTAATGCTCCAGCAAACCTTCATACATAAAAAAAAATTATGAATTACGAAAAAAAAAAGTTAAAAAACTTAGAAAAATAACTAACAAAGTTTAAGAAAAAAATTTAGATTTTGAAAAAAAATGTGATTTTATAAAAATCTAGATTTTGAAATAAAAATTAAGAACTTTTAATAATGTTGATAATTTTGAAAAAAAAAAATTTTGATAAGAAAATGTTATTTTGAAAAAGAAAATTTTAAAAATTAAACAAAATTGTAAAAAAATTGTCAAATTGCAAAAAATATATATTTTTTAAAAAAGAAAACTAGATTTTGTATTTTGAAAAGAAAAATTAAAAAGTTGTATAACAAAAGTGATATTTAAAAAATGATATTTTGAAAAAGAAAATTTAAAAAATTAAACAAAATTGTGAAAAAAATTGACAAATTGTAAAAAAATATTTTTTTAAAAAAAGAAAACTAGATTTTGTATTTTGAAAAGAAAAATTAAAAAGTTATATAACAAAAATGATATTTAAAAAATGATATTTTGAAAAAGAAAATTTAAAAAATTAAACAAAATTGTGAAAAAATTGACAAATTGTAAAAAAGTATATATATATTTTTTTAAAAAGTAGATTTTGTATTTTGAAAAGAAAAATTAAAAAGTTATATAACAAGATTTCGATAAAAAAATGATATTTTTAAAAAATTAAATGAAATTGTGAAAAAATTGACAAATTGTAAATATATTATATATATATATTAAAAAGGAAAACTAGATTTTGTATTTTGACAACAAAAATTAATAAGTTATATAACAAAAGTGAGATTAAAAATTGATATTTTGAAAAAAAAACTAAATTAAACAAAATTGTGAAAAAATTAAAAAAATGTAAAAAAATATATATTTTAAAAAAGAAAACTAGATTTTGTATTTTGACAAAAAAAATTGAAAAAAAAAGGATCTATACCAAATTGAATGGATGTGGCCTACAATACACAAGGTGGGATTAAAAACATGTAAACGTGAAAAGAAAAAAGAAAAAGAAGAAGAAGAAGAATAGTGTTAACTCGAGGTTAAAAAAAAATATATATACATGTTTAAGAAACAGGAGTGCAAATCAAAGTTCCTCAATACCTTGGTAAAAAAGAAAATGGTCTAAATTCAACGGTTATATCAGATGGTTGAGATTATCCAATCATCGTGATATTAAAATAAGTGTTCTACCCAACAGAATAGATGTGCCCTTCAACAAGTGCAGACCAAAGGAGATTGAAGCATATAGATGTTTAAAAAGAATAATACAAGTGAATATTATTCATCAGGATAGTCAAAAAGAAAATGGTCCAAATTAATCCAACGGCAATTTCAGACAGTTAAGATCATCCAATCAGTGTGACCTTTGGAGAGGTACAGGTATGCCAGGTGTTGCCAACATTAAGAATAGGTACCAAATGCATACATTAATTTGGGCCATTCTCATGTTATCATTTTTCGGCTATTAACTCGTCTCAAAAGCAATGAGATGTAAACTTGCACAGCTTAGATATAGTTTAAGCTGCTTGTTAATTAAAAAGGAACTGGAATATAGTTTAAGCCAAATGGAATCTCAAAAAAAAAAAAAAAAAAGACGACCGACATCCATCTAATCGTACTAAGTCCACCAATCAGGTGGCAGAGATTGTTCCATGAAAGGCATTCCCTGCTCTCCACCCATCCACAATCGGCCCCTACATATTAGCTCCAAGGACTCCAAAACAGTAAAACACAATACATAAGTCTCACTAAAAACCCTAGAACTTGCAGAAACACAAGACAATGACACAAACAGAATTTTTTCCAAATGAAATTAAATTAATATCAGATGTTAGTTTCCAAACACCACTAGTAGAATCAAACAATCTTTAACAAGAAAACAAAATCAAACCCTACAACCCCTAAAATTCAACATACAACCTCATCAAAACAGCAAAATCCAAACGTGAAAAAATTATCATAAGAGTGATTTCATGACCCACCTGAGATTATTGAGTTCTTATGATTCGAAATCACATCCTAAATATATGATGGAAAAATATATGGACGATGTCGATATACATAAAATATATCAAGGTGGGCCATACACGGTTAGAGTAACACCCATGAAGGAGTTATCTAAATAGTGAAATGGTACTATAAGGTCACCTCAACTTCCCATGAGGTTAATCTGTGTGTGCCCCACCACGATGTATGTAGAACATCAACACCATCCATTTGATGTGTCCCATTTAAGTCCAAAAATCAGTCGTATACAAAACTCAGGTGAGCCATAGCATCTAAAACTATGTGAAGACATCACTAAAACATATAAAAGCATTCAATTGGTGGGGCCCACATGAGTTTTCGATGTGTGTGAAACTTGGGTTGACTCCTCTCAACTATAGTGAATGGGCTGGATCTATGAACCACATCTAGGTGGGCCCAATAAATGATTGTGAATGTTTTAATGGGAGGGTAACCCTCTCAACTATAATATGTGTGGTGTGGCCCATCCAAGTCATGGATTGATTTTATTTTTAAGCTTGTGGCCCAAAGTCACGGTTTATGATATCCACATCGTCAATCCATTTTTCCAGATCATTTTAGGGCCCGTTTGGACAAGTAGATTGGAAGGGATTGGAAGTTAAATCCCTATAGATTGGCCGAGCATGCCAAACAAACTGGGTGATCTGATCCTGGGATATACAATCCCATGGATCTTAAGACAATCTACTGACAACACCATCATTACCTTTAAATCCCATCCAATCCACCCTAATCCGGTCAAATTTTCCTGGGACATGTTTGGTTCGAGGGATTGGAAGGGATGGGAAGGTTTAATCCTGGGATTGGGCGAGTGTGCCAAACAGACTTAATATATAGCAATCCGGGGGAATATAGCAATTCCATGGATCTTAAGACAATCCATTGACAACGCCATCATTACCTTGAAATCCATGCCATCCACCCTAAAACCATTCAATCCCTTCCAATCCACCCATCCAAACAGGCCCTTAGTGGTTGAGTCCACAATCAAAGTATATCTAAAGCTCAAGTGGATCATACCACAGAAACAGTGGGAATAATGATTTCCACCGTTGAAATCTTCTTATGGCCTACAGTGATTTTGATTTGTCATCCAACCTGTTCAATAGATCACAAATACATGGATGAAGGGAAAACTAAAATATCAACTTGATCCAAAACTTCAGTGGCCTCCCAAAAAATTTCGATGGTAGACGTTCAATTTATACTGTTTCCTATGATGTGGTCCACTTCAGATTTTTATAGGCTTCAATTTTGACCTTACATAGTAAAATTATATGTTAAAATGGATGGATGGAGTGGATAAATTGAATAAATCATAGTGGGCCCCACAGGATGCTTAGGGTATAAGGGCACTATAGGGCCTAAAAATGTCTTATCTAAGCCGTCTATATATTTTAAAATATTATTATAGGGCATGAAACCAAAAATCATCTAGATTAAAAGCTAAAGTGGACCATACGGTAGGAAACATGGAGATTAAATCACATGTATTTGCTATGGTGGGGAACAGATTGGCTACTCCCCCCGACACCAGCCAATGGCTGGTGGTCGGTGCTCTATGGGACCCACCATGATGTATGTGTATCATCCATGCCGTCCATCTATTTTTATATATATCATTTTATGAGATGATAAAAAAATGACTTATATCTCAATCTCAAGTGGACCACATTACAGGAAATAGTGTTGAATGAATTTTGACCATTAAAAATGTTTTGGGGGCCATAACAGTTTTGGATCAAGCTAATATTGTTTTTTCCCTTCATCTGGGTCTTTATGACCAACTAAACAGATTGGATGTCAAATAAACAGCACAATGGGCCTGAGGAGGATTTTAATTGTGAATATCCATTCATTAATTTTGTCCTGTGGTGTGGCCCACCTAGGATTTATATCCCTATCATTTTTTGCATCAAGCACTAAAATGATCTATAAAAATGGATGAACCGAATGGATGAAACATTTACATCATGGTGGGGCCCACAAAGCATCGACCACCAGCCACCGTCCCATCCCCAAATTTGGGCGCGCGCTCAAAACAGAGTCGCGCGCCCAACCCCCTCCCCATTTCAATAGCCCGCGTGCGTCCCAGCGCCTCTCTCTCTCTCTCTCTCTCTCTCTCTCTCTCTGTTTCTCTCGCCGTCCCGGTCTCTCTCTCTCGCCGTCCCGGTCTCTCTCCCAGACCCGCGCCACTCTCTCTCTCTGTCCCGGTCCCAGCTTCTTCCCACCCCGACTCTCTCTCTCTCTCTCTCTCTCTCTCTCTCTCTTCCTCACTTGCATCATCTCCGGATCTCGTGCGGCCAGCAGCCCCTGCCCTTCATCTCTTCCCCGGCCAGGTACTCATTTGTTGTTAATGTTTAAGGTGTGCACAACATGTGTTTGATGAAATGTCTCTGCGGGAGAAGGTGGATTGCATACTTTGCAACTCAAGCATCCGAGTAAACTCTATGGGGCCACTGTGATGTGTGTGTCTTATCCATGCAGGCTATCTATTTTTCAACTCATTTTATGGCATGAGCCTAAATGGAAGCATATCCAGTGCTCAAGTGGGCCCACCACAGGAAACAGTGGGAATCGAAAACTCACTGTTGAAAACTTCTTAGGGCAGCAGAAGTTTCGAATCAAGCTAATACTTGTGTTTTCCCTGTCTGTGTCAGCTTATGAACAAGTTGGGTGATAAATAAACATCGCTGTGGGCCCTACGAATGTCTCAACGGTGGATGTCATAATCCCCACTCTTTCCTGTGTGTGGTCCAGTTGAGCTTTGGATAAAATGAGGATTGCTGGTCTCTGCTGGTATCTGCCATCTATTTTTCAACTCATTTTATGGCATGAGCCTAAATGGAAGCATATCCAGTGCTCAAGTGGGCCCACCACAGGAAACAGTGGGAATTGGACATTCTTACGGTTATAGCTATATTGTCGAGCGCACAAGAAACTGTTATAGTCCATCATTTCTATTATCTTGCTTCACCATGGAATGTCACATGATGATTTTATTGTAATTTTCTGTAAGTGCCGGCTCTTCATTTTTTTTTCCCCATTTTCAAAATGGCTCCTACCTTTATCTTTAGAAAAAGCAAAGCTAAAAGAAAAAGAAGAAAGAAAAAGAAAAAATGAGGGGCTTTTATCTGTTCATGACCCCATGTTTTTAGACCTTGTTTTCAGTTCAAGCAAAAGATTTTTCTAAAGAGAGAGAGAGAGAGAGAGAGAGAGAGAGAGAGAGAGAGAGAGAGAGAGAGAGAGAGAGAGAGAGTGCAAACTGTCCATCTCATGGGACAAAATGACAACTGATGGTTGAAAAAAATCAAACTGATAGGACAATCCTAGCTGCCTAACATTTTCCCACTGAATGTGATCCAATGCCATTTTATTTAACTGCTCGTTTTAAGGCCATTAATCTGACGAATAGGAATAACCAACCAGTATTTATACAACAGCCCACTGCATGCAACTAGAACCCACATATACAAATCACTTCTGTATTTTGTATCTCACGTAAACGTTTTAAAATGAACAGACCAATACCTTTCTTAAGCATTGAATGTGGAGTCCATCTATCTCAGACAAAGTATCAAGAACTGAGCATTCCACTTGAGCCTGTATGCATCATGAAAATTAAAGCATTTGAGCATGTATTCAAAAAGCTAAGGTAAGCTAACAACATTTGAGCAATGCAAAGAACTCCAGCTGCAGCACCATTCCACATCTAAAATCCTTTAAAATCCATGTATCAGAAAATTGATTTCTTCTCGTATAAGTGAAGATTTGATGTAGTGGAATTTGGTTTCTTCTCGTATAAGTGAAGATTTGATGTAGTGGATAAAATTGATTTCTTCTCGTATAGTCGTTTTTGATCAAAATTGATAGAAAATCACAATCCGTGGAATTTGATTTCTACTCCGTGTCACTCCAACCAAAAGCACATTGGGAGAAAAAAAATCCATTCCCACGATAAGGCCAATGGATTGAAATTTGTGGTTCATCCAAACGGGCCCCACAAAAAGATTGCTTCATCGAGGATAATAAAAGAAGGCACTAAAAGAACACATGTGGGTTGTATGTTTGAATTTTCATGTGGCCCACTTTAGAAAGGATAACACTCAATGAACCATCTTACTCACATCTATTTTTCTCATACATGTGGGTCCCACCTGATAGTAGACTAGCGTTCTTCATTTTTTTTTCCAAGGCATGTTCTCAGCAGGTTACACCTGATGAATGGGCCAAATACTTTCAAGTTGTAGAGACAGAGGATGACAAAAGGATTGAGAAAAACCAAAGATACTAAAGTATCTAATGCATCTTAAATATTTAGAATTAAGAAGTCTCAAGTCCAACTAGTTGGACTGTAATTTATTGCATCCTAAACATTTTTACAGATCATTTTATAAATCATTTACATCTTTGCTATCAATTGTATTATCAAATGAAATTCAAACTCTTTGTTGGGGTTAACTGTAAATCATTTACAGTTGTTTATAATAATATGAAAAAAATCTGTTCTTGTTTATAATAATATTAAAAAAATCTGTTTGTAAAAAAATAATTTCATTTGATTTTTTTTTTTTTTTGTATGGATGCATCATGTATGGTTTTATGATAAAACATATGTATGTATGTGTGTATATGCATGCATGTGCACATGGATAGATGAAACGTATGCATGCATGCATGGATGGACAGATTATGCATATGTGTATGCATGTATACATGCATGGATGGATTTATGTGTGTGTATATGTATGTATGTATGCATGCATGGATAGAAGACTGGATGGATGGATCATCACGCCTGTGTGTGTATGTGTGTATGCATGCATGGATAGATGGATGGATTGTTAGATCATGGATGGATGGGTCATCATGCATGTGTTTATGTATGTATGTATGCATGGATGGATGGATGTATCATCATGCATGTTTGTATGCATTTATGTATGTATGCATGATCCCAAACCTAAACCCGACCCCAAACCCGAACCCGATTTCCTAAACCTAAACCTTAACTTATCCTCAGTTCCCTAAAGCTACAACCTATAACCTATAACCTAAAACCTAAAACCTACACCTAATCATGTGCATATATTTGTGGATATATATAGATCTATATTTTTTTTGTGATTGGTGACCACATGTGTGACATGTTTTGACAGTTTATGAAAAGTCTCTTTTTTATTGTATCTCACTTTTTATATGCTACATGCACGTGATATCAGAAATGGATTTGATGCCCCCGAGCAAGAATTGGATGACGAAAGATACATTGAGTGATGAGTACATTAAAGGCGTTGAATCGTTTATTATTTTTGCGAAAAGGAATTCGAGAGGTGTTGATTGGTATAGTTGTCCTTGTGCTAGATGTCGTAATGTGCGTGAGAAGAAAATACTAAGTACAGTTTCTGGGCATTTGATTATGAATGGTATAGATCAGACATACACAACTTGGTTTTTTCATGGAGAACAACTTCCCAATATGGGTGTCAATGCCAAGGCTCCTAGTACATCTACCACTGATTGTAATGAAGAGCTATTGCCCAGAATGGTTGATTTGGTTAATGATACTTTTGGTCGTGTTCAACCCGATGACTTAGATGCATGTATGAATGAGGTCAATGAGGAACATGGTAGTCAGCCTCAAGATGACATAGACAATGATACTCAGTACAATAAATTAAGGGAGGATGCGGTACAACCCCTATATCCATCGTGTAAACGTGAGTATACAAAGTTGTCAGTGACAGTTGAGTTGATGAGCATGAAGGCTAGATATCAGTGGTCAGATAATAGCTTTACGAGTTTGCTGCAACTGCTCAAGAAGATTTTACCAAGCTAGAACTCTTTGCCAGACAGTACCTATAATGCAAAGAGATTGATCAGTTCGTTGGGTATGAACTATGAGGTGATACATGCATGTCGTAATGATTGTATTTTGTACTGGAAGGAGCATGCTAATAAGGAAAGTTGTCCTACATGTAAAGCAAGCAGATGGAAAGTGAATAGTGTTGTAAGATCAAGAGTCTCACATGTACCATGGAAGGTGTTAAGATACTTCCCATTAACACCAAGGTTAAAAAGACTTTATAGCGTATCATGGATTGCAGAGAATATGTTGTGGCATTCAAAGGGGGCTAAAAATGACTCGTACATTCGTCATCCTGTGGATTCTTCTATGTGGAAGTTTGCAGATAGAAAATTTAGTGATGTTGCTGCGGATCCACGTAACGTTCGGTTGGGACTTGCAACAGACGGATTCAACCCCTTTGGGCATATGAGCATCTCATATAGTTGCTGGCCTGTTATGGTTGTTCCATACAATCTTCCACCTCATTTATGCATGCGGAAGCAATTTATTATGTTAACACTTTTAATTCCCGGAAAAAATGGTCCAGGGCATGACATCGACGTATATTTACAACCATTAATCGAAGAATTAAATGAATTGTGGAAAGGGTCGATAACATATGACTCGTTCGGGAAGAACAGGTTTACAATGAAGGCGATTTTATTATGGGCAATACATGATTTTCCAGCCTATGGACATCTTTCTGGGTGTAGGACAGGAGGAAAGTATGCATGTCCTGTTTGTAGTGAGGAGACTGACTCTGTTTGGCTAAAACATGGAAAGAAGTTTGCTTATATGGGGCACAGAAGATTCCTCCCAAGAGCTCATATCTTTAGGAGACAAGGATCTCGATTCAATGGGAATGATGAAAATCGGCAGGCTCTAAAGCGTTTGTCTGGAGAACAGGTATTGGTTAAAATGAATAATATACAAACCAAGTTTGGAAAGTATATAGGAAATAAGAGGAAGAAGACCACAGATAAGGATTCTAACCTTACTGCTTGGTCGAAGAGATCAATCTTCTTTACATTGCCATATTGGGAGCATATGCCCATTCGCCATAATTTGGATGTGATGCATGTCGAGAAAAATGTTACTGAGAACCTTATTGCAACAATATTGTTGACTAATTTGCTTATATAATTACAGTGAAAAGAAAATCCAAATACTATCATCACGAGGACTGATTTGTTTGTCGCCACTCATAGCAGATCTGATGGGTCTTACCCAACACAAACACATCTTGAAACAGCGGTGAGAATAATTTTTTAATTTTTAATCATTTTTTTATTTAAGTACAATAAAGGATTTATTTTAACAATTATCTTCTAATAGGAAAGAGTATTATCGATAGCTGACAGTGATCCTTCCAGTAAGCACAAGGATTTAGACCACGACCCAGTTTCACAGGTTTTCCATCAATTCTACTCACTTTACAAACATTGTCGTTGGTTCGTTGGTTTTTTTAATAATAATATACACACATCACTAAACTAAAAAATTATTAGTTAGGTTTGTGGTCGTGATAGCAGAGGCCGAGTTAGGGGCATGGGTTTGGGTATTTCTAAAACTACTATGAAGGTTGCCACCCCCTACATCATAGAAGCTCGGTCGGAGAGGAATGCACGTATGTCCATTGAGGCTAAATTTGAAGTATCAATGACTCAAATGTAAGAATTCCGTACGATTGTTGAGCAACAATTTGCTGAACTTAGGCACAAATTACTTATCAAAGCCAACTACTTCACCGCTCCCCTGATACAACTGCATCTCAGGTGCTGCATTTTCCGTGATCAAATGATATAATTATTATTTTTAAAGATAAAAGTAGCATTATTATTTATATGAAACCATTATTTTATTTATAGGCCCACCGTCGATCTGGTGAGCCCTCAAGTATTCGAGAAGACTCTGCAACAACTCCATCGATGGAACAAATTTGCCAATTGAGAGATATCCGTGGTCGGAATGTTACTAGTGGGCGGATGGTGTCAGATACTACAGGCATCCCTCCAGAATGCATCAGAGTTGTAATAGATGATATCAATGTTCGCACAACAGAGTTGTTTAATGATGACAGGACATTTGAAGATATTCAATTGGGTGAAATTGTTGTCTGGCCCAAGTTCCTGATGAGAATTTGAATATACAGTAGTTTTGTTTTACTTTTTGAACTCTAGGACATTGTATGACGAAAACTTGATTATTCACTGAAATCCTTTTTTAATCAAGTTGCCTTTTTTATTTATTTAATCTTTAACATCCTTTTTATTAATTATGGCTTGTTGTCATTTGTTTTTTATTAACCAAGTCACTAAAGGATTTCAATTTCAAATGTAACTGAAGTATTGATAGAACGTTATCTCTTGTTGCAGTACGAGATGTAACAAGAATATACATTGATTGTGTATTTGAATTTTTTTAAATGCACCAACCAGAAATGATTTGAGACGACGTTCAATGATACTTTGTTAGATATGAAATTTATGACCTTTAGTTACTTGGTTAATTAAAAAGAACTACGTAGTGGCTTGATCCCAATCTGACTTTTTGGGTACGTAGGCAACCGTTCGTAATGTACTAGAATATCGGTGCAGCCACAAATCTTTTTTCTCCTTTGAATTGTAACAGACTGTATCGGTTGCATTTTTCTCTGTTATACAGGTTGTGGCTATCAAAGATATAATATCATCTCCTTATAGGGAAACATTTAATGATGTGCGCAGGTAAATTCATTTTTTATTATTCCTTATATTGTTTCCCAGTTATATTTGTGTTGGTTTCAGAGTACAGGTAGCAATAGAAAGTGTTGGTCGATTGTGGCTTATGGACAAAGGGATGAGTAACCAACAATACGAATATGGGAGGCCTTCCCCAGGTATCCAAATGCTTTTAGATATAATTATGTTGTTTTTAAATGTATTAGATCGAAATTGATCGAGTAGACCCGGATGTGCGTCGGAGCTATCCGGATGTTGAGCGGGGGTCCCTGGAAGGTGGGAACCGCTGTTATGACTATGATGAAACTGTCCATTTTCTATGGACAACATTGGAGTGGCATGACCATTTGGACAGGCCATGTTTATGTATTAACTCGAAATTGATGGAGCAGACCCGGATGTGCGTCGGAGTTATCCGGATGTTGAGCGGGGGTCCATAGAAGGTGGGAACCGCTGTTATGACCATGATAAAGCTGTCCATTTCCTATGGACAGCATTGGAGGGGCATGGCCATTTGGATATGCCGTGTTTATGTATTTGATCGAAATTAATGGAGCAGACCCGGATGTGCGTCGGAGCTATTCGGAAGAGCGGGGTTCCCTGGAAAGAGGGAACCGCTATTATGACCATGATGAAACTGTCCATTTTTTATGGATAGCATTGGAAGGGCCTGACCATTTGGTCGGATGGCCGTGTTTATATCTGTATTTGCAGGGACCATACCCTTAACCTAAACCAAAAACTATGACTTAAAACCTTAACCTATAACATAAACCTCAACCTTAACCTAAACCTAAACCTTAACTTAAAACCTAAACCTAAACCTAAAATTTAAATGTATTCTCAAATCCCTAAACCTAAACCTACACTTAATCCTAATCTTAACTCCCTAACCTAAACCTATACCTAAACTTGAAAACCCAAACATAAACCCAATCCCGAACCCGAACCTAAACCTTAACCTTAACCTATTCTCAATTCCCTAAACCTATATCTTATAACCTAAACCTAAACCTAAACCTAAACCTTAACCTATACCTATAACCTTAACCTAAACATAAACCTTAACCTAAACCTATAACCTTAACCTAAAACCTAAACCTATAACCTAAACCTAAATCAAAACATATAACCAAAACCAAAACCTATATCCTAAACCCGAACGCATTCTCAAATCCTATAACCCTTAATCTAAACCTAAACCTAAACCTATAACCTATAACCTAAACCAAAACCTATAACCTAAACCAAAGCCAAAACCTATAGCCTAAACCCGAACCCATTCTCAAATCTAAAAACCTATAACCTAAACCGTTAACCTATAACCTAAATCAAAACCTATAACCTAAACCAAACCTAAACATAAAACCAAAACCGAAAACCTAAACCTAAAATCTATAACCTAAATCAAAACATATAATCAAAACCAAATCCCAAAACCCAAACCTAAACCTAAAACCTAAACCTAAACCTAAACCTAAACCTAATCCTATTACCTAAACTCAAATCCCTAAACCTTAACTTATAACCTAACCTAAACCTATACTTATAACCTAAAACTATTCTCAAATCCCAAAACCTATAACCTAAACCTAACCCTTCCCTAAACCTATAACCTAAACTCAATTCCCTAAACCTAAACCTAGAGCCTAAACTCAAATCCCTAAACCTAAACCTATAGCCTAAACTCAAATCCCTAAACCTTAACCTATAACCTAACTTAAACCTATACTTATAACCTAAAACTATTCCTAAATCCCAAAACCTATAACCTAAACCTAAGCTTTCCCTAAACCTATAAGCTAAACTCAATTCCCTAAAGCTAAACCTACACCTAATCCTAATCTCAACTCCCTAACCTAAACCTAAACATAAACTTGAAAACTCAAACTTAAACCCAATCCCGAACCTGAACCCGATTTCCTAAACCTAAACCATAACCCATTCTCAAATCCAAAAACCTATAACCTAAACCTAAACCAAAACCAAAACTTATAACCTAAACCCGAACCCATCCTCAAATCTCAAAACCTATAACCTAAACCAAAACGAAAACCTATAACCTAAACCCAAACCCATTCTCAAATCCCAAAACCTATAACCTAAACATAAACCTTAACCTAAACCTATAACCTATAACCAAAACTATAACCTAAACCCGAACCCATTCTTAAATCCCAAAACCTATAACCTAAACCTAAACCTTAACCTAAACCTATAGCCTATAACATAAATCAAAACCTAAACTTAAACCTAAAACTTAAACCTATAACCTATAACCTAAATTAAAACCTATTACCTTTCCCTAAACCTTAACCTAAACCTATAACCTATAACCTAAATCAAAACCAAAACCAAACCTAAACCTAAACCTAAACCTATAACCTATAACCTAAACCTAAACCTAAAACCTAATGTATTCTCAAATCCCTAAACCTAAACCTATACCTAATCCTAATCTAAACTCCCTAACCTAAACCTAAACCTAAACTTGATAACCCAAACCTAAACCCGATCCTGAACCCAAACCCGATTTCCTAAACCTAAACCTTAACCTAATCTCAATTCCCTAAACCTATTGCTTATAACCTAAACCGAAACCAAAACTTATACCTAAACCTAAACCTAAACCTAAACCTATAACCTATAACCTAAACATAAACCTAAAACCTAAATGTATTCTCAAATCCCTAAAACTAAACCTACACCTAATCCTAATCTCAACTCCCTAACCTAAACCCGATCCCGAACCCGAACCCGATTTCCAAAACCTAAACCTTAACCTATTCTCAATTCCCTAAACCAATTGCTTATAATCTAAATCAAAAGCTAAACTTATACCTTAACCTAAACCTATAACCTATAACCTAAACATAACCTAAAACCTAAATGTATTCTCAAATCCCTAAACCTAAACCTACACCTAATCCTAATCTCGACTCCTTAACCTAAACCTAAACCTAAACTTGAAAACTTAAACCTAAACCCGATCCCGAACCCGAACCCGATTTCCTATACCTAAACCTTAACCTATTCTCAATTCTCTAAACCTATAGCTTATAACCTAAACTTAAACCTAAACCTAAAACTTAACCTAAACCTTAACCTAAAGCTATAACCTATAGCATAAACCTAAACCTAAACCTAAACCTCTAACCTGTAACCTATAACCTAAACCTAAACCTAAAACCTAAATGTATTCTCAAATCCTTAAACCTAAACCCAAACCTTAACCTAAACCTTAACCTAAACCTATAACCTATAGCCTTAACCTAAACATGTAACCTATAACCTAAACCTAAACCTAAAACCTAAATGTATTCTCAAATCCTTAAACCTAAACCTATACCTAATCCTAATCTCAACTTCCTAACCTAAACCTAAACCTAAACTTGAAAACTCAAACCTAAAACCGATCCCGAACCCGAACCCGATTTCCTAAACCTAAACCTTAACCTATTCTTAATTCTCTAAACCTATAGCTTATAACCTAAACTTAAACCTAAACCTAAAACTTAACCTAAACCTTAACCTAAACCTATAACCTATACCATAAACCTAAACCTAAACCTAAACCTCTAACCTGTAACCTATAACCTAAACCTAAACCTAAAACCTAAATGTATTCTCAAATCCTTAAACCTAAACCCAGACCTTAACCTAAAACTTAACCTAAACCTATAACCTATAGCCTTAACCTAAACATGTAACCTATAACCTAAACCTAAACCTAAAACCTAAATGTATTCTCAAATCCCTAAACCTAAACTTATACCTAATCCTAATCTCAACTCCCTTACCTAAACCTAAACTTGAAAACTCAAACCTAAACCCGATCCCGAACTCGAACCCGAACCCGATTTCCTAAACCTAAACCTTAACCTATTCTTAATTCCCTAAACCTATAGCTTATAACCTAAACTTAAACCTAAACCTAAACCTTAACTTAAACCTTAACCTAAACCTATAACCTATAACCTAAACCTAAACCTGTAACCTATAACCTAAACCTAAGCCTAAAATCTAAATGTATTCTCAAATCCTTAAACCTAAATCTAAACCTTAACCTAAACCTTAACCTAAACCTATAACCTATAGCCTTAACCTAAACCTATAACCTATAACCTAAATATAAACTTAAAACCTAAATGTATTCTTAAATCCCTAAACCTAAACCTATACCTAATCCTAATCTTAACTCCCTAACCTAAACCTAAACCTAAACTTGAAAACTCAAACCTAAACCCGATCCCGAACCTGAACCCGATTTCCTAAACCTAAACTTTAATCTATTCTCAATTCCCTAAACCTATAGCTTATAACCTAAACTTAAACCTAAACCTTAACCTAAACCTTAACCTAAACCTATAACCTATAGCATAAACATACACCTAAACCTAAACCTGTAACCTATAACCTAAACCTAAACCCAAAACCTAAATGTATTCTCAAATCCTTAAACCTAAATCTAAACCTTAACCTAAACCTTAACCTAAACCTATAACCTATAGCCTTAACCTAAACCTGTAACCTATAACCTAAAAACCTAAAACCTAAATGTATTATCAAATCCCTAAACCTAAACCTATACCTAATCCTAATCTTAACTCCCTAACCTAAACCTAAACCTAAACTTGAAAATTCAAACCTAAACCTGATCCCGAACCTGAACCCGATTTCCTAAACCTAAACCTCAACCTATTCTCAATTCCCTAAACCCATTGCTTATAACCTAAATCGAAACCTAAACCTATACCTAAACCTAAATCTATAACCTATAACCTAAACATAAACCTAAAACCTAAATGTATTCTCAAATCCCTAAACCTAAACCTACACCTAATCCTAATATCAATTCCCTAACCTAAACCTAAACCTAAACTTAAAAATTCAAACCTAAACCTGATCCCGAACCCGAACCCGATTTCCTAAACCTAAACCTTAATGTATTCTCAAATCCCTAAACCTAAACCTACACCTAATCCTAATCTCAACTCCCTAACCTAAACCTAAATCTAAACTTGAAAACCAAAACCTAAACCCGATCCCGAACCCGAACCCGATTTCCTAAACCTAAACCTTAACCTCTTCTCAATTTCCTAAACCTATAGCTTATAACCTAAACCTAAACCTAAACCTAAACATAAAACCTAAATGTATTCTCGAATCCTTAAACCTAAACCTACACCTAATCCTAATCTCAACTCTCTAACCTAAACCTAAACCTAAACTTGGAAACCCTAACCTAAACCCGATCTCGAACCCGAACTCGATTTCCTAAACCTAAACCTTAACCTATTCTCAATTCCTTAAACCTTTATCTTGTAACCTAAACCTAAGCCTAAAGCTATACCTAAACCTGTAACCTATAACTTAAACCTAAACCTAAAACCTATTGCTTATAAGCTAAACCTAAACCTTAACCTAAACCTAAATGTATTCTCAAATCCCTAAACCTAAACCTACACCTAATCCTAATCTCAACTCCCTAATCCAAACCTCAACCCGATCTCGAACCCGAACCCAATTTCCTAAACCTAAACCTTAACCTATAACCTAACATAAACCTAAACCTATTACCTGCACTTATAACCTAAACCTATAACCTAAACATAAGCCTAAAACCTAAACCTAAACCTAAAATCGAAATGTATTTTCAAATCCTTGAACCTAAACCTACACCTAATCCTAATCTCAACTCCCTAACCTAAACTTAAACCTAAACTTGATAACCCAAACCTAAACCCGATCCCGTACTCGGACCCGATTTCTTAAACCTAAACCTTAACCTTAACCTATTCTCAATTCCCTAAAGCTATAACCTATATACTATAACCTATAACTATAACCTAAACCTTAACCTAAACCTATAACCTAAGCCTAAACCTTAACCTAAACTTAAACCAAAACCTATAACCTAAACCTTAACCTATAACCTATAACCTAAACTTATAACCTATGACCTAAAACCTAATCCTAAACCTAAACCTAAACCTAAAACCTAACACCTAAAACCTAAAACCTAAACCTAAACCTATTTTAATGATCAGTTTTATTTTTAAAAAGTGCTCACTTTTTTGGAAGAAGTTTATGCAATTCTTTATGATTCTAAATTATAATGTTTTGTTGGTTTAAATTTTTTTTTTTCAGGTGAAAGACAAAAAGAAAATTGTTGCTGATTTTTTTTCTTTTTTAATTTATGATGTTAAAATTATATGTATTTATGTGTGGATGAATGTAATGTGGATAAGATTGCTTGTGTTTGGATGGATGTAGTTTATGTTTGGATGAATGTAGTTTATGTTGGATTAACGTAGTTTGGGTTTAGATGGATGTAGTTTATGTTTGGATGAATGTAGTTTATGCTGGATTTACGTAGTTTAGGTTTAGATGGATGTGAATGTGAATATGATGAAATATATTATATAACAGGTGTATATCAGGAAGAATATGATGATGTAACAGGTGTATATTGACCCTCTTATAAGGGACGGTCCATGACAATCCTTTTTGAGGACGGTCCATGACCGTCCTGTGGCCGTCCTAAACAGGCCCATAAGAGACGGACCATGACAGTCCTTTTTAAGGACGGTCCATGACCGTCCTTTTAAAGGACGGTCTGTGGCCGTCCTTTGAAGGCCCATAAGAGATGGACTATGACAGTCCTTTGAAGGCTCATAAGAGACTGTCAGAGACCGTCCTTTTTTCGTCAATAAAAATGACGGTTTTCAACTGTCCTTTAAGTAATACGACACGTCAAAATTTGACGGCCCTTGCAACGGTCTATGACCGTCCTTTTTGATCATTTGAGACGGTTTTGGACCGTCCTTTTTTCGTAGTTTTCGCGTAGTGTCTAATACACTATATACCACATTGCTGCCCTACACTAGACGTATAAGCGTGTAAGCGGAAGAGACCTCAATACCCGCCTGACTAGTAGTCTGCCAATATCTACATGACATGTCGGTAGTAGACCCATTTACTAGCTGGTCATACTCAGTCTAGCAATTGCCCATTACCCTCGGGCGGTTAAGGCCACACCCCCTTCCAATCGACCACAATATAGTGGGAGATGTGGCCTCGTGGTATTTAGCCCTCATGCGCTCATACATCCACTCGGTCTAAGTATTGGAGTATCCTCTATGGTACTTCTATAAGGGTTTGGGGACTTTCACCCTAGGACATCCTTCGCGTCCCCGTGCTTAATAAGAATTTTTGATATCCAATCCTGCCATTCACGCTATACCTGTTAAGGCCTCAACCCTAATATCACTAGGGCGAATAGAAATCATATCACACAATGCAAGATGCATGAGTCATACAATCTAGTCATGCATCAGTCCTGCGCATACTGCGCGCTCATGTGGGGCAATTCCATCTCTCAGGGAGTCCCGAAAATAACCAACCCAATAACATATGTTATAGTCCATCACTCCTCATAACAAGTATGTAAATGATGTGTATGAGCATGAATCATGGTGTATGCCATGTATGATTATCAAACATAATAATGATCGATATCACAGAATCACAATGGGCCTTACACATTGCAATGGACCTCATCCAGTCACAATGGGCCTCATACAATCATAACGGGCCTCGCACAATGGGCCTCATATTATTACAATGGGCCTCATACAATCACATTGGGCTTCACACCATCACAATGGGCCTCATACAATCACAATGAGCCTACATCCCATCACAATGGGCCTCATACAATCACAATAGGCCTCATACAATCACAATGGGCCTACATACCATCACAATGGGCTTTATATAATCACAATGAGCCTCATACAATTACAATGGGCCTACTGATCACAATAGGCCTCATACAATCACAATGGGCCTCATACCATCACATGGGCCTCATACAGTCACATTGGGCCACACACCATCACAATGGGCCTTATACAATTACAATGGGCCTCATACAATCACAATGAGCCTACATACCATCACAATAGGCCTCATACAATTACAATGAGCCTCATACAATCACAATGGGCCTACATACCATCACAATGAGCTTCATACAATCATAATGAGCCTCATACAATCACAATGGGCCTACACATCACAATGAGCCTACTCATCATAATGGGCCTCATACAATCAAAATGGGCCTTATACAATCACAATGGGTATACATACCATCACAATGGGCTTCATATAATCACAATGAGACTTATACAATCACAATGGGCCTACATATCACAATGGGTCTACTCATCACAATGGGCTTCATATAATCACAATGGGCCTCATACAATCATAATGAGCTTCATACAATCACAATGAGCCTACATATCATAATGGGCCTACTCATCACAATGGGCCTCATACGATCACAATGGGCCTCATACAATTACAATGGGCCTACTCATCACAACAGGCCTACATATCATAATGGGTCTCATCACGGCCATAAGATGGGTTCCAAGGTTTGAGTAGTACTATAGGGTATGGTGGAAAACATTATTCTTAATGAAGGCCCAATAGGAGAAAATGGAAATGAGCTTAACAGTAGGCCCTAAGGAGGTTTGCAACGTGGACATTTAACTACCATTGCTCCTAAAGTACGTGCTTAACAACGGGCCTTAGGGAGGCTTACAATGTAGACATTTAATCACCATTCTCTACTAGAATGTGGCCCTCTATAGAGACTATCTCATAATGGGTCCCATGGCCCTTAAACTAGTTAGAAAAGTGAATGGACATCATAAACATTATCATATACATCATGGTGGGATCATCATCACATTTGGGCCTTACACAAGGGTCTTATATATCACAATGAGCCTCATCCCATAGGCCTCATATACATCACAATGGGCCTCATTATATAGGCCTCATATACATCATAATGGGCCTCATCACATAGGCCTTATACACATCAAAATAGGCCTCATCACATAGGCCTTATATACATTACAATGGGCCTCATCACATAGGCCTCATACACATCACAATGAGCCTTACACAAGGGCCTCATATATCACAATGGGCCTCATCCCATAGGCCTCACATACATCATATTGGGCGTCATGTACATCACTATGAGCCTCATATAAGGGCCTTATATATATATATTACGTTGGGCCTTATGGGGCAGCCCATATGGTCCAAAAAATAAATGGATAGCATGAATATAGAATACATACAACATGGTGGGCCTCTTTACATGAAAGGTAAGGCCCATACAAGATAGCCCGTACTAAATGGCCCACTTAAAGTATTTATCCCAACAACACCTGAGAGTTATTTTTCAAAGTTCAGATGCTGCATTAAATGCTTTGGGAAGGTGGTGGACCCCACTGACATAGCCCCACATAAATTTTATATCAAACAGACTTTTGGCACAAGGTTGGTTCTGGGCCATTTTAGAGTCAGATATATGATCACGTGGGGCATACATATGGTGAAAAAAAATAACCACCTATTAGCTCTATGTATAGGCTTTACAAATTATAAGACAGGCCTCATTGGTTTGGTGTATATAATTTATGGTGATATCCCAAACATGGGTACTTGGAGAAACTGTGCAGGAAATATAGTACAGAATTAGTTTTTGCCCGATCTTGAGTACGTCCCATGATCACAGGGGATAACCTTTCAGTGTGCCGTCAGGTGACCTTGGTTGTACTATATATGCACTTAAAAAATTATAAGTTGGGACTAACTGGTTGTGCACACGAAATATTTGGTATAGGGCCAAACATAGACACTTTAATTTTCTGTACATAATTTTCTGCACAACCATACTTGGCCCCATTTTGGGATCCACTTCTTGATCATGTGAGGTCTGATTTGGTTCAATCAAAATATTATTCATCTACTTATTAGTGTAGGTTAGAGGTTCCAACTGGTGGCCTACTCAAACCTCCAGCGTGTGGTCCACTATAAAGGCCCAAAGTTGGTACAAAACACAAATAATCCGACAGTTTTCAGAAATGGGGTTTGTCACAACTTAGAGCCCAATTTTCAAACACTTAGGGAATCATTCCTAACAAAAAGATGAGATATCCCAACTCACTTATATAAGGATTAAATATCCCCCAAGGTGGGACCCTTAACTATAGAGTGTGGGGGTCTAGTATAAGGTGTCAAAGAGGCCTACATGCAATACAGTCAAGTACTTGAAAATTTTTAACAAACAGAAAGTGTAAAGGGAATGAAACAGATCCAATGGCAAGTGGGGCGCACATGCTAGCAAACCATAGATAAGAGACACAAAAATATACATGGGTTTTCAGATTGGATGAACTAATAAAATGCATAAATCACATATGATCCCACACCCAAGTGGGTCAATAAGGTGATGAATGTTATGTACAACATATATCCAACATACACATTTAGTAACACAAAATATATTAATCAAATCTCTATGATTAGATTCTCTGTTGGAAAATCCGATCTAATAGATGAATTAGTAATACATCATTTATGTTGTATATAGGTTTCTAACCATACAGAGCCTTTGATCCATCTGGACCACATATATAAATTCAAGATTTGTCCTTACAGAGGTATCTATCGGTCCAGAATTTTTTAAATCTTATTATGAAAGAATTTGACCATATGGACCATATATATGATTATTAACTATCTTGAGTAAGTTAAGAGCAAATATCAAATACATCTGACCGTTGGAATCTAGGATATAGCCCAAATAAGAATGGTCATAACAAGCTCCCAAAATACATATATTGTATAAGGCCAAGATCTCAGTCGTCCAAATTCCGGTTGAGGCTTATTATATACCGTTGGAAAGATAGTTCGATTTTCTACGAATCCAACGGAACATATATTTTTAATTAATTCATTAAAAGAGTTAAAAATGGGTCTATTTTAAAAAAATTGGAATCCTGCATGTGCTACTGGACAACAGCCAAGTAAAATTGGTGTTACAGATGATTGGACTATTGGATGGATACGAAATTTGGCCCAGAATTAGATTATATTGTGATTCATATTATTTCCAAGTTTCAACTTCGATCTTAACACGATTGAGTTTATATGAGTTTTAGAACTTGTTGTCCAGAAAAAAAAAAGGATTACATATAAAAGGTGTGGATATGATGCTCATCATGGTGGACCATACTGATATGTGCCACTTTGTTGACCACCATAGATATAAATACATGCATACAAGAATTCCACACCAGTAGGGCCCACACATGTCAAGAAAATAAAAAGAGGAAGAAAGAGGAGGATGAGGAAGATGGAAGGAGGGGTGTAGACTCACCTCAATGGATGGATGGTTGGATGATGATGTGTGGTCTACTCTCTCTTGGTCAATGGTGTGCCACACCTTGGCCCTATTCTCTCTCACTCTCTTTAAAAATCTCAGAATTTTTCTAAGTATAGGAAAAGAATAAGTGTAAGAGAGCTCCTACTCTTATTTAGGGAATTGGGGGTTGAGGTGGCAAGATGATGTGACAAGTTTATGGGATCTTATTGGTGCTAAAAGTGAGGTAGAATGTGATGTATGGTATGGGTAGTAGATGGATGAGGTGAATGGTGCTAAGCATGCATTGACCAAGATGGAAGAAATCTAGACATGCAATGGCTAATGGATGGATAAGGGTTTTGGGTTGTAGGTGATGCATGGTGGATATAAAGTGGAGTGTTGCAATTAGTTATTTGAAGTAATGTGGCATAAATGAAGACATGCATTAGATGCATGTATAGGATGAGGTGGACATGAGCCATGATTATTTCTAAGGCATGGGGAGAGAACTAACGATGGGTTTTGGGATAGAATTCAATTTTGTTTTGTAGTGCTTGTCTTATATGTGCTAGCTTATATTTTTGTTATATAGCAATTGTCCTATTTGTTGGTAATTTTCATGTTCTAAAAGTGGGCTTTAGGCCCACATGGGCTTAAGGCCAATGGGCCTAGCATAATAAAGGTTGCTTGTGCTACAAGATACATAATTTGGGCCTTATATTTGATGAGTCATATATAACTAACGGAGCATCGGATTGATGCGCGGTTTTCACCATTGCGATCGTAACGATGAAGCGGTCCACATGATAAAGGTCTCAAGATCATCCAGAACAAATCACTTGGGTGAGTTTTCTAGGTGCATTAGGGTGTAGTGTATGGTTTATCAATGGTGCGAGTTGGGACACGTGTGCACATGAGCGATATTGTAAAATATCGGGATCCCACAAGTTTCTCATTTCCTTCAACACCTACAGTGAAAATAAGATTAGGGAGTCCTTTTGGAGGACAATTAGGTTCTACAATAGGAACAAGATTAAGACATAGCATTTCCTTATCAAGAAATCCTTTTAGTCCATTAACTTCTTTAACCTCTTCTTCCTCTTCTACCCCTCAAACATTTGCAAGTAGATTAGTTGATACCAATCTAGGACTACAAGATAATCCCTCCTTCCAACTTATTTATCACTCTCCTTCATCTCCCACAAATAACTTTAATTTATAACCACATGTGGACACTGGAAAATCGGTGCCCGCGCTCTCTTAACATGTTATGGTTACTTTTGTGGGATGATTGGGCTGATTTGGATTGATAATGTTGTATTGGAGTTGCCACTAGCCGCTAAATCTCATAATCCCGCAGTTGGGTAGAACCTGTGGAATATCTGAAGATTCTCTTACCTTAGATGGACTCCTGGTCTGTGATCTGAGATTCTGAGTAAAGGACCTCAATTACAAAGATGGAAGGTGTTAGGTACCCTTTTTGCCCGTACAATCTGTACGGTCTCTACTTATTGTGGTAAACAAAACTTAAGGGATAAATGATATGGTCAGATTAGGACTAGGCACATGTGGATTTCTGATTCGTAGAGATCTGAGATTTCAGCAAACCACAGAGCATACGTCCAGTAATGTGTCAAGAAAGCGGATGTGATGATGTTTATGCCAAAAATGAAGAAAAGTGGACTTGATCGCTAGGAATTTCTGATGTGACAGGAAGTCACAGAACATACGTTCACTAGGAATCTAAAAGGGCAGGATGGTTGAGAAGGGAATGGATGTCATGATGAATGCTTATAATATAAATAAAATGATCTTTGACTTGCTCTTGAGATAGCTAGAACATGGCAATCTGGGCTAGACTGAGAGGTTAAGATGGTTGAGGTGAGGCTAAGAGGTGGCTGGAAAATTGAATCTTGGAGGCTTAGAGCTCCCTCTCACCCTCACTTTCTTTCTCTCTTTTCTCTCATTGTCTCCCTCTCTTGGTTGGTGTGTGTGTATCAAAATGTGAAGAGGAGAGGGCTATTTATAGCCTTCTCCAATGACATTGCTGTAATTGTGGGGTTTGAGAGGGTTAAAAGCTGATGTGGCAATTTGTGAGTGGTTGAGGAGAGAGAAACGCCACGTGACGTACTCCCATCGGCTCTTGGGGTTGGTAAAACAGTAAATAATGGGTTCTGGAGGGGAGATTAAGCTTACTAGTACTTGATTTTTTTACTTTCGTTTTTCTTTACTTATTTGTTATAGGAGTGCTCTCATATGTATTATATAAGGGAAGCGGATTGCGTAATACCCTAGCTCGGATAAGAGTCCATTAGACCAGGGCTCATATGGGGCTCACTGTGATGTATCTGTTTATCCACACTATCCATCCATTTTATCAGATCATTTTAAGGTATGAGACTAAAAATGAGGCAGATCCAACGTTAGTGGACCAAACTAAGATGACTCTTGCATTTAATCCTTTGTGCATTTAATGCAACGTAAGATCACTATTTGGTGTGGTCCACTTGAGCTTTGCATCTGCCTCATATTTGGGCTCATACCTTAAAATTATATGAGAAAATGGATGGATGGCGTGGATATACAAGTACATCATAGTGGACCCCATAGGAGCCCCTGGTCTGATGGATTATTATCCGAGCATGGGTCGGACCCAATCCGCAGATAAGGTTAATGTATTTTGAGGTGGTAAGTTACAGCATGATGCCCTATGGGGCCCACCCTAATGTGCGTAAGAAATCCACTCTGTTCATTAGTTTTACCAGCGCATTTGAGGATGATAGCTGAAAAATGAGGTAAATCAAACACCAACGTGAACCAAACCATGAGAAATAGTAGGAATGGAAACATCCACCATTGAAATCTTCATGGGACTCACTGTGATTTTTTTACCTCATCCAACCCGTTCATAAGGTGATTCCCGCAAGGATCTCTCACCTTGATCCAAATCATTGTGATACATTACGGTGGGCCCCACATAATTTACCGAGTACCTATAGCATAATAGGTTTTTAAGTACGCAATCCACTCATTTTCCATATGAAGCTAAGGGCTTGTAATGTGTAAAGCAGGGAAGCGGATTGCGTTGTAACTCTGGTGTACTGAGTAAACTCTGTGGGGTCCACCATGATTTATATATTTTATCCACTCATTCCATCCATTTTACAAGATAATTTTAGCAATTAAGCCCAAAAATGAAGCATATCCAAAGCTCAAATGGACCACACTATGGGAAACAATGTGAATTGAACGTATAACGTTGAAAATTTCTTGAGGGCCATTTAATTTTTGGATTAAGCTTATATTTGTGTTATCCCTTCATCCATGTTTTTGTGATCTTATGAATAGGTTGGATGACAAATAAGCATCATTGTGGGGCCTGACAAGGTTTCAACGGTGGAAATCATTACTCCCATTGTTTCCTGTGGTATGGTCCACTTGAGCTTTGTATATGCTTCAATTTTGGTCTCCACTCCTTAAATGATCTGGAAAAACGGATGGATGGTGTGGATTAATCACATACATTCATGGTAGGCCCAACTGAGTTTACTCAGTACGATAAGAGCGTACTGAGTAACTCAGTATGCAATCCGATTTCGTAAAGCGGGGTTAACCTCTGAATGGCCCACCGTGATGTACTCCTTGAGCTCACCATTGAAACGGTGGGGATTGATTGAAACTTTTTATGGGCGAGAGACATTTGTTAACTCGAAGTTGACCCATCGGTGGATTGCAGCCGCTAACTAATGGGCCATACTACATATGCTACCTTGATTTAATAACACAAGTACTTTATACCGGTATGATATTCAATTTTAAATACAGGTGATTGACATTCTCTACTTGTCACCGTCCATCCCATCTTACATACATTGCCACACATGCATTTTCAACCATATATATGCCCATTCCTATTCGGACACGGATTACCTAATCCCATTTGGATGCGGTTGGTCCGCTAAAGCCTTTCTTAGTAACTTTCTGCTAGGGGGAAACAGATTGGCTACTCCCCCTGCCACCAGCTAATGGCTGGTGGTCGGTGCTGTGTGGGCCCCACCATGATGTATGTATTTCATCCATGCTATCCACATATTTTTCTGGATCATTTTATGGTATGATACCAAAAATTAGGTATATCCCAATTCTCAAGTGGACCATATTACATGAAACAGTGTTGAATGAACATCGACCATCAAAATTTTTTTGGGGGCCATAAAAGTATTGGATCAAGCCAATCTTTGTTTTGTTCCCTTCATCTCGGTCTGTATGACCTAATCAAGAGATTGGATTTCAAATAAACAGTACAGTGAGCAGGAAAAAGTGAGCAGGAAAATTCCTACCGTTGAATCTCCTTGGTCCACCGTGATGTTTATATGACAACCATACCATTCATAAGGTTTGTGATTAACAGAAACAGAAAATTATTACCCTGATCCAAAACTTCTGTGACCCAATGAATATTTCAACAGTTTATGTTTAATCCCTACCTTTTCTTGTGGTGTGGTCCACTTGAGTTTTGAATCTGCCTCATTTTTTGGCCCATGCCCTAACATGATTTGGAAAATTGGATGAACAGGATGGATTTCTCACAAACATCACTATGGCCCCATTTGCGCGTCCCATTTAATCTCACTAACTAGCATACACCGCAGGTATAAAATAAACAGTACGCTCATGCTTTCAATTTGTATGGGTTGGGCAATTATTTCATGATCTAAGACGTTCAAATGATGGGACACTCTGTGGATGGCTTAGGAAGACAAAAATAAAAAAAAGTAAAATAAAAATAGAAGATTAGAAGACACTAGCTTTTTAACATTTTGATTGAATGTAACCGAATTATACTAGCTTTTTAACATTTTGATTGAAAGTAAAAAAAAAGTAAGACATGTAGACCGTTGGTTTTATTTTTCTAAATGTCTTTACTTAAGCATGTGCAGACTACCTAATCAACGGATGGATCAACAACACTTGGCGAAATCCAACCCAAAATAAGGCAGTAGCAAATAGAGGCATCAACGGTGAGGGGTGAGGTCTGGCCAAACCCTAGGCCCTGCCTAGGCCCGTGATGGGCCAAAGCAAATAGGGCCAATCCCAAGCCCACCCACCCACTTTTGTACAACATCTAACATCTGAGATGTTTAACTAAGCATGCCATATCCTGCATGATATATGAGAGAAAATGTGCTGTAGGATACTGCACAGATACATTCTTAGCAAAATGGCTGGGCCAAAAGAGGCCAAACAAAAGTAGTAATCCTTCGTATCAGGGCCCAGCCTTACATAGGGCATGATGTAATTGGGCTCTATGTGCATACCGTTCGAAATTTAATTTGGATGGATAGAAATTGTTGTTTGAAGGGTTAACCGTAAATCAACTATAACTTTTGATCTAGGTATCATTACAGGATGCATGACTTATTGATCTTTATGTAGCGGACCATATGGGTTCTTGCATTCATCTTTTTGCGTGGAAATGCACACTTCAAGTTCAAAAATCAGATTTTAGGGAAAATTTACTATCATTAGTAATTCTAATTTTTGTTGTATTTCTTTAGAGTTTTAGATTTTCGTCTTTTTTAGATATTAATTGTAATCAAGCTGAAAATCTCTAGTAAGTTTAATTTATGATTTTCTATTTTTAACAAAATTTACTATTTCGGATAAGTTCTAGTTTGGTTGAATTAGGACTTTTATTAGAATTAGAATTTTGTAAATTTTGGTAATTTCAAATTGGGGATTTTTTTTTTTTTTAATTATTAGTGGTGTAATCAAGAGATGATATACATTATTGAAGACTAAAATTTTGAATTTTACTTTTTATCTTGTGAATTCAAGGTTTTGCATACTTAAGATAGACAATGATCTTCCTACTCACACCGTTCCCTATGTCAATTGGTATCAGAATGAGGCTTTTCCTCATTTCAATGGCTTCTAACAACGGTGAGAAACAATCCCATTGACAGTGCTCCAAGAAACAAATACATGAGATCAGTGATTGTAAGACCCGTGTCCTAATCCGTACCATTTCATTAGCTTTCGCGGTCCTTCCGGTCAAATTCCGGCAACCTTCGCACCGTATTCGGTATTTGCGCACGATCCTAAGTCAGGTCCCGCACACCGACGTCGGCTCGATCCGAAACTTATGTCTTGGTGATCGCGTCGTCGCCGCGGTTCCAACGCCGTGACTTGCGCACCGAACCGATACCCAGGTAAGAAGATGCCGATCAGCGTTTATTCCGAAGAAACACCGCGCGTTGCGGATTTCGAGGGAATCTCTACACAATTAGTCCCACTAATTAACCATAAATGCAACCATACCTCAAAGTACCTCACCCATTCCCTCTTTTTCCAAAAGTCCACCATCTTTCCACCTCACCATTCCTCTTTTCTCATTTTCAACCTCAACCATCCCTCTTCTCCACCAATTTCAAACTAAACCATACCTCTCATCACTCCTTTCTTACAACCATCACTCCACCCATCCCTCCATCCATTATTTCTATCTCTCCCTCTCATTCTCTAGCAAATTTTCCAAATCCCATGAGAAATTTCACTCATCCAACACTCCCTCTCAACTTCAAGTGTGGCCCACCCTCTCATCTCCAATCTCAACCATTCATCCTTCATCAATCTCCATTAAAAGTGAAGGTAAGGAGCTAAGGAGTCCAAGGGAGCTAGGAGAAGGAAGATAAGGTGGGTGATCCACCATTAAATCTTGATCTTTAGGGTCCACTTGTTGGTGGGACCCATTTGGATGTATGTGATTTTATCAAGAGGGCCCATAGTGGCGGGGTTCCTCTATCTCACCGTGTACCTCTTTCTCTATCTCTCTCTTTCTTTCTTTGTAATGATGTGGATCCCACCAATATGTCTACTCCGTCCATCTACATCAGACGGTGTGGCCCACTCTATTACAAGTGATGATCCACACCACCCACTGTTTGGATGGGTCCAATACATCAACATATATATATATATGTATATATTTATATGTGTATATTTTATATAATATACATATAGCATATATAGTATAATATGTATTTTATATATATACTATAAGATATATTATAAGTAGTGGTGGGCCATGTCTACGTGGGACCCACCACAATGTTTTGAATTTGTAAATCGTCCAGCGTCCCTGGACGCTGGACGTTACAAACAGCGCTTAAAAAAAATATATATATATATATATATATATAATAAATAAAAGAGAGAGGTGGGCCACTCATGCAGGCCCCACCTTGATGTATATGTAAGATCCGAGCCGTCCATGTTGTTCCTCGACTCATTTTAGGCGTTGAGCCGAAAAATGAAGTTGATCCCATTTTCTGGCGGGCCGTACCATAGGAAACAGTGTCTCTACCTTTGATTTGCTCCCTGATGCTCCTGTACATCTGAAAAAGGTCAATATTAGACTCTATGTGTTGGTATCAAGCCATAGAGACCAATGGATGGAGTGGATCTTACTAAAGCGGGCCCCACCTAGGAAAAACCGCAACAAAACCCTTTTTTTCAAAAAAAAATAAAGAAGCAGCAGTGCTGCTGCTACTGCTGCCAGCGCTCGTGCAGGCGCTGCCTGCGCTGGCCACCGACGGGCGGACGGGCTGGGGGCTCACGGCCCAGCTGTGGGCCCCATCTTGGTGTGTTTCGACGATCAACACCGTGCGTTTGATGAGTACCCTCAGTCCACGCGTCCACGTCAAAAATCAGCCTTATACGGAACGCAGGTGGGCCACACCATCTGAAATCATATGAAGACATTCCTAAGCATATAAAAACACTTGGTGGGACCCGTCCGAAATTTGGATGAATCTGAAACTTGGTCTGAACGGTCAGATAGGTGGGACTCACTGATTGGATGGGCTGGATTGTGAATCACATCTCGGTGGGCCCCAAAACAAAAAAAAAAATAAATAAATAAATAAATAAATTTAAAAGCAGCAGCAGCGCTGCTGCTGCTGCATTGACGGGCGGCCACGAGGCAGGGACCCACGGCTCCATCCGTGGGCCCCACCATGATGTATATTTTGTATCCACACCGTCCATTTGGTGGGCCACCATTTGACATGGACCCCCCTCAAAAATCAGGTCAATCCAGCGCTCGGGCGGCCCACATCACAAGAAAAAGTGTGAATTGAACTCTACCATTGAAACCCTTTCTGGGTCCACAGAATTTTCAGATCAAGCTGAAAATTGTTGTTTCCCCTCCTCCCTGGCCCGTGTGACCTTATGAATAAGTTGGATTTCAAATGAACATTTCAGTGGGCCTTACCCAAGGTCCAAGTGACCTTATGAATAGGTTGGATTTCAAAAAAATATTATGGTGGGCCCTAGGCCCATGTGGTGGAGCCATATTGATATATTTCTGGCCGTTGGGGAGGCCCACCTTGATATATATATAAGGCCCATGAGGTTAGGCCCATTCGACGTATTGGTGGCCCGATGTCGAGGCCCACTCTGATATATATAAGGGCCATGTTACGAGACCCATTGTGATGTTTTCAAAGGCTCATGGGTTATGGCCCATTGCAATGTACATAAGGCCCACTAATGCGGCCCACTTGATTTATATAAGGCCCATATGAGATGGCCCATTTGATGTATCTGAGAACTATGGGTCGAGGCCCAATGAGATGTATATTAGTCCATTGCAATGTGTGATTTCCTATGGTTTGTGTAATGGTGCTTTATGGCGGGCTAAGCCTTGGGAGCAATGTTGGTTTGACATCCACATTATAAGGACAATGTTGGTTAAATGTCCGCATTGTCACACTCCTTAAGGCCACTGATAGGTTCATACTTATACTCTGCAGGCCGTCTAGGCCCATTTCTGTGATACGCAGAGCCCATCCCTATATGCATGTTTAGTATAGATCCATGGTTCATGATCATTCGCATCATATGTATGCCTGACGTGAGGAGTGACCGATCATAGCATATGCCTTTGGGCAGACTGTTTATGGGCTCCCTGATAGGCGGAGTTGCCCCATATAAGTGCATGGTACATACAGACTGTTGCATGACTGATAATATGACTCATGCACTTGCATTTGTGTGATTATAGTTACTATATGCCCTAGCGACATCAGGGCCATGGCCTCCACAGATACATCGTGGATGGCAGGATTGGAGACCGGAAATATTTGATTCTAGCATACGGGCACCATAGATGTCCCTGGGTGAAAATCCCTAAACCCGATGGTACCAGAGGATGACTCCAACGTCGAGACCGAGTGGATATACGAACGCATGAGGGCCGAATACCAGGAGGCCGCGTCTCCCACTGTGTCGTGGTCGGTTGGAAAGGAGTGTGGCCTTACTCGCCCGAGGGTAGGGGGCAATACTAGGCTGAGTTTGACCAGCTCGTGAATGGGTCCGCTATCGACGTCGGATAGGTATTGGCGACTATTGGTCGGGCGGATAGTGAGGTTTCTTACGCTCATTTGGATGCGGCTAGGAGAGCGACAGTGCCATTTGGAGTGTATTGAACCCCTGTGATTATCCAGAGAACTGTACCGATTCATGTTGAGGATTGGCATGCTTGAGTTGCATCTTGCATCGCATGGCCGTGTTATGGCCGATAGCATTCATATCTTGCACCGCATAGCCTTGTACGGCTGATTGCATTCATGTGCTCATCACCATGATTCCGCATCACTCTGACCTTGCATTTTGAGTACGTTTATATTGCGCACACACTTACACCACCCTCTAAGCTTTCCATAAGCTTATGCACGATTGATGCGTGCAGGTGACGCCAGGACGAACCATAGTCTCGCTGTAGTTGGAGCGTGCAGCTGAGCTTCTGGAGTTTGCTTCTTTTGTTACATTGTATTTTCCCTTTTGTCGCATTGTACTAAAAAGTTTTTGATCATAGTGGATTTTGTGGTGGTGTTCTTGTGGTTATTAGTTGTGGGTTATGCTTGTGTTATGCTCATTATGAATCAGACTGATGATTTGAAATCCTCCTTGTAGTATCCCAGGATCAGAACCTGGTGAATGGGTGCCGGGATCCGAGAATGGGGTTCTACGGAGGCTGTCGGCGCCGGATTCGGCGATCGGGAATTTTGTGAGCCCGGTTTCCGAGTTCGGGGCGTGACAGAAGTTGGTATCAGAGCATAACTCGGGAATAACCAAGAACAACATTACATGTCTGCTATGAATGATTAAGTCCTAAGTTCGGATAGCCTAGCGATCTTTTATTACAGACCCTTAACGTGCGTGCCTTCGCGAGCCTTTAAGTTGATAGGCACCTTCGCTCTTTCCTGTAGGACATGGCGAGCAGGAGAGTGACCCAATCGACTCCTGCACCACCATCGGATACTTCAGCTCCACCACCTGCGACTCCCGTATTACCACCTACGACCCCTGCTCCACCACCAGAGATTCCTACTGCCCAGCCCGAGGATGTCGCTCCTCTACCAGAGCTTCATACCGCCCATCCTTATGATGTTGTACCTCCACCAGAGACCGGTGCGGATCCGACCGTATCCGTGAGTGCATCTCAGCTACAGCAGATGCTGCAGGCTGTGACGGCCGCACTTCAGGGGCAGAGCAGACACCCGATTGTTTCACCGGCCCAGACAGAGCAGGAGGGCGCGAGTGCTCTACTTCGAGAGTTCCGACAGTTTGATCCTCCACGATTCCAGGGCGAGCCAGATCCGACAGCAGCTGAGAGGTGGCGCTCCGATGTGGAGAAGATTTTTGATACCATGTCATGTACGACCGAGCAGCGAGTTCGGTTGGCGGTGTTTCTTTTTCAGGGCGAGGCCGAGCACTGGTGGACCTCGATTACCCGCGTCGCAGGACCTGACTACGTCTGGACATGGGAGGACTTTATCGACCGATTCGAGGAGCAGTACTTCCTTGACCATATTCGACGTCAGAGAGCACTAGAGTTCGAGACTTTGGTGCAGGGGACATGACCGTGGCTCAGTACGCGGCTCGTTTCGTGGCGCTATCGAGGTTTGCGCCTTATATGGTTGATGATGAGGGGTGGAAGGCCCGCCGTTTCGAGAACGGCTTACGTTACGGTCTTCGAGGCCGTGTGATTGGGCATGAGCTTCCGACCTTTCAGGCTGTAGTGTGGAGGGCTCAGATCTACTAGACGGAGTGGGCTGGCACGCAGGCCGACAGAGATCAGAGGAGGGATCAGAAGAGGCAGACCCCCTCAGTAGCTCCCAGCAGCAGCGATGACTCAGAGGTATAGGAGCCACCCACCTGCTAGAGCACCAGCACCTCCAACGCCACCCCAGCAGCCGTTTACCGGGACTTGTTTTGGATGTGGTGGGTCAGGGCATCGCTGTCCGAGTGCCCTCGCCCTCATCTGCAGCGATCGAGAGGATCACAGCAGCCTCACCCACATCCGCCGAGAGCACCACAGCCTTGACCAAGACCTCGGCGGCCCTCCGCAGCCCCCATCGGCGGCGGCCACCTCGGCCGCGAGACCTCAGCAGCAGAGGCAACAGGATAGGCCGCCGCAGAGGCAGCAGCAGGGACCTCCACCCTTCGAGAGGACAGGCACCTCCCGGCCCGGCTCGAGCTAGGTTCTACGCGGCTCGGCAGACCCGTAGTCATCCGGAGGAGTCGTCGAGGGTATACTTTCTGTCTCTTCATGCATCGTCCGAGTATTATTTGATTCGGGTGCTTCTCACTCATTCATGTCCGAGAATTTCTACCGATCAACTGGATTGCCGACAGAGTCTGCTAGTGAGGGATTGACCGTATTGACACCCTTGGGGAGGACCACAGTATTGAGCCGTTTCTTTTCATCTTACCCTGTTCTGGTCGGAGATATCTTTTTGCCCGCTGACTTATTTGTGCTGTCGATGACAGATTTCGACGTTATCTTGGGCATGGATTGGCTTGCCGAGTACCACGCTATCTTAAACTGTTCTGCGAGGACAGTCACATTCTGCATACCAGGCTTGCCGCAGTTCCAGTTCATCGCCGAGCCCCGAGGAGAGTCGTTATCTTGTTTGATGTCCTGCGCAGTCGAGGAGCCTATTGCCTTGTGTATTGATCGGTTGCCGGTGGTCTGCGACTTCCCCGACGTGTTCCAGGAGATTCCAGGATTGCCTCCTCGCCGTCATATCGAGTTCCAGATCGACCTTGTGCCCGGTACCGCGCCTATCTCGAAGGCCCCGTACCGTATGGCACCGATGGAGTTGCGTGAGCTGCAGCGTCAGTTGGACGAGTTGCGTGAGTTGGGATTTATTCGTCCGAGCAGTTCGCCTTGGGGAGCGCCGGTACTCTTCGTTAGGAAGAAGGATGGCTCGTTGAGGCTCTGCGTAGATTACCGCGAGCTCAACCGGGTCACGATTAAGAACAAGTACCCGCTCCCAAGGATAGACGATTTATTTGATCAGCTGCAGGGTGCACAGTTCTTTTCGAAGATTGACCTGCGTTCCTGGTTATCATCGATTCGTGTCCGAGAGGAGGACATCCGAAGACGACCTTCGGGACGCGTTATGGTCATTTTAAGTTTCGGGTCATGTCCTTCGGACTGACCAATGCACCGCTGCCTTCATGCAGTTAATGAATGAGGTCTTTCGTCCATATCTCGATCACTTTGTTGTGGTCTTCATCGACGACATTACGATATATTCGAGGACCCGTGAGGACCATATGCGGCATCTGGAGATCGCTTTGCGGACCCTTCGTGCCCACCACTATATGCGAAGGCTGGAGAAGTGTGAGTTACGGGCAGAGGAGGTGAGATTCCTCGGTCACGTGGTGACGAGGAGGGTGTCGCAGTGGACCCCTCGAAGGTTGAGGCGGTGCGTCAGTAGGGACAGCCCACAACTGCGTCCGAGATCCGCAGTTTTCTTGGTTTAGCGGGATATTATCAGCGTTTCATTGAGGGCTTCTCCCGTATTGCAGTCCCGTTGACCAGGTTGACTCGGAAGGGCACAAAGTTTATTTGGAGTGACGCCTGTGAGCGAGCATTTATGGAGCTTAAGGACCATCTGACGTCCGCTCCTGTCCTCACTCTTCCCTCTGGGAGTGATGGATTCATGGTATTTACTGATGCTTCGCGTATTGGATTAGGTGCTGTCCTGATGCAGCATGGCAGACCTGTAGCATTTGCATCTCGTCAGCTCAAGGTTCATGAGCTGAACTACCTCACGCACGATTTGGAGCTGGTTGCAGTCGTCTTCACACTGAAGGTGTGGAGACACTATCTCTATGAGGTCAGGTTCGAGCTCTTCTCTGACCACAAGAGCTTGAAGTATCTATTCTCTCAGTTCGAGCTGAACATGAGAAAGAGATGCTAGATGGAGCTTCTGAAGGATTATGATTTTGACCTCTAGTACCACCCAGTCAAGGCGAATGTGGTGGCGGATGCCCTCAGCTGTCAGCCACGAGGCTTGGTAGCACATATGATGATTCAGGAGTGGAAGATGCTCCAGAATATAACAGAGTACGACTTTGATTTTAGTCTGCAGTCTTCTATCGTTCAGCTATCGAGCCTGTCTATTCAACCCTCTCTTGTCGCAAGGGTGATCGAGGCTCAGTAGATAGACGAGTCGTTACAGGATTACCGAGCAGAGGCAACATCTGAGGGTTAGATAGATTGACAGATTGGTACTGATGATGGACTTCGCTTCAGAGGCCGATTATGTGTCCCGGATATTCCTAAGTTGCGCAGAGATCTTATGATCGAGGCACATCGATTGTGGTTTTCTATCCATCCTGGCTCGACGAAGATGTACCGTGATATGAGGCGATGGTATTTTTGGTTTTTTCTTAGTTGCTAGTTTTGTGGCCGAGTGTGACACATGCCGGCGTGTCAAGGCTGATCATCAGAGACCCCCTGGTCTATTGCAGCTATTGAGAGTACCGATGTGAAAGTGGGAGCACATATCTACCGATTTTATCATGGATTTACCGAGGACTCAGTGTGGTCATGACGCCATCTCGGGTATCGTGATCGTCCGACGAAGTCGGCACATTTTCTTGCGATTCGTGCGACTTGGCCTTTGGGCCGGCTTGCGAGGTTATTCCTTGAGGAGATTGTGAGGCTGCACAACATACCGGTCTCGATCGTTTCGACCGAGATCCGAGATTCACGTCTCGGTTCTGGAAGCTTTCAGAGAGCTATGGGCACCGATTTGCAGCTCACTGCGTATCATCCGCAGACCGATGGCGGACCGAAAGGGTCAACCAGATCCTTGAGGATATGCTTCGAACTGCGTGATTGACTTCGGTGGTAGGGGATGAGCATCTGCGATTGGCCGAGTTCGCATACAACAACAGCTATCGGCGACCATTGGCATGGCTCCTTTTGAGGCATTATATGACAGACCGTGCAGATCTCTGAGTTGTTAGACGAGGTCGGAGAGCGGCGTCTCCTAGGTCCCAAGCTTGTGCAGGAGACATCAGAGGTTATTGATACCATCAGGGAGAGGATGCGCACAGCTCAGAGCCGGCAGAAGAGTGTTGCTGATCGCCGGCGTCGTCCCTTGGAGTTTGATGTAGGGGACCATGTGTATCTCAAGGTCTCGCCCATGAAAGGCGTAGTTCGATTTGGAGCGAAGGGCAAGCTTACCTCGAGATTCATAGGACCTTTTGAGATCACCAAGCGTATTGGGTTCGTGGCCTATCGGCTTGCCTTACCATTCCAGTTGTCTGGCGTCCACAACGCTTTTCATGTCTCTATGTTGAGGAAGTGTGGGTCAGACATAGTTCCTGTTATCGATTGGCAGCCGTTGGAGGTTCGTGAGGACGCTTCTTACATCGAGCAGCCAGTTCGTATCCTTGATCGGAAGGAGCAGGTCCTCCGAACCAAGGTCATTCCCTTGGTGAAGGTTCAGTGGGGTCACCATTCTGTGGATGAGGCATCTTGGGAGCGCGAGGCTGAGATTCGAGAGCGCTATCCTCATCTCTTTGATGATTGATTGTATGTTGTATGTCATAGGTTGTCTCTGGTATTTATATGGCGATGCCTTGCTTCCTCTTCTATTATGATTTATGTTTTCTTGTGTTGATTGTTTAAATTTCGAGGACGAAATTTTTATTTGGTGGGGAGAGCTGTAAGACCCGTGTCCTAATCCGTACCATTTCATTAGCTTCCGCGGTCCTTCTGGTCAAATTCCGGCAACCTTCGCACCGTATTCGGTATTTGCGCACGATCCTAAGTCAGGTCCCGCACACCGACGTCGGCTCGATCCGAAACTTATGTCTTGGTGATCGCGTCGTCGCCGCGGTTCCAACGCCGTGACTTGCGCACCGAACCGATACCCAGGTAAGAAGATGCCGATCAGCGTTTATTCCGAAGAAACACCGCGCGTTGCGGATTTCGAGGGAATCTCTACACAATTAGTCCCACTAATTAACCATAAATGCAACCATACCTCAAAGTACCTCACCCATTCCCTCTTTTTCCAAAAGTCCACCATCTTTCCACCTCACCATTCCTCTTTTCTCATTTTCAACCTCAACCATCCCTCTTCTCCACCAATTTCAAACTAAACCATACCTCTCATCACTCCTTTCTTACAACCATCACTCCACCCATCCCTCCATCCATTATTTCTATCTCTCCCTCTCATTCTCTAGCAAATTTTCCAAATCCCATGAGAAATTTCACTCATCCAACACTCCCTCTCAACTTCAAGTGTGGCCCACCCTCTCATCTCCAATCTCAACCATTCATCCTTCATCAATCTCCATTAAAAGTGAAGGTAAGGAGCTAAGGAGTCCAAGGGAGCTAGGAGAAGGAAGATAAGGTGGGTGATCCACCATTAAATCTTGATCTTTAGGGTCCACTTGTTGGTGGGACCCATTTGGATGTATGTGATTTTATCAAGAGGGCCCATAGTGGCGGGGTTCCTCTATCTCACCGTGTACCTCTTTCTCTATCTCTCTCTTTCTTTCTTTGTAATGATGTGGATCCCACCAATATGTCTACTCCGTCCATCTACATCAGACGGTGTGGCCCACTCTATTACAAGTGATGATCCACACCACCCACTGTTTGGATGGGTCCAATACATCAACATATATATATATATGTATATATTTATATGTGTATATTTTATATAATATACATATAGCATATATAGTATAATATGTATTTTATATATATACTATAAGATATATTATAAGTAGTGGTGGGCCATGTCTACGTGGGACCCACCACAATGTTTTGAATTTGTAAATCGTCCAGCGTCCCTGGACGCTGGACGTTACAATCAGCGCTTAAAAAAAAATAATAATAAATAAAAGAGAGAGGTGGGCCACTCATGCAGGCCCCACCTTGATGTATATGTAAGATCCGAGCCGTCCATGTTGTTCCTCGACTCATTTTAGGCGTTGAGCCGAAAAATGAAGTTGATCCCATTTTCTGGCGGGCCGTACCATAGGAAACAGTGTCCCTACCTTTGATTTGCTCCCTGATGCTCCTGTACATCTGAAAAAGGTCAATATTAGACTCTATGTGTTGGTATCAAGCCATAGAGACCAATGGATGGAGTGGATCTTACTAAAGCGGGCCCCACCTAGGAAAAACCACAACAAAACCCTTTTTTTCAAAAAATAAAGAAGCAGCAGTGCTGCTGCTACTGCTGCCAGCGCTCGTGCAGGCGCTGCCTGCGCTGGCCACCGACGGGCGGACGGGCTGGGGGCTCACGGCCCAGCTGTGGGCCCCATCTTGGTGTGTTTCGACGATCAACACCGTGCGTTTGATGAGTACCCTCAGTCCACGCGTCCACGTCAAAAATCAGCCTTATACGGAACGCAGGTGGGCCACACCATCTGAAATCATATGAAGACATTCCTAAGCATATAAAAACACTTGGTGGGACCCGTCCGAAATTTGGATGAATCTGAAACTTGGTCTGAACGGTCAGATAGGTGGGACTCACTGATTGGATGGGCTGGATTGTGAATCACATCTCGGTGGGCCCCAAAACAAAAAAAAAAAAAAAAAAAAAAAAAATTTAAAAGCGGAATAAGACGGGCGGGCGGCCACGAGGCAGGGACCCACGGCTCCATCCGTGGGCCCCACCATGATGTATATTTTGTATCCACACCGTCCATTTGGTGGGCCACCATTTGACATGGACCCCCCTCAAAAATCAGGTCAATCCAGCGCTCGGGCGGCCCACATCACAAGAAAAAGTGTGAATTGAACTCTACCATTGAAACCCTTTCTGGGTCCACAGAATTTTCAGATCAAGCTGAAAATTGTTGTTTCCCCTCCTCCCTGGCCCGTGTGACCTTATGAATAAGTTGGATTTCAAATGAACATTTCAGTGGGCCTTACCCAAGGTCCAAGTGACCTTATGAATAGGTTGGATTTCAAATAAATATTATGGTGGGCCCTAGGCCCATGTGGTGGAGCCATATTGATATATTTCTGGCCGTTGGGGAGGCCCACCTTGATATATATATAAGGCCCATGAGGTTAGGCCCATTCGACGTATTGGTGGCCCGATGTCGAGGCCCACTCTGATATATATAAGGGCCATGTTACGAGACCCATTGTGATGTTTTCAAAGGCTCATGGGTTATGGCCCATTGCAATGTACATAAGGCCCACTAATGCGGCCCACTTGATTTATATAAGGCCCATATGAGATGGCCCATTTGATGTATCTGAGAACTATGGGTCGAGGCCCAATGAGATGTATATTAGTCCATTGCAATGTGTGATTTCCTATGGTTTGTGTAATGGTGCTTTATGGCGGGCTAAGCCTTGGGAGCAATGTTGGTTTGACATCCACATTATAAGGACAATGTTGGTTAAATGTCCGCATTGTCACACTCCTTAAGGCCACTGATAGGTTCATACTTATACTCTGCAGGCCGTCTAGGCCCATTTCTGTGATACGCAGAGCCCATCCCTATATGCATGTTTAGTATAGATCCATGGTTCATGATCATTCGCATCATATGTATGCCTGACGTGAGGAGTGACCGATCATAGCATATGCCTTTGGGCAAAGTGTATGGGCTCCCTGATAGGCGGAGTTGCCCCATATAAGTGCATGGTACATACAGACTGTTGCATGACTGATAATATGACTCATGCACTTGCATTTGTGTGATTATAGTTACTATATGCCCTAGCGACATCAGGGTCATAGCCTCCACAGATACATCGTGGATGGCAGGATTGGGGACCGGAAATATTTGATTCTAGCATACGGGCACCATAGATGTCCCTGGGTGAAAATCCCTAAACCCGATGGTACCAGAGGATGACTCCAACGTCGAGACCGAGTGGATATACGAACGCATGAGGGCCGAATACCAGGAGGCCGCGTCTCCCACTGTGTCGTGGTCGGTTGGAAAGGAGTGTGGCCTTACTCGCCCGAGGGTAGGGGGCAATACTAGGCTGAGTTTGACCAGCTCGTGAATGGGTCCGCTATCGACGTGCCGGATAGGTATTGGCAGACTATTGGTCAGGCGGATAGTGAGGTTTCTTACGCTCATTTGGACTGTGCGGCTAGGAGAGCGACAGTGCCATTTGGAGTGTATTGAACCCCGGTGATTATCCAGAATGAGAACTGTACTGATACATGTTGAGGATTGGCATGCTTGAGTTGCATCTTGCATCGCATGGCCGTGTTATGGCCGATAGCATTCATATCTTGCACCGCATAGCCTTGTACGGCTGATTGCATTCATGTGCTCATCACCATGATTCCGCATCACTCTGACCTTGCATTTTGAGTACGTTTATATTGCGCACACACTTACACCACCCTCTAAGCTTTCCATAAGCTTATGCACGATTGATGCGTGCAGGTGACGCCAGGACGCAGTCGCAGCCATAGTCTCGCTGTAGTTGGAGCGTGCAGCTGAGCTTCTGGAGTTTGCTTCTTTTGTTACATTGTATTTTTCCCTTTTGTCGCATTGTACTAAAAAGTTTTTGATCATAGTGGATTTTGTGGTGGTGTTCTTGTGGTTATTAGTTGTGGGTTATGCTTGTGTTATGCTCATTATGAATCAGACTGATGATTTGAAATCCTCCTTGTAGTATCCCAGGATCGGAACCTGGTGAATGGGTGCCGGGATCCGAAAATGGGGTTCTACGGAGGCTGTCGGCGCCGGATTCGGCGATCGGGAATTTTGTGAGCCCGGTTTCCGAGTTCGGGGCGTGACAGTGATGGAGCTCACGGTCATCATGTTTATGGTGCGACATCAATGACAAATCGTAGGCCATCACTCGATAATGGTGAATCGCGGGCCATTACTTTCATCGTGTAGAAGCTATTGTACACACCAAAAGAGGAGATACATTTGCAGTGGTACAACATTTTCAAATGAGATACATTGTAAACCAAAAGGTCTATAATTTGATCATAGATGGTGGAAGTAGTGAGAACCTAGTATCGAAGACTATGGTAGAAAAGTTATAACTGAAGATAGAAAGGTACTCCTCTCCCTACATAACTGGATAGATCAAGGAGGTCAATAAAACAAAGATAACTAAATAATGTCGTATACTCGTTCTCTCTTGATAAATATTATAAAGATGAAGTAATGTGTGACATGATCAAATGGAAATGAAAGTAATCTTTTATATCCTACCCAGTACTACGGTATGACGCAATTGGCCCTAAGCACATTTAGTTCGAAGAAATTCAATTTGAATAGGAAGAAATTATAGTTTGAAGTGTGAAACATAAATAAGCCAGAACTTTTGATCCTTGTATCACTATGGGACGCACGACCTATCGATCTTAATGCAGCGGGCCACGTCAACCGACCTACATGTAGGTCACATCCGTCCTTTTCACAAGAAAACACACGCTTCTAATTAAAAACAAAATTTTAGTTAAAAAAATTATTTTTAATAATTTCAATTTTTGTCGTGTTTCTTTAGAGTTTTTACATTTTCATCTTTTTTAGATATTAATTGTAATCATGTTGAGAAACCTTGGTAAGTTTAATTTAAGACTTACTATTTCGGGTGCGCTCTATTTTAATTGAATTAGGACTTTTATTAGGTTTAAATTTTTTCTATTTTAGTAATTTCAAATTAGGATTTTTTTTTTCTCTTTATTAGTTGTGTAATCCTGTGAATTCAAGGTTTTTGCATACTTATGTTAGAAAGTGATCTTCCTCCTCACACCCTTCTCTGCGTCAAAATGTCCTTGAAATTCAAAATGAGCCTGTCTAATCCATGCTAATGGATCATAAAGAAACCTGGACCATTACATTTAATAAATGTGATTAAATTTTAGACCCAATCTGGCCAATCTGGACGGGCCAGGCTGGATCATTGAGAGCTTTAAGTAGAAGTGAATGGATGATTCTTAATCGGACTAAACATGATGGGCCATTTTTTTTTTCAAAAACTTCGATTCATATCATATCATATCAGGAAAAAGCTGTTTATAGGGACTATACTTCGGGATGCCCATACATCCAAAAATTGATAATGGGTAGCCTATCATAAAAGCGCTATATATGGACCACCCTCCTAATGTTCCCGACTCCCACCTTATTTAAGACCACCCTACCTCGAATATCGTGGGGAAGGTCCTGAGTGGACGTGTAGATACAATGTGTCTGGATCGAACTACCCACTTTGGCCAAACCATTTGCAGGGCCATTGCTCTCTCAGAAAATATGAGAAAAATGGAACATACCGAGGTTTGTTAAGGTAGCAATATGGGCGAGCCAATGAGACCATTTCCAGCCCCCTTGTGAGACCTCGTTGATGAGATCCACTACCATTTTGGAATCCGACTTGACCAAAACCTGCCTTAGTCCCAAGCGCACACCAATGGAAAGACCCTCGTACATGGCGAAGAATTCTACACTATTGTTGGACCCCTGCCCATATCCAGAAGAAAAGGCAAAAATCATATTGCCATCCTCCTTCCGATAGATGCCGCTGCCTCCACATCATCCTGGGTTGTTCAAGGCCGACCCATCAACGTTTAGTTTTACCCATTGGGAGTCTGGTCTCCCACATTTAACCACGTCGAGGCGAATGGCAGGGGGAGAAGATTCGGGGATCCCCAGGCTCATGAGGAGCATCCGATTCAGCCAAGATTTGGGCCTCATGTGCGGGTTCCCTTTTAATGCCCAGGCTAGCCATACCGAGACTGAAGATGTGATCCAGCGTTTCCACATCAGGCCGAGTGTCGAGGGGATCGCAACAGACACAGCACGAGGCGAGGATTGCACCTTTCCGCTAAACTCTGTTGTCAACCGGGATAGCACCTTCCATGAGCCGCCAGATAAAGACAAATCTTGAGCAGAATCTGCTGATGCCACACCCATCTAGACCAATGCCGAACATCACCTCTAATCTTGATCTCCGCCCAGGCTATTTTAACTGAGAAGTCCCCTGACGGGGTCAGGGGCCAAATACATTGATCCTCCTCACTTGTGGTGCAAAAACCCCCGTAAAAAATATGCTGAATAGTTTCCTGTGGGAGGTAGGCAAAAACAGAAGAGGGGGGCAGGGGGGCCCTGACGCCCAATGAAGTCCCTGACCTGTAATTCCTTCAGGTTGAGAGGAACTTTCCTTGTAGCCACATTGATGAGTGGGCCTAGGCCTGTCTAATCGTCAGCCCAGAGGTTGCGATCACCTGTTCCAATCAGCCAGCGCACTCTGGATGAGAGGTGAGGGATGATGGATATAATCTTCTTCCAAAGGGGGGATGTCATTGCGCTGCGAAGCCTGTTGTCTGATGAGGGAGGATTGGATGGAAGCTCTCCATATTTGGCCTTCATGAAGATCGTCCACAGACTGTTTGTGCTGCCGTAGGCTAAATTCCAAGGCATTCTTAGACACAATGCCTCTATCATTTCATCTAACTTTCTGATACCCAGCCCGCCTTCCGAGGTAGGAGCCGCAATCTTCTTCCATTTGATCTAGTGCAGCTTCCTTTTGCCGTTCGCCCATCCCCAGAAAAAATTGGTGAAACATTTTTCCATATCCCCCAAAATCTGTGATGGGATGATCGTGGCAGCCATCATATGTAGAGGGATACCTCCCAGGACATGCTTGATGAGGGTGGCACGACCTGCCTGTGAAAGAATCCTAGCCTTCCACCCATCAATTCTAGTTGCAATTTTATCTAAAAGATGTTTGAACGCAGCTCTACAGCGCCACCCACTGAGGATAGGAACGCCCAAATAAGATGCACCTGGACTCACTTTGGACATGTGCAACTTCTGCTCGTGGATCGGACTCATCCATTGGTCAGTTTGGAAGAGCAGAAAAAGAAACTCTTGGACCGATTAATCTTCTGACCCGAAATGTTCTGATACTCGCCCACGAAATCGTTGATAGCTGATAAAAAAGAGGAGCTTCCATTTGCAAAAATCAGAGTATCATCTGCATAGAGTAGATGGGATATGAGAGGACAACCCACTTTTAGCTTGAAGGGCTGACAGAGGCCCTGGCTGAAAAGATTTTTTATGCCCCTGCTGAAAACTTCTGAGGCTAGAATGAACAGGCTGGGGGAAATAGGATAACCTTGCCTGAGCCCACGAGAGGATTTAAAGTAACCCTGCGCCTCCCCATTAATGAGAACGAAAAACCAGCAGTTGCTCCAACATTTTTCCACCATGGCTACCCAGGTAGACGAAAAGCCTAGTCGGAGGAGAACAAGCTTCAAGAAATCCCAATTAACATGATCATATGCTTTCTCCATGTCAAACTTGATGGCAATGTTACCCCACGGACTTTTTTGTTAATCTCCCTAAAAATTTCCTGGGCAAGCGCTACATTTTCCGTAATTGCCCGGCCTTGGATGAAAGCTCCCTATTCGGGGGAAATGAGTTTGGGAAGGACAGTAGCAAGCCTGGCCGCAATTATCTTAGAGAAGATCTTATAGCTACAGTTACACAGATTGATGGGCCTGAATTGGTCAAAGGATGTAGAGGTTGTAGACTTGGGGATGAGGCATATCAGGTTTGAGGTAAAGGCTCTAGGAATATCACCCCCATTCAACATGAAAATGGCAACTCTGTGTAAGTCTGGCCCCACAATATCCCAACAGCCGGTGAAAAAAGCTTCCCTGAAACTGTCAGGGCCAGGAGCAGCATCAGGCTGAACGGAGAAGACTGTCTATCTTACTTCCTCAAGAGAAGGAGGGCGTATTAGGGACAGGTTGTTATCATCTGACAGGAGGTGGGGGATGAGATTTTCCACCATATTCGAGGACTGGCAAGGCTCAGTTGATAGAAGTCGAGAGAAGAAAAGGACCGCTTCCGCTTTGATTTTGTCAGGATCTGATATCATGGAACCCGTCTGTGCATAAATTTCATGAATTTCAGCTTTTCTAACCCGATTCATCGCAGCCAGATGGAAAAATTTTGTGTTCTTGTCGCCCTCGACCAACCAGTTATTTCTGACTTTCTGCTTCCAAAAGGTTTCTTCTGCTAGCTCCCACTGCGTTAGCTGATTCTTTGCCTCTAATAAAGCCACTGATGTGATAGAATTTGCAGAGGACTGTACGCTGGCTTCATCTTGCTCAAACGCTAATTCTTCCTGCTTCCTTTTGGTGAAAATATCACCAAAAACTGATCTGTTTCATGCCTTGACAACGAGCTTTGTCTTTCTAAGTTTCAGCAGCAGATTTACCATAGGCGATCCTTGGAATTCCCCTGTCCACGCATCCTTGATTATCTGCAAGAAACCCTCGTGGAGGAACCACATGCGTTGAAATCTGAACGGCCTAGCAAGCCCTTTTGTTGGGGCAGGGAAGTTAAGCAACAATGGAGCATGATCGGAATTAACTCAGGGAAGATGCACCACATGGAACCTAGGAAAGCACCTGATCCATTCGTCATTACACAGAGATCTGTCCAGCCTAGCCCAAATTCGAGAATTACCATCTTGGTTATTACTCCAGGTGAGCCTGTTGCCAGAGAAACCAACATCCAACAGCCCCGCATCGTTAATTCCATCCGCAAATTCATCGTCCCCAGGATTTGACTGTGTTCTCCTCCCGAACCTTTCCGTGGAGTTGGCCACTGCATTGAAATCCCCAGCCACTACCCAAGGACCTGCAATGGAGTTGCTGATGGAGATAAGCTCGTTCCATAGAATTCGCCTGAGGATTCTTGAACACTTTGCATACACCACCAAAAATGTAATGGGGGCCTGCAAAAACTGCAAAATTATACTAATGGATAAAACTTGGTTAGACATTGAATGAAGAGCAACACTAGAAGGGGAGTTGTAAAAAATCCAAATTTTTCCTCCATCGTTTCCATTTGATAAGGAAGAGTGGAAGCCTAGTCTTAAACCAATTGCCACTCTTCTCTCCTCCCTAATTATTGGCTCAAGGATAGCGACGACAAGCGGCTTATATAATGCGATTAACCGCCTTGCTGTCTTGATGGTAGGGGCATTCCCTATCCCGCGAGCATTCCACACAAAAATGCTATTCATCAGTGAGACATCCTGAGTAAACAGCTCGTCGCTGCAGCCTTCTGAGCTTGCCTTGCCATTCAGCAGGACAAGGAGTCTTGATTGGGAGGCCTTTAGATCGCGCAGTGGTCTTGGTTGTGCCTCTTTTAGCTCTTCGGTCCGTTGCTCTCTGAACAGATAATGATCTCTCTGTCTCTGTACGCCTTGGGTAGACCTCGGCAACCATTTTCTCCCCTGCAACAGTCAGAGATGAAGAGAGAGCCGCAGCCTGCCCTGTATCCCAGATCTGATCGGCCAACATTGTGCTTGAGGAGTCACAAGCAACATGAGGGGTCACAGGCTTCGCAGGTCTGTCTGAAAGTTGAATGGGGACTTTAAAAGGGGACAGGTCCACCATAAGATGGATCTCGCCATGGTGGGAGCCTGCCTTCATGGGATTCTACCTAGGGTCAGGCACTCCAAGCCGATGAGCAAATGAGACTGATTTCTAGATTTGTCCTGCTGATTCTGAATCACTATCATTCCTTGTAGATAAAGGTGAACATCCAACTGATCTTGCTTTTCTCTTCTCCTTCTAGTCAGGGTTGATAGACCCGATAGGGTGGATAGATGTTGGGGAGTAAGCGGTGTTAACGGGAGAACCTAGATAATGTTTTACAGGTGATCCAGCTGTGTTCATTGGGTAAGAATCAGACAGAGGAAGAGGATGTTCTGCATCGCTGTTCCCATCTAAATCACTACCTGATCCAGCAACGTTCATTGAGTAGGGGTCAGATTGTTGCCGGGGCTGATCTGCATCACTGTTAACGTCTTCCCGGACTTGCATCACCTTATCCGCATCCAAGGTATTAATATCGACTGGCACACCTGAATCTTCCTTCGTATACTCTGCTGATGGGGAGCTCCCCACAACATCAGCATTCACCCCTGCAGGGTCAGTTATAGGAGCTAAATTTGAATTTTCACGAGGCAGAATATTGGATATATCCCGACTAATTGCTACCGAATCACAACAGCTCTTGGTGTCCACAAGTAGTGGCATTTGGTATGAAAGGGGTGGACGGTCCCCGTTTGTTCCTCAAAAGAAAGACATAGCATCTTCTCCGGGGAGTTTCTACAAACAGAGGGGATGCGTTCCTCGAAAGTCAGGGCCAGCACATTATCAGGGGAATTTCTATAAACAGGGGGCAGGCCTTCTTGTCCCACGTTACCATCTGGCACAAATATATGTTCCACCCAATTCTTTGTGCTCTCTACATTTGTATGGGGTTCCTTGCCCAAACTGGGAGGGGGCTGAATTCTGAAAGATTCCAATTCCATTGCAACGTTAAACAACTTCCCATCTACCATCAGATTTTATGACCAACTTTGGACGCCACCATGTCTCAAAAGGACTTTGACACAGGAAAATGCCTGAAAGATGCTAAACAAGCTGTTGTTATCAATCTGAAGTATATTTCTATATCTGCTACCCAGGGCACGAAAGACCTGTTCATCTCAGGCATGGGGAGGAATTCCAAAGAATCAGATCCAATGGTCGTCAAAAGTCGGGGTAGCATCTGGTGACTAGGGTAACACTTCCGAAAGGCCCATGGTTCTGTGTAAATCTTGATCTGAAGCAAAATCTTCCAGTTCACAGGTAGATTTGAAAATGAGGAGGAAGGAACCCTTGGAGATGCGAGAGATGTCCACCGCCAAGGCTCTGAACCTGGATGTTCTAATCCCGTCTCATAGCCAGAGAATGGATATAGAAGGATGATACGCTCTGCCGATCAAACCCTTGCGCAGTTCTTCCAGCTTCCTACTAACCAGGAGAGGGTCGGCCTGAATATACATGGCATTCGCGGGGGGAGATGGAATCAATGGATTAGGAGGAGTTGATCGACTGTCTTGCGGGGTAGGGTTAGATCGCGCCCCATGTTTCACAGAAGGGGAGGAGGGTCTTCTGTTTTCCTTTGGACTGGAAGCAGCCTTAGGCTTTTGCCGATTTGAGTGAGCTGCCTAAATTGTCACAACCCTGCCATCTATTCTTCTACCATGAAGAACGCCGATGGCTGCCCTAGCGTCATCCTCATATTGGAATCGCACAAACACGAATCCGCGGGATCTGGCTGTCCCCGGAAATGTAGAGATAAAGGCGTCAACAACCCTACCATATTTTTGAAATATCTGGAATAAATCTATAGTGGAGCACGAGAACGGAAGGTTCCCGACGAAGAGATTGTGTGTACCGCTTGACGCCACGGTCGGGCGAGATTTGTTCTCAGGATATTGCGTTCTTCGGGTCGGCGAGCGGCCTATCCTCTGTCTGCAAATACTAGCATACCGGTGCCGTAGATCTCCCCTTGACGGAGCCCGACTTCTTCTCCGCCTGTCCCCTTCTCGGTGGGACCAAACCCTAGGCATTTTTTAATTGGAAGTTAGCGTTGTTGATAGGTCATGATGGGCCATTCAGCTAGGAAGATTTCAATCTCAAATTGAAACCCACCTATTTAGGTAATAAGTGGGCTGGGCTTGTCCCAGGCTCATTCCGGGTAGGAAAAAAAAATCGCAAAACCTAGGCTCGAACCCAATCCATTTGTCACTTTGGCCTTAAGGGCGTGTTTGGATTCGCGTATAGTATTGTATTGCGATGTAATACTGTACAACGCCTATACTCTGGACATTGTATACTGTATTCATGAGTATTATCATTGATCAGTAGAATGTTTGGTATGGAGTGACCTTGGAAATGTAATCAGCGGATATACCGAATTCAATGTTTGTTCAAGGAACGGACTCCCTAGTGCGAAAAGTCCATAACACAGACCACATGTTTGGTATGGAGTGACCTTGGAAATGTAATCTATCCCAGGCTCAACCACAGGCCCATATTAATGGCCAAGCCCAATAAAAAAAACTTGGGAGTGGATTGCTTTGTGGCGTGCTCCACTTGAGATTTTGATCCGCCTCATATTTTTGGCCCATTCCCTAAAATTATCTCGCAAAATGGATGGATAGTGTGGGTATAACACATACATCATGGTGGGCCCATAGAACCCAGGGACATCAACACACCACGGCACACCAAGCAATCTGCTTCCCCTCGGACCTTGCTTTGTTTGTACCGTTTTAAGGCCCGTTTGGATACCACAAAATAAATTACTTTTTCTACTTACAGCAGTAGATAAGTAACTCATTTCATATAAGTTTGGTTTATGATTAGTTATAAGATTTTTTTTTTTTTTTAAAAAAAAACTTAAAAGTACTTAATCACTACACTTAATTTTTTTAGCTTTCTACTTTTCATAAGTTGATGAAGAGAGGCATAGGAGAGATTAAAGAGAGAGAGGAGAAGCTGATAAGTAGGTTGTTTACCAAACATACTTATCTTCTTAATGAGTAAAAACTAAGATAAGTTTCTTGTGATATAAGTAACTTATCTTAAGCAACTTACAATCCAAACGTGCCCTTAGTAACTATGACTGGGGATGGGGCAAGCTGGTCCATCAGGCGTGTTGGCACAGCTCACCATGGTCGGTCTGGATTATTATTTTGGGCTTGTGGGCTGTGTGAGTGGGTCTTGTGACGGACCTTCTGCTAAACTTGGGCCTAGTTAATATCCTTTCATGGCCCAAGTTTATGTATAATGATGATGAATGGGCTTGATATGGGTCCACACCAATATAATAAACACCCTTCAAAGGTGACCATGTGTAGAGGTGTGGATGCTTTGATGTGAAAATCATGAGGTGGGCCAGAACATGAGTGGATGGAATGAAAATCATCCACGGCCCATGTTCAATGGTTCATGCATGGATCGACCGATGAGTGGACCAGACTAGACTTTGGGGTGGTAATATCACATAGAGCACCACTTGGGACAACTACATTGCCGCATCTCACACAGGTGGGGCGTGTTGGTGCATTGCATGATGATCTGAGTCGAATCGATTCGAACCGAGTCAAGTTCAAGTCAAGTTCCGAGCCATGTCAAGTCAAGCTCCGACTCGGCTCGAAATTTTTTTGAGCTAAAAAAATCAGCTCAACTTTGGTTGAACCCAATTTCGAGACAAGTCAAGTCAAGCTTTTTTTAGTCGAGTCGAGCAAGTTAATTAACTGAGTTCCCGTACAGCTCTAGTCCTATATTATGCATGATGGGTCACACTTAATGGGTCAGAAAAGTGGATGGGTGGGGTTGTGATTGGGCCCGTTTTCTTTGGCACATCATGTGATATAGGATGGCCAGATCTAGATATTATATCCTATTAGGCCCCATGTAGATGCTTATCTAGTTGGCTAGTCAGGGGCTGTACTCTGGTAATTATATTATGGATTGGGCTTTCATAGTTTCACAAGACAGGAACTAGCCCAACCCAGCCCATTCACACCCCAACTGTAACTACACCGGTCTACTATAGATCAAGACACGGTATATTGACCTTTTCAAACCAACCAATCCGTCTTAAGGGTGGCAATGGGCTGGAATTGGGCTAGGCTAGGGCCTAGCCTGGCCACCACTATTCTCAAATAAGCCCAATTTAAGGCACAGGTAGGGCACATCGTGTATATACATTACCCAAACGCTCTAAAATCAGTATTGCCTACCTGAGTTTTGAAGTGATTTTCTTTTTTTAAAATGCTGCATTATCCTGGTGGGGCATATCTTCTAAATGGAATGGATGGTATGTACAAAAAATAACCTCTTTTAAGACTCTCTTCACTTCATATGGATGTTCCACTACAATCACAATATAGAGGAACAAATATTACTACTGTAGCAATACATTAATACCATTTGAAAACAATCCCATGCTAACACAGTCCAAGGAAATGGAACTTATTCAACAATCAACCAAAATCAAAGGTGAAGGCCTCACAATCAACCAAAGCTATACGTATGCATTTGGATTTTCAAGGAGATATCCTTCTACTGCTTTGAACATTCCCGCCATGTTTCCCATCATCTCCTTGGTTTCTTCTTCTTTCGGCAGGTTACCTTCAACCGTCTCAAACTCCCCATGAAACTTGCATACGCTTCCGCCATCAATGCCGTCTTTGAACTCGAGAATAAATGTGGTCGATTTCACTTTCTTCCCGAGTAGGCCACCTTCAATCACTGAGTACTTGAATAAACGGTTATTGTCGTCGATCTCATCTATGCGGTCCTTCCAGTAGCTGAAGTCCTTGATGGCTGCATATTAAGAAAATAAATACATTTTTTTATTGAAGTATAATGCTGTTATTGAACTTGCTTAAAGCCATATGAAGTACTAAAAAAATAATAATTTTAGTTACCATCAGTGAAGTTGGACTGTCTGATCGTGCCGACCCCACCGTCGCCTTCGAGAATGACGATGCTTGATATGATTTCAGGCATGAGCTTGGGCATGAGGTTGTGGGAGTCCTTCACCATCGCCTTCCAGAGTCTCGATGGTGAGATTGGTGACAAGATTTCGTGACCCACTGTACCGGCAACCATGATTTCAATACTAATATTAATGAGTAGATATGTTTATGGTTGTGGTTTTTTAGCAAGTAGGTGGGCTCGAGCTTGTGAAAAGATGAGAAAATGCATGAAGATTTATAGATACTGATGGTAGAATGGGAGGTGGGAGAAGTGAGTTCTCTTTCATAGGATTTAGCTCCATTGAGTACATTGAAAATTCTAATATATTCCAATATTAGGCGTTGTATGTAGGCTGAGACAAATGATAATAAAAAATGAGGAGATCCCTTGCTTTGTGTTGTAGTGAGGTGGGCTACAATATTGGAAACAGGTGGATGGGTTGGTCCACCTTACTGGTGGATCAAATGGATTCTTGGCCCAAGGTATCAAAATAGGGAAGCCTGATATACCTGCGCCCAGGGCTGTGTGGGGTCCACAGAAATGTACGTGACAAATCCAGTCTGTTCATCTGTTTTGAAAGACCACAATAGGACAGAATTCTAAAAATCATGCAGATCCAATATTTAAGTGGGCTACACCAACGAAACAGTGTGAGCGGAAACGTCCACCGTTGAAACCTTCCTGGAGCTGACCATGATGTTTATACCCTATTACCACTCAGATAAACTGTAGGCACAAATATCGTCCTGATACAAAACTTCTGTCACCGACAAGCGTTCAATCCCCACCGATTCGTGTGGTATGGCCCACATGAGTTTTTTATCTGCCTGATTTTTAGAATCCGTGGTCTTGCCAAAAAGATGATGTGGCCCCACAGCCCTGGGCCTGCGCCCGGTGTCACAAGCAATCCATTTTCTCAAAATAGTGGTGCCATTCTGATGGATGGACTGGATGAATGTGATATTTGGCACTTTGGCCTACTACAAGGTGGCCCACCTGGAGGTCAGGGCTACATAAATATCACGGTGGGGCCCACCCAAGTAGCCGATCCATTTTCTGGTACGCCCACCCAATCACCACGTGAGGCCACATGCACTATTCCAGCGAATTTTAGAATAAAGAACAAGAAAAAAAAAAAAAAGTAGACGCGGGTTTGATCATTTCATCCCTTGAAAAGGGATGCTTACCAAAAGAATTCAGTCACTTTCTGATTAAATCCAAATTGCTGAGTAATTCTGCGGCAAAGAATTCTTAATATTAAGGAGGGGTAGCCAAACCGAGTCTATCTATCAAACCTATATAAATCTATATTAATATCCCAAGTACGTACGCCTCCACCACTTGTCAAAGGAAATCTCTCTCTCTCTCTCTCTCTCTCTCTCTCTCTCTCTCTCTCTCTCTTACAAGTTAGGATTTGGGTTTTCTTGCAATCTTCTGCTGGGGTTTTCTATTAAGGTTTGAATGGAGAGGAATAGCTCGTATGGAACGTCGTGGGCTGATCAATGGGACTACAGCGATTCAGTCGACCCAGTTGCAGACAGGAATAAAGAAAGTGCGAAGAGCAGAAATGGAAGGAAGGTTGGAGATGGGTTGGAGAAGACAAAGGTGGTTGCTGCCTCTGGCATTAAGAAGGTTAAGGAAGGAACATTTTTTAGCCTCGACTGGATCAAAGACAAGTATAAGAAGAGGACCCACAAGCCCTAGTTCCACATCCATTTTATCTTTTTTCTTTCTCTTCCTTTTTGTTTTTTACCCATCTGTACTAGAATTTCTTTCTTTGTTTTATTACTGTGAATGGGAGAGATTTACATATGTTCTCTAATTGAAATTATTTTCCTATTTGGTTATCAGGAGTAGATCTAAATTTGCCTGCCTTTGTTGCCTCTTTAAAAATCAAAGATTTTGGTTTGTGTGTGTTTGGTTGCATAAGTTAGACTGATTATGAAATAATATTTAGAACTTAAATAAGAATATACTCAGGGGCTGTTTGGGGTGAGGGATTTCGTTCCAGGATTTGTGAAATTTTTGGATTTCAAATATCTCTCTCTCTCTCTCTCTCTCTCTTTGAAGATTTGTCAAATTAATGAATTTTCCAATATGAACCTTCAAAAATCTTTGATTTAGGGCAAATCCAAATATCTAGAAAAACTAAAAACCTTGCATATCCACAAAATGAAGAATTTGAAGCTTCTTTGTTTTTTTTTTGACGCTTCATTTCAAAACGATGGTCTTTGTGATTTGTCAATTCAAATTCAATGCAAATCTATGAATTTGAAAAGTTCATGATAAAATCCATAGTTTCATTTCCTTAATCTCAAGAGGGCCTTAATATTACTGTCGAATGAGCCCATAAAAGTGTTACATGTGATTAAAAAAATAGGCTCTACCTAAAAGATGGTTGGACGCAGAAATCAGGTGCATTCTTCTTCAAGTGGGCCACCTCATAGAAAACAATGGACATCAGGTGCATTTACTCAGTATACATGTGGGCCCACTTGATGAATCGATTGGTCCGATAGGCAGGTCCACCTTTTCAATGACAATGTCATAGGTCATGGTTGCTCATAAGGTGGACCAATGTGTATATATGGTGGCTTAAAATTGTTGGTTTTGGACTAGCGGCAACCCCTAGTAGGGCCCACCAACCCCAACACATGGCGGAATGGGAGGAGAGGGTAGAAGCGGTGGCCTCTTGATGTAGAGCGGGTCCCGGTTGACAACAGAAGTAATCCGAACTATCAAAACTTAAAACGGACGTAGGTCAAAATGAGCTATCTACCATATATGATTTTGGGGCAGGACGAACCTTGCTACACTGGGTTGTCCGCATCAAATTTGCGAATACCATCTGATTGACGGTCCAATTTCGGTTTTGGGCTTTAGGAGTTGCGCACAACATGAGAAGTGCTTAAAATAATTAGGAGGACATCATGGTTTGGCCAAATAGATTAATATGGAGTGTCCTGAGATCGGGGAGGTGAATTGACTTGTTTTTTCATATGTGGTTTGATTTGAGCAGGAGGCTAAGTTCCATATTTCAGCTCTCAAACTTGGTCATGTAATTGTGTCATTCAATCAATCCATCATCAATAATAATAATAATAATAATCTAGAACATAACTTGACACACTATGTATGCATCCATCAGTTGTATCAGAGTGACGACCAACACGATCCTGATGAGAAAATGATGAAATAAGGTGTCGACCTCTTCATCGTCCTACAAAAAAGTTTATACTGCATGGTGATATTTGGCAGATGCAATATTTTCATTTTTCGTGACATATGAATGTCTCTGCAGGACATGCGTTTATAACGGAATTACATTAGCATATTGCAAAGCTGTTGAAATTTGTTATGTGGCATACTTATTGCAAGCGTCAACTTTAATTATTTTTGCTACATCTCATTTGGAAAGTAAATTTTTTGAGTTAGACAAGTAATGATTAATTGCCCTTATGTCAATTGATTAATGTGATGCTAATTTAATTTGAACTTTTTAGACTTTATAATGATTGTGTATGAATATTATTAAAATTATATTTGATGCATTTCCTAATCGAGAGATATAAAACTAGGGGTGTACACGAACCGAGCTAGTCGAGCTCGGCTAACTCACTCGACTCGACTCGAAAAAGCTCGATTCGACTCGGTTCGATGCTGAGTTCAAGCCGAGTTGAGTTGATTTTTTGAGCTCGAAAATGAGTTCGAGCCGAGTTCGAGCAGGCCCTAGCTCGACTCAACTCGGATCGAATCCAGTTCGGTGACTCGATTACTTTGCCATTGATGTTGATAAAATGACTCAACGAAATGTGGCTGGTGGCAAGGAAGGTATGTACATGAAACAAATACCCTTTTTCTCTTGTTTTTCTTGATTTTTATGTTGCTTAGAAAGCATTTGATAAAACACCTATAAAATCATTGCCTTTGTCTGTAAAACAGTGGGATTTTGAAGTTGTAGTTCATGTGTTTGTGGAAATGCTTTAATGGTGAACTCGACTCGAACTCGGCCCAAGTTGCTAACCGAATTGAGCCGAGCTGGGTAGTCAAGCTTGAGGACCGAGCGAGCTGAGTTCGAGCTGAGGTCAGCTCAACTCGATGTACACCCCTATATAAAACCCTCTCTCATCTAATTTAATGACAAAAAATAGCATTCAAATTAGTGTGGGTGATCTCTTAAAAGGAAAATAATACAAAAAATGATGAGAATAAATTTTATAATTAGAGCATTCCACACTAACTCTCGACCAGCCAGATTCATCCAACGTAACCCTTCGGATTTTTATAAAACTAGGGTTCCAAAAATCCTCTAAAAAAAATTTGGAAATAATTTTTTAATTAGATTATAAGCATGTAAAACTCTTATAACTTGCACGTACTAAAAATTGGAGCTTCAAACACAATAAACCTTGAATAACGTCCCATTACGATAATCCAACTGTACATTACTAGTCTCGGTACCCAGATAACAAAATCCACCGTCCATCAAAACCGCAACTCACAGTAGGATGATTCAGGGCTTGATTACACTGATTGGACCGTCAGATATCCAAACTTACCCCCCAAAACTACGTAAACTAGCCTAGAAACACCTAGACATTGGAGGGAACTATCTAGATCAATTTGGAGGGAATCTGACCGTTAAAAACATTAAATCTACAATAAATGAATAAAGATATGTGATGTGCGGCCCACCTAGAAGTACGATCAACACCAGAAAAATCCCCTGGTACCGTACACGTCTGGGTCATGCAGTGGTCGGACCAGATTGTTCATTTGGTCCCTAGTGTACCCCACAAAAAAAGAAAAATAAATAAAATAACTTAAAGTTCAACCTGGTCAGCGAGTGCTGGGTCAAACGCAATAAAACTCCCGCCATTCCCGCGCCCGGGAGTTTGAAACGGACGACTGTCCGTATGTTCGTCGGGTTATGGCCCACCATTGATCATTTTACAGATGATCTGAACTGTTCATCATGATCGTAACAGAGATACGACCACAATATCGTCAATATCACACGTTTTAACGCACATTCGTGCGCACGAGTTTGATCGCAAACCACTGTTTGCTCGTGAAAGAAGATTCCGAAAACGGAAGTAGTTCGCTCCGTTTCGAGTCGATCTGCGAGAGAATTTCACCCTGATCCTCAACCGTTGGATGCTTAGATCCTATCCATCCATCTCCAGTCACGCAGATCATCCCAACAACCGAAACCGGAAGCTGTGAATCGTTTCCTTCTCGCCAATAATCGCCGAATCATTTCAGATCAAGATTGATCTGAACCGTTCGTATGCCTTCCAACTCATCAGAAACATTAAAAACGAATCTAAGAAAGCGTAAACAGCTGGAAATCCTAACGAACCATGCCCCTTCACGTGTTCGATCAAAATGGAATGGACGGTGTATATACAAAACATGATGGGTCCCAGAGAAAATCTGAAAGGTTTTTAATAATGGGCATTCCCATCCCAATTATTCTATTGTGTGCCCACCTGAATTTTGAATCGATCCAGATTTTGGGACCCAAGTAGAAATGAGGGCTATGATAGATGGATTGAATTTGATGCACACATCATGGTGAGTTGTAGTAGATCCGGCCTCAAATCACTGATAAAGAAAACAACAAAGTGACAATCTCTTTTTAAGACTCTTTTCACTTTCCGTGGATGTACCACTAAAATCACAATATAGAGGATCAAAGATTATTTGCTAGACATTAACTACTACTTTAAACAAACTCAAGAGATTATTCCTATTCCCATGAAAATACAGTTCAAGGAAACGGAACTTATTCAACAATCAAGCAAAATGAAAGGTGAAAGACATACAATCAACCAAAACTAAATGTATGCATTTGGATTTTCAAGGAGATATCCTTCTACTGCCTTGAACATTCCCTCCATGTTTCCCATCATCTCCTTTGTTTCATCTTCTTTTGGCAGGTTACCTTCTACAGTCTCAAACTCTCCATGAAACTTGCATACACTTCCACCATTGATGCCATCTTTGAACTCCAGTGTAAACGTAGTTGATTTCACTTTCTTCCCAAGTAGGCCACCTTCAATCACTGAGTACTTGAACAAACGGTTATTGTCATCGATCTCATGTATGCGGTCCTTCCAGTAGCTGAAGTCCTTGATGGCTGCACATTAACAAAACAAACACATTTTTTTTTTATTGAAGTATAATGCTGTTATCAAACTTATTTAAAGGCATATTAAGTGTTAGTATATATATATATATGTTAGTTACCATCAGTGAAGTTGGACTGTCTGATTGTGCCGACCCCACCATCACCTTCGAGAACGACAATGCTTGATATGATTGTAGGCATGAGCTTGGGCATGAGGTTGTGGGAATCCTTCACCATTGCCTTCCAGAGTCTCGATGGTGAGACTGGAGACAAGATTTCATGACCCACAGTACCAGCTACCATGATTTCAATACTATCAATGAGTATAAAAGTCTATGACTGGTTTTTGAGTAGGTAGGTGGACTTGAGCTTGCGAAAAGATGAGAAGATGCATGTATATTTATAGATGGTGATGGTCGAAAGGGAGGTGGGAGAAGCGAGTTCTCTTTCATAGGATTTAGCTCCATTGAATACAGTGAAAATTCTCATATATTCCAATCTTAGGCAATGCACGCAGGATGAGACAAATGATAATAAAAAATGCGGGGATCCCTTGCTTTGTACTGTAGCTGAGGCAATATTGAGCTTTGATAAGCGCATACATGCGACATAAAGCTTGTGTACATGCCACACACGTGAGCATGGCACATACTTGTTAGATCTAGTCCATCCATCGGTTTGCTGAGATCTTACATTGTTTCCCAAAAATAAAATCTGGTCTCACCAGGGCTACTATATATTGTAAACAATACTGTAAACAGGTGTATAGGTGGACAAACACTTACACATGTATATTTGCAAGCTATGGTCCATCTGACGGGTGGATCAAGCGGATTCTTAAGCCCAGGCATCAAAATAGAGTGCCATTCTGATGGATGTACTAGTCCTAGACTTAGTGCCCTACTGACACATGTGGCACATGTTCATAGGATGTTTGACATGCCACAAATGCATTCTTCGCACAATTGAACCAAAAGAAGTATAAATGAAAGTGAAAGTAATCCGTTAGATCTCTTCCAGTCCTACATAGAGCATAATATATTTGGGCCCAAGCACATTCAGATTGAAGAAATTCATTCAAGATAAGTAAAAATTGGCGTTCGAATAGTGGGTCGTAAATCATTCGTAACTTCTAATCTAGACATTGTCACAAATTGCACAACTATCGATGTTTATGTAACGATGGTTTTGGGGTCAATCGGCCTGCATGGAAGGTCACACACCCCCTTTTTACAGAAAACACACTCTTCCGGTTCAAAATTATAATTTTAGAAAATTTGATTATTTTTAGTAATTTGTATTTTTGTCGTATCTCCTTGATTTTTAGAGTTTTAGGATTTTTCATCTTTTTTAAAAATCACTTGTAATGATGTTAAGAATGTTGTAGTAAGCTTTATCTAGGCATTTTTATTTTTGGCAACTTAAGCTTTAGAAAAGTTTGGCTTTGGAGTAATTTTTAAACTAATGGTATAATCGATAAATTATAAAAACATTATTCAATTAAATACTTGAATTTTCTTTCTTATTTTATAATGGACTCAAAAAATCTCCTTATGGATTCAATGTTTAATCACTTGTAGAAGAAGGTGATCTTTCTCTTATTGTGTCACACTCTTCTTTGTCATTATTAGCTTTATTTCACACGCCTAGTGAGATTGGCAAAGGTCTCAAATGTTAAATCTTTTTAGAGAAGTTTACAAAAAACTACATAATAACATGGAATTTACATTCCAATAACATTTTTTTTAACGCTCGGTTGGGTGCGCATGTGAGAAAATGGGTCCGCTGCTTGAGTCAACCACTGTGATGTTTGTGTAAAATCTACGCTGAGCACCGACTGCATTACCTCATATTATGTGAAGGGCCCAAAAATCACCCTAATCTATTATCCAAGTGGACTACTTATTTGGAAACATTGTAGCGGGCAACCATGACCTTCCAAGTTGTTTCCCTTGGTACGCATCCACCTGAATCATCGATGGTTCTGATTTTTAGGGCCCATGCCTAAATTTTGTGTGGAATCTAATGGTTTTAGTGGATTTCATATAATCATCTTATTGGAAGTTGTAAAAATCAAAGGTGGACTTTTCTCTAGAAACTGCTTTCTTTAGTGTGGCCCACTTGATGCAAAAGTCAGCATGATTCTTTTCTCTAGAAACACTAAGAGCTTATTTTTAACTATCCGAGTCTAGCACCCAAGTATATAACTTATATGCTCACAAATCATAATTCACATTTTATTACGTAATATCAATTTATTAACTAAAATAAATATAAAGTTTTAAATCATATTGTTCAATCCTTCCTTTATTAAATTCTAAAAAGAGTAATAAATATATAATTTAAAATCTTAAAATCAGAAAAATTATCCTTGAAACCTTATAATTTTTTGCAAAGTGCATAATATATAGTGTGAGGAGACAGTCACACCTTGAAAATGGTGCCCAAGCCCATAGCTCTGCTCCTGAGATGTGATTTGGGGTTTTGTTTTTTTTCAAACGACTGATTTGTTAGTGTCTCACCGAAGTAACACACACAGTTCTTTTTAAAATAAGAGCTACTTTAAAAAGCTCTTTTTATTTTAGCTCTTGTTTTAAATAAGCTCATTTGGTAAAATCATATTTTCAAAAAAAAAAACTTATATGAAGTAAAAATGTTTGCTAAATTTTCAGATAAGAACTTTTTCTTTATTTTTTTAAATATTACAACAACTCTGTTATAAGAGTAATCCATACGATTGTTTTGGTGGATCTCAATATAGATTGGCCATGTTCCAATAGGCAAAAGAATGAATAGGTGCAACCTTCATGTTTTAAGACATTTAGGCTGTTTATTATGTCGAAGGTTGGATGTCGAAGCTCTATTTAATGGAGCCCACCTTTGATGTTTATCGTCTGCCAGTTGAACCAAACCTTTAAAGTGGTTGTCCATCATGCAAGGCTTGTCTTGAACGTAGACCATTCATCGTTAGAGGCTGACCTTTGATGTAGACAATCCATTATGTGGGGACCACCTTGATGTTGGTAATCTATAATGTGGGGCCCACAATCAATGTTAATTGTCCTTTGTGTGGGGCCTCCCTCAATGTTCATTAGACACCACATGGAATCCACATCTGATGTGTCCATCTCGTGAGCCCCTCCCTTCGTAGTGGGTTGTCTATCATGTGGGGCTCACTTTTAATGTCCACCTTCCATCAGGTAGAGCAAACCTTCTATGTGGATCATCCATCATGTTGGGCCACTTTAGATATGGGCCGTCTATCATGCGGGACCTTGGATGAGGATCGTCCAATAGGTGGGGTCCACTTAATGTGGACTATCTATCATGAGGGGCACACTTTGATGTGTGTCATCCATCATGTATGGCACACTTTGTCCATTCTGTGGGCCACCTTGATGTGGACCATTCATTATGTGGGGACCCCTTCAATGCATATTGTTCATCACATGGGCCCACCATTGATGTCAACTGGCCATCACGTTGGCCACCTTTGATGTCCTTTTATCATTTGGTCCCACCTTCAATGTCCACCATCCATTTCGTGGTTCCCACCTTTGATGTAGGTCGTCCATCATGTGCGGCCACACTTTGATGTGGGGCATCCTTTATGTGAGGCCCACCTTTGATGTGGACCATTCATCATGTGGAGCCCCACCTTCAATATGGGTTGCTCATTGAGTGGGTTCACCTTAGAGAGCTTGTAAAGAGAAGGGAGGAGGGTAAGATGGTAATTAGTAATTACTTTAAAAAATAAGGACAAACTTATTCAAATATTAACAAAAAAATGTCTACCCGATTAAACCAAATAAGCTCTAAAGAAAAGTGACATTCTCATCACTTTTTTTTTTTTTTTTTTAAAATTTTTAATTTTAATTTTTAAATAAGCAAATAAACTCTTCTCAGCGTAAATGCCAAACGGCACCTTAGCTTGGTAAGCACGGTTGTAAAAGTAACTTATGTGATAAAAGTTACTTCATCCCTTCAAGTTTTTAACTTTTTACTTTTCAACTTCAAACTTCCATCTCTCTCCATGTAATAAATGGTACATATCAAAAAAAGAAAAAAAAGAAAAAGAAAAAGAAGAAGAAGAAGTGCCACATGATGGCAGTCCACATCAAAGTTGGGGCCCACATGATGGACGGTCCACATCAGAGGTGGGCTTCACATTATGGATGACCCACATCAAGGTGAGACCCCGTAATGTATTGTCCACGTCAGTAGACCCCTAATGATGAATGACCCATATCAAAAGCAGGACCCGCATGATGGACGATCTACATTAAAGGTGGGAACTACAAATTATAGATGATCCATATCAAAGGTGGGCTCCACATGAGAGGCAACGGATACTAAAGGTGGCCCCACATATGGACAATAACATTGAAGGTAGGCCCCACATGATGGATGACCCACATCAAGGTGGGCCTCACATAATGGAAGGTCCACATCAAAGGTGTCGATGATGAATGACCAACATCCAAGGTTAGCCCAGCATGATGGACGACCTACATCGAAGGTGGGTCCCACACAATGGACGGTCTGCATAAAAGGTAGGCCCTAGATAATGGACAATCTATTTTGATGGTAGGCCCCACATGATGGATAACCCACATCAAGGTAAGCATCAAATAATGGACGGTCTATATCAAAGGTGTTGATGATGAATCACCCACATCCAAGGTGGGCCAGCATGATCGATGACCTACATCAAAGGTGGTGTCCACATGATGGATGATCCACATCAAAGGTGAGCTCCACATAATTGGCTGTGGATATCAAAGGAGGGCCTCACGTAATGGACAATAACATTGATGGTGGGCCCCACATGATAGATGACCCATATCAAGGTGGGCCTCACATGAGGACCATTCGCAGCAAAGGTTAGCCTTAACGATGAATGACTAACATCTAAGGCAGGCCTGCTTTTTGGATGACCCACTTCGAAGTTGAGCCTTGCATGATAGATGGTCTACATTAAAGGTCGGCCTCCATGATGGACGGTTCAATCCAAGGTGGGCGCTGCATGATGGATATCCTACATCGAAGGTCAGCCTTGCAAGGTGGATGGTCCATATTGAATGTAGGCCCATGTAATGGATGGTTTATATTGAAGACGGGGCTAAGGTGGACCCAACATAATGAACTGTCTATGTCAAAGGTTGGGCCCACATGATAGATAGTAGATATTGAGGGTAGACCGTGCAAACTTGAGGATAAGTACTAATCATACTTTTTTACTTTTTTGCTGCATGGAAAATGAGAATAAGCTACTTGAGGCATAAGTAGCTGATGGAAAGTAACTTACGATCCAACACCCCTGGATGATTGAGTTTAGGTCTATGTACTTTGAACCATGAGCAAGCCATCTCAGCCACAACCCATCCATTATAAGTCCTTTAACATGAATTGTAAGAATCATGTAGGTAAAGCCGAAGGAGGCTAGGCCCACTTGAAAACTTTGTAGATTAAGCTTAAAATACAATGGGATGTTTGCATGACATCCAATTGTCCATCTTGTGAGACTCATGTTCTCAAGTAAGACCCATCCAATGCTCAGGTGAGCCACACCATGTAAATACATACCTAAAGGTTCTAAAATCAGTGTAGCCTACCTGAGTTTTGAAGTGACGTATTGTATTTTATTTTTTACACATCTCATTATCCTAGTGGGGCACATCTTCAAAATGAATTGGATGGTATATCCAAAACACGATGGCCCCACAGACAATCTGAAAGGTTTATAATAACTGGCATCCCCAACCCAATTATTCTATTGTGTGTCCACCTGAATTATGAATGGATCCAAATTTTGGGACCCAAGTGGAAAATGAAGGGCAACACTTGATGGATGGATTGAATTTCATGTACACATCATGGTGGGAGCCACACATTGTGTTGTAGGTTAAGCTCAACTTAAAAAGTTTAAGACTCTTTCACTTGATGTGATGTACCACTACAATCACAATATAGAGTAACAAAAACAATTATTTAGCAAGACATTAACTACTATTTGAAAACAAACTCTAAGGGCTTTCTATTCCCATGCAAACACAGTCCAAAGAAATGGAACTTATTCAACAATCAATCAAAATCAAAGGTGAAAGCCTCACAATCAACCAAAGCTATATGTATGCATTTGGATTTTCAATGAGATATCCTTCTACTGCCTTGAACATTCCCTCCATGTTTCCCATCATCTCCTTAGTTTCATCTTCTTTAGGCAGGTTACCTTCTACCGTCTCAAACTCTCCGTGAAACTTGCATACACTTCCGCCATTGATGCCATCTTTGAACTCCAGAGTAAATGTAGTTGATTTCACTTTCTTCCCAAGTAGGCCACCTTCGATCACTGAGTACTTGAACAAACGGTTACTGTCGTCGATCTCATCGATGCGGTCCTTCCAGTAGCTGAAGTCCTTGATGGCTGCATATTAAGAAAACAAACACATTTTTTTCTAAAAAAAATAAAAAATAAAATTGAAGTCTAATGCGCTGTTATCGAACTTGTTTAAAGCCATATGAAGTTCTAAAAAAAATTTACGTTAGTTACCATCGGTGAAGTTGGACTGTCTGATTGTGCCGACCCCACCATCACCTTCTAGAACAACAATGCTTGATATGATTTCAGGCATGAGCTTGGGCATGAGGTTGTGGGAATCCTTCACCATTGCCTTCCAGAGTCTCGATGGTGAGATTGGAGACAAGATTTCGTGACCCACTGTACCAGCGACCATGATTTCAATACTATATATTAATGAGTATAAACGTCTATGGCTGTGGTTTTTGAGTAGGTAGGTGGGCTTGAGCTTGCATGCAAAAGATGAGAAGATGCATGAAGATTTATAGATGCTGATGGTAGAAAGGGAGGTGGGGGAAGTGAGTTGTCTTTCATAGGATTTAGCTCCATTGAATACATTGAAAATTCCCTTATATTCCAATCTTAGGCGTTGTATGTAGGTTGAGACAAATGATAATGAAAAATGAGGAGATCCCTTGCTTTGTGTTGTAGTGAGGGAATATTGAGCTTTGATAAGCGCACACACGTGCCAGAAAGCTCGCGTACATGACACACGTGTGAGCATGGCACACACTTGTGAGATCTAATCCATCCATTAGTTTGTCTGAGCTTTTATATGATTTCCCAAAAATAAAATTTGGTCCGATCAGCAGGTGGGCTCTACAATATTGGAAAGACGCAGATGGATTGGTCCACCTGATTGGTGGATCAAATGGATTCTTGGGTTGGATCATTCTGATGGATGAATTGGATGAGGATGGTTGGATCATTTCATCCCCTGAATATAATATTTTTGGTGTGTGGCCCACCAAAGTATTTAGTCCAAAGTAGTTCGATTGGGCCCAACTTAATGCGTGCATGTGTTCCATCCTATAAAATATCGGTTCCAATCAAAACTTAGGTTTATTTATTTATTTATTTATTATTATTATCAATAACCTTTGATTCCACAGAGTGACAGCAGAAAACATTCACCCAGAAAATGTTCTTGTAACCCAACTGAATACCATATTTATTCAGAAATGGAATTTAACCAGAGTCGGCGACCATTGAATGCAGGAAAAAGTTCAGAAATTGCCACCCACAATCAACTACCTTGAAGTATAAAACTTTAACTACTACCTGGACTGCATAATCAAGGCCGGAAGCTGTACATCTTCCAGTTCTTTAATACCCATAGCTATTTGTTCACACTTTCCCTTTAAGAGAAATTCATTTGGGGTTGGTGTCTTGGAGGAGATCGTCGTAGGGGTCACGACAGCCGGGGACCTGGCTGATCTGGGAGTCCCACGCGAGCTGGGAGTTGTGGCGTTCGAATGTCTAGAAACCGTACGGATGGATGGGAAGGCTCCACATCTCCTTGGTCTTGTTGCACCTCTCCTTCACCGCGTATACGTGCTCCCTCATCTTGCCGTCCCTCTCCTTCGGGTCCTCCATCAACCGACGGATCAGATTCTCCGCGAACTCCATCACGAATCCCATCTCTCTCTCTCTCTCTCTTAGGTAACATATATACATGTAAGACATGTAGACATGTAGACCGTTGGTTTTCATTTTTATAAATGTCTTTACTTAAGCATGTGCAGCCTTCCTAATCAACGGATGGATCAACAACACTTACCTTCACAAATGGGGATTTGATCAATTTATATGTCGAGCCTTCGTATGTATCTAAATCCAGTTACACGGGCCAAATCCAACCCAAAATAAGGCAGTAGCAAATAGAGGCATCAACGGTGAGGGGTGAGGTTTGTCCAAACCCTAGGCCCTACCTGGGCCCGTGATGGGCCAAAACAAATAGGGCCAATCCCAAGCCCACCCACCCACTTTTGTACAACATCTAACATCTGGGATGTTTAACTAAGCATGCCATATCCTACATGATATATGAGAGAAAATGTGCTGTAGGATACTGCACATATACATTCTTAGCAATATGGCTGGGCCAAAAGAGGCCAAACAAAAGTAGGAGTAATCCGTGGTATCAAGGCCCAGCCTTACATAGGGCATGATGTAATTGGGCTCTATGTGCATACCATTCGAAATTTAATTTGGATGGATAGAAATTGTTGTTTGAAGGGTTAACCGTAAATCGACTATAACTTTTGATCTAGGTATCATTACGGGATGCATGACTTATTGATCTTTATGTAGCAGACCATCTGGGTTCTCGCATTCATCTTTTTGTGTGGAAATATTGCACACTTCAAGTTCAAAAATCAGATTTTAGGGAAAATTTACTATCATTAATAATTCTAATTTTTGTTGTATTTCTTTAGAGTTTTAGATTTTCGTCTTTTTTAGATATTAATTGTAATCAAGCTGAAAATCTCTAGTAAGTTTAATTTATGATTTTCTATTTTTAACAAAATTTACTATTTCGGATAAGTTCTATTTTGGTTGAATTAGGACTTTTATTAGAATTAGAATTTTGTAAATTTTGGTAATTTCAAATTGGGGATTTTTATATATATATAATTATTAGTCGTGTAATCAAGAGATGATATACATTATTGAAGACTAAAACTTTGAATTTTACTTTTTATCTTGTGAATTCAAGGTTTTGCATACTTGAGGTAGACAATGATCTTCCTACTCACACCATTCCCTATGTCAATTGGTATTAGAATGAGGCTTTTTCTCGTTTCAATGGCTTCTAACAATGGTGAGAAACAATCCCATTGACAGTGCTCCAAGAAACAAATACATGAGATCAGTGATGGAGCTCGCGATCATCATGTTTATGGTGCGACATCAATGACAAATCGTAGGCCATCACTCGATAATGGTGAATCATGGGCCATTACTTTGATCATGTGGAAGCTATTGTACACGCCAAAAGAGGAGATACATTTGCAGTGGTACAACATTTTCAAATGAGATACACTGTGAACTAAAAGGTCTATAATTTGATCATAGATGGTGGAAGTAGTGAGAACCTAGTATCGAAGACTATGGTAGAAAAGTTATAACTGAAGATAGAAAGGCACCCCTCTCCCTACATAATTGGATAGATCAAGGAGGTCAGTGAAACAAAGATAACTAAATAATGTCGTATTCTCGTTCTCTCTTGATAAATATTATAAGGATGAAGTAATGTATGACATGATCAAATGGAAATGAAAGCAATCTATTATATCCTACCTAGTACTACGGTATGACGCAATTGGCCCTAAGCACATTTAGTTCGAAGAAATTCAATTTGAATCGGAAGAAATTGTCGTTTGAAGTGTGAAACATAAATAAGCCATAACTTTTGACCCTTGTATCACTATGGGACGCACGACCTATCGATCTTAATGCAGCGGGCCACGTCAACTGACCTACATGTAGGTCACATCCGTCCATTTCACAAGAAAACACACTCTTCTAGTTAAAAACAAAATTTTAGTTAAAAAAATTATTTTTAATAATTTCAATTTTTGTCAGGTTTCTTTAGAGTTTTTACATTTTCGTCTTTTTTAGATATTAATTGTAATCATGTTGAGAAACCTTGGTAAGTTTAATTTAGGACTTACTATTTCGGGTGCGCTCTATTTTAATTGAATTAGGACTTTTATTAGGTTTAAATTTTTTCTATTTTAGTAATTTCAAATTAGTATTTTTTTTTCTCTTTATTAGTCGTGTAATCCTGTGAATTCAAGGTTTTTGCATACTTATGTTAGAAAGTGATCTTCCTCCTCACACCCTTCCCTGTGTCAAAATGCCCTTGAAATTCAAAATGGGCATGTCTAATCCTTGCTAACGGATCATAAAGAAACCTGGCCCATTACATTTAATAAATGTGATTAAATTTTAGACCCAATCTGGCCAATCTGGAAGGGCCAGGCTGGATCATTGAGAGCTTTAGGTAGAAGTGAATGGACGATTCTTAATCGGACCAAAAATGATGGGCCATTTTTTTTTCCAAAAACTTCGATTCATATCATATCATATCAGGAAAAAGTTGTTTACAGGGACTATACTTCGGGATGCCCATACATCCAAAAATTGACAATGGGTAGCCTATCATAAAAGCGCTATATATGGACCACCCTCCTAATGTTCCCAACTCCCACCTTATCTAAGACCATCCTACCCCGAATATCGTGGGGAAGGTCCTGAGTGGACGTGTAGATACAATGTGTCTGGGTCGAACTACCCGCTTTGGCCAAACCATCTGCAGGGCCATTGCCCTCTTGGGAAATATGAGAAAAATGGAACGAACCGAGGTTGGTTAAGGTAGTAATACGGGCGAGCCCATGAGACCATTTCCAGCCCCCCCTGCGAGACCCCGTTGATGAGATCCACTACCATTTTGGAATCCGACTTGACCAAAACCTGCCTTAGTCCCAAGCGCACACAAATGGAAAGACCCTCGTACATGGCGAAGAATTCTGCACTATTGTTGGACCCTTACCCATACCCAGAAGAAAAGGCGAAAATCATATTGGCATCCTCCCTCCGACAGATGCCGCCGCCTCCACATGATCCTGAGTTGTTCAAGGCCGACCCATCGACGTTTAGTTTTACCCATTGGGAGTCCGGTCTCCCACATTTAACCACGTCGAGGCAAATGGCATGGGGAGAAGATTTGGGGATCCCCAGGCTCATGAGGAGCATCCGATTCAGCCAAGATTTGAGCCTCATGTGCGGGTTCCCTTTTAACGCCCAGGCTAGCCACCATTTGGTCCTAGAAATCACATCCCCAACGACAATCTTCTTGCCCTCAAATCTGGCAAAATTCCTAGCTCTCCAAATTTCCCAAATAACGAAGACTGGAAGGAGACCACGGATAAGGATATTTGGAGACCCTTGGACCAACGCACCCCACCAGTGGTTCAACCTGTTAAGAATGGGTTGGTTGGATGCACCTGAGAAGTCCAACAGGCTGTAGAAGTGCCGCCATATCGAGACTGCTAGGTGGCCCAAAGAGAAGATGTGATCCAGCGTTTCCACATCAGGCCGAGTGTCGAGGGGATCGCAGCAGACACAGCACGAGGCGAGGACTACACCTTTCCGCTAAACTCTGTCGTCAACCGGGATAGCACCTTCCATGAGCCGCCAGATGAAGACAGAAATCTTGGGTGGAATCTGCTGATGCCACACCCATCTAGACCAATGCCGAACATCACCTCTAATCTTGATCTCCGCCCAGGCTGTTTTAACTGAGAAGTCCCCTAACGAGGTCAGGGGCCAAATACATTGATCCTCCTCACTTGTGGTACAAAAACCCCTGTGAAAAATATGCTGAGTAGTTTCCTGTGGGAGGTAGGCAAAAACAGAAGAGGGGGACAGGGGGCCCTGACGCCCAATGAAGTCCCTGACCTGTAATTCCTTCAGGTTGAGAGGAACTTCCCTTGTAGCCACATTGATGAGCGGGCCTAGGCCTGTCCAATCGTTAGCCCAGAGGTTGCGATCACCTGTTCCAATCAGCCAGCGCACTCTGGATGAGAGGTGAGGGATGACGGATATAATTAATCTTCTTCCAAAGGGGGGATGTCATTGCACTGCGAAGCCTGTTGTCTGACGAGGGAGGATTGGATGGAAGCTCTCCGTATTTGGCCTTCATGAAGATCGTCCACAGACTGTTTGTGCTGTCGTAGGCTAAATTCCAAGCCATTCTTAGACGCAATGCCTCCATCATTTCATCTAACCTTCCGATACCCTGCCCGCTTTCCGAGGTAGGAGCCGTAATCTTCTTCCATTTGATCCAGTGCAGCTTCTTTTTGCCATTCGCCCATCCCCAGAAAAAATTGGTGAAACATTTTTCCATATCCCCCAAAATTTGCGATGGGATAACCGTGGCAGCCATCATATGCAGAGGGATACCTCCCAGGACATGCTTGATGAGGGTGGCACGACCCACCTGTGAAAGAATCCTAGCCTTCCACCCATCAATTCCGGTTGCAATTTTATCTAGAAGAGGTTTGAATGCAGCTTTGCAGCGCCGCCCGCTGAGGATAGGAACGCCCAAATAAGATGCACCTGGACTCGCTTTGGACATGTGCAACTTCTGCTCGTGGATCGGACACGTCCATTAGTTAGTTTGGAAGAGCAGAAAAAGAAACTCTTGAACCGTTTAATCTTCTGACTCGAAATGTTCTGATACTCGCCCACGAAATCATTGATAGCTAATAAAGAAGAGGAGCTTCGATTAATTTGCAAAAATCAGAGTATCATCTGCATAGAGCAGATGAGATGTGAGAGGACAACCCACTTTTAGCTTGAAGGGCTGACAGAGGCCCTGGCTGAAAAGATTTTTTATGCCCCTGCTGAAAACTTTTGAGGTTAGATTGAACAGGTTGGGGGAAATAGGATCTCCTTGTCTGAGCCCACGAGAGGATTTGAAGTAACCCTGCGCCTCCCCATTAATGAGAACAGAAAACCAGCAATTGCTCCAACATTTTTCCACCATGGCTACCCAGGTAGACGAAAAGCCTAATCGGAGGAGAACAAGCTTCAGGAAATCCCAATTAACGCGATCATATGCTTTCTCCATGTAAAACTTGATGGCAATGTTACCCCACGGACTTTTTTTTTTAATCTCCCTAAAAATTTCCTGGGCAAGCGCCACATTTTTCGTAATTGCCGGGCCTTGGATGAAAGCTCCCTATTCGGGGGAAATGAGTTTGGGAAGGACAGTAGCAAGCCTGGCCGCAATTATCTTAGAGAAGATCTTATAGCTACAGTTACACAGATTGATGGGCCTGAATTGGTCAAAGGATGTAGAGGTTGTAGACTTGGAGATGAGGCATATTAGGTTTGAGGTAAAGGCCCTAGGAATTTCACCCCCATTGAACATGAAAATGGCAACTCTGTGTAAGTCTGGCCCCACAATATCCCAACAACCGGTGAAAAAAGCTCCCCCGAAACCGTCAGGGCCATGAGCGGCATCAGGCGGAACGGAGAAGACTGCCTGTCTTACTTCCTCAAGAGGAGGGCGCATTAGGGACAGGTTATCATCATCTGACAGGAGGTGGGGGATGAGATTTTCCACCATAATCGAGGTCTGGCAAGGCTCAACTGATAGAAGTCAAGAGAAGAAAAGGACTGCTTCCGCTTTGATTTCGTCAGGATCTGATATCATGGAACCCGTCTGTGCACAAATTTCATGAATTTCAGCTTTTCTAACCCGATTCATCGCAGCCAGATGGAAAATTTTCGTGTTCTTGTCGCCCTCGGCCAACCAGTTATTTCTGGCCTTCTGCTTCCAAAAGGTTTCTTCCGCTAGCTCCCACTGTGTTAGCCGATTCTTTGCCTCTAACAAAGGCACTGATGTGACAGAATTTGCAGAGGACTGCGCGCTGGCTTTAACTTGCTCAAACGCTAATTCTGTCTGCTTCCTTTTGGTGAAAATATCACAAAAAATTGATCTGTTCCATGCCTTGACAACGAGCTTTGTCTTTCTAAGTTTCAGCAGCAGATTTACCATAGGTGACCCTTGGAATTTCCCTATCCACACATTCTTGATTATTTGCAAGAAACTCCCATGGAGGAACCACATGTGTTGAAATTTGAACGGCCTAGCAAGCCCTTTCGTTGGGGCAGGGAAGTTAAGCAACAATGGAGCATGATCGGAATTAACTCAAGGAAGATGCACCACATGGAACCTAGGAAAGCACCTGATCCATTCGTCATTACACAGAGATCTGTCCAGCCTAGCCCAAATTCGAGAATTACCATCTTGGTTATTACTCCAGGTGAGCCTGTTGCCAGAGAAACCAAAAATGTAATGGGGGCCTGCAAAAATTGCAGAGTTATGCTAATGGATAAAACTTGGTTAGACATCAAATGAAGAGCAATACTAGAAGGGGAGTTGTAAAAAATCTAAAATTTGCCTCCATCGTTTCCATTTGATAAGGAAGAGTGGAAGCCTAGTCTTATACCAATTGCCACTCCTCTCTCCTCCTTGATTATCGGCTCAAGGATAGCGACGACAAGCGGCTTATATAGTGCGATTAACCGCCTTGCTGTCCTGACGGTACGGGCATTCCCTATCCCGCGAGCATTCCACACAAGAATGCTATTCATCAGTGATACATCCTGAGTAAACAGCCCGTCGCTGCAGCCTTCTGAGCCTGCCTTGCCATTCAGCAGGACAAGGAGTCCTGATTGGGAGGCCTTTAGATCGCGCAGTGGTCTTGGTTGTGCCTCTTTTAGCTCTTCGATTCGTTGCTCTCTGAACAGATAATGATCTCTCTGTCTCTATACGCCTTGGGTAGACCTCGGCAACCATTTCCTCCCCTGCAACAGTCAGAGATGAAGAGAGAGCCGTAACCTGCCCTGTATCCCGGATCTGATTGGCCAACATTGTGCTTGAGGAGTCACAAGCAACATGAGGGGTCACATGCTTCGCAGGTCTGTCTGAAAGTTGAATGGGGACTTTAAAAGGGGACAGGTCCACCATAAGATGGATCTCGCCATGGTGGGAGCCTGCCTCTGTGGGATGCTACCCAGGGTCAGGCACGCCAAGCTGATGAGCAAATGAGACTGATTTCCATATTTGTCCTGCTGATTCTGAATCACTATCATTCCTTGGAGATAAAGGCGAACATCCAACTGATCTTACTTTTCTCTTCTCCTTCCAGTCAGGGTTGATACACCCGATAGGGTGGATAGATGTTGGGGAGTAAGCGGTGTTAACGGGAGAACCTAGACAATGTTTTATAGGTGATCCAGCTGCGTTCATTGGGTAAGAATCAGACAGAGGAAGAGGATGTTCTGCATCGCTATTCCCATCTAAATCACTGCCTGATCTAGCAACGTTCATTGAGTAGGGATCAGATTGTTGCCGGGGCTGATCTGCATCGCTGTTAACGTCTTCCCAGACTTGCATCACCTTATCCGCATCCAAGGTATTAATATTGACTGGCACACCTGAATCTTCCTTCGTATACTCTGCTGATGGGGAGCTCCCCACAACATCAGCATTCACCCCTGTAGGGTCAGTTATAGGGGCTAAATCTGAATTTTCACGAGGCGGAATATTAGATGTATCCCGACTAATAGCTACCGAATCACAACAGCTCCTTGTGTCCACAAGCTATGGCATTTGGTATGACAGGGGTGGGACAGTCCCCGTTTGTTCCTCGAAAGAAAGACATAGCATCTTCTCCGGGGAGTTTCTACAAACAGAGGGGATGCGTTCCTCGAAAGTCAGGGCCAGCACATTATCAGGGGAATTTCTACAAACAGGGGACAGGCCTTCTTGTCCCACGTTACCATCTGGCATAAATATACGTTCCACCCAATTCTTTGTGCTCTCTACATTTGTATGGGGTTCCTTGCTTAAACTGGGAGGGGGCTAAATCCTGAAAGATTCCAATTCCATTGCAACATTGAACAACTTCCCATTTACCATTAGATTATGTGACCAACTTTGGACGCCACCATGTCTCAAAAGGACTTTGACACAGGAAAATACCTGAAAGATGCCAAACAAGCTGTTGTTATCAATCTGAAGCATATTTCCATATCTGCTACCTAGGGCACGAAAGACCTGTTCATCCCAGGCATGGGGAGGAATTCCAAAGAATCAAATCCAATGGCCGTCAAAAGTCGGGGTAGCATCTGGTGACCAGGGTAACACTTCCGAAAGGCCCATAGTTCTATGTATATCTTGATCTGAAGCAAAATCTTCCAGTTCATAAGTAGATTTGAAAATGAGGAGGAAGGAACCCTTGGAGATGCGAGAGATGTCCACCGCCGAGGCTCTGAACCTGGATGCTCTAATCCCGTCCCATAGCCGGAGAATGGATGTAGAAGGATGATACGCTTTGTCGATCAAACCCTTGCGCAGTTCTTCCAGCTTCCTACTAACCAGGAGAGGGTCAGCCTGAATATACCTAGCATTCGCGGGGGAAGATGGAATCGATGGATTGGGAGGAGTTGATCGACTGTCTTGCGGGGTAGGGTTAGATCGCGCCCCATGTGTCACAGAAGGGGAGGAGGGTCTTTTGTTTTCCCCTGGACCGGCAGCAGCCTTAGGCTTTCGCCGATCCGAGTGAGCTGCCTAGATTGTCACAACCCTGCCATCTATTCTTCTACCATGAAGAACGCCGATGGCTGCCCTAGCGTCATCCTCATATTAGAATCGCACAAACACGAATCCGCGGGATCTGGCCGTCCCCGGAAATGTAGGGATGAAGGCGTCAACAACCCTACCATATTTTTGAAATATCTGGAATAAATCTATAGTGGAGCGCGAGAACGGAAGGTTCTCAACGAAGAGATTGTGTGTACCGCTTGACGCCACGGTCGGGCGAGATTTGTTCTTAGGATTTTGTGTTCTTCGGGTCGGCGAGTGGCCTATCCTCTGTCTACAAATACTAGCATACTGGTGCCGTAGATCTCCCCTTGACGGAGCCCGACTTCTTCTCCGCCTGTCCCATTCTCGGTGGGACCAAACCCTAGGCATTTTTTAATTGGAAGTTAGCGTTGTTGATAGGTCATGATGGGTCATTCAGCTAGGAAGATTTCAATCTCAAATTGAAACCCACCTATTTAGGTAATAAGTGGGTTGGGCTTGTCCCAGGCTCATTCCGGGTAGGAAAAAAAAATTCGCAAAACCTAGGCTCGAACCCAATCCATTTGTCACTTTGGCCTTAAGGGCGTGTTTGGATTCGCGTATAGTATTGTATTGCGATGTAATACTATACAACGCCTATACTCTAGACATTGTATGCTGTATTCATGAGTATTATCATTGATCAGTAGAATGTTTGGTATGGAGTGACCTTGGAAATGTAATCAACGGATATACCGAATTCAATGTTTGTTCAAGGAACGGACTCCCTAGTGCGAAAAGTCCATAACACAGACCACATGTTTGGTATGGAGTGACCTTGGAAATGTAATCTATCCCAGGCTCAACCACAGGCCCATATTAATGGCCAAGCCCAATTAAAAAAAACTTGGGAGTGGATTGCTTTGTGGCATGCTCCACTTGAGATTTTGATCCGCCTCATATTTTTGGCCCATTCCCTAAAATTATCTCGCAAAATGGATGGATAGTATGGGTATAACACATACATCATGGTGGGACCATAGAACCCAGGGACATCAACACACCACGACACACCAAGCAATCTGCTTTCCCTCGGACCTTGCTTTGTTTGTAACGTTTTAAGGCCCGTTTGGATACCACAAAATAAATTACTTTTTCTACTTACAGCAGTAGATAAGTAACTCATTTCTTATAAGTTTGGATTATGATTAGTTATAAGATTTTTTTAAAAAAAATAAAAATAAAAAAATCTTAAAAGTACTTAATCACTACACTTAATTTTTTTAGCTTTCTACTTTTCATAAGTTGATGAAGAGAGGCATAGGAGAGATTAAAGAGAGAGTGGAGAAGCTGATAAGTAGGTTGTTTACCAAACATACTTATCTTCTTAATGAGTAAAAACTAAGATAAGTTTCTTGTGATATAAGTAACTTATCTTAAGCAACTTATAATCCAAACGTGCCCTTAGTAACTATGACTGGGGATGGGGCAAGCTGGTCCATCAGGCGTGTTGGCATAGCTCACCATGGTCGGTCTGGATTATTATTTTGGGCTTGTGGGCTATGTGAGTGGGTCTTGTGATGGACCTTCTGCTAAACTTGGGCCTAGTTAATATCCTTTCTTGGCCCAAGTTTATGTATAATGATGATGAATGGGCTTGATATGGGTCCACACCGATATAATAAACACCCTTCAAAGGTGACCATGTGTAGAGGTGTGGATGCTTTGATGTGAAAATCATGAGGTGGGCCAGAACATGAGTGGATGGAATGAAAATCATCCACGGCCCATGTTCAATGGTTCATGCATGGATCGACCGATGAGTGGACCAGACTAGACTTTGGGGTGGTAATATCACATAGAGCACCACTTGGGACAACTACATTACCTCATCTCACGCAGGTGGGGCGTGTTGGTGCATTGCATGATGATATGAGTCGAATCGATTCGAACCGAGTCAAGTTCAAGTCAAGTTCCGAGCCATGTCAAGTCAAGCTCCGACTCGGCTCGAAATTTTTTTGAGCTAAAAAAATCAGCTCAACTTTGGTTGAACCCAATTTCGAGACAAGTCAAGTCAAGCTTTTTTGAGTCGAGTCGAGCAAGTTAATTAACTGTGTTCCCATACAGCTCTAGTCCTATATTATGCATAATGGGTCAGACTTAATGGGTCAGAAAAGTGGATGGGTGGGGTTGTGATTGGGCCCGTTTTCTTTGGCCCATCATGTGATATAGGATGGCCAGATCTAGATATTATATCCTATTAGGCCCCATGTAGATGCTTATCTAGTTGGCTAGTCAGGGGCTGTACTCTGGTAATTATATTATGGATTGGGCTTTCATAGTTTCACAAGACAGGAACTAGCCCAACCCAGCCCATTCACACCCCAACTGTAACTACACCGGTCTACTATAGATCAAGACACGGTATATTGACCTTTTCAAACCAACCAATCCGTCTTAAGGGTGGCAATGGGCTGGAATTGGGCTAGGCTAGGGCCTAGCCTGGCCACCACTATTCTCAAATAAGCCCAATTTAAGGCACAGGTAGGGCACATCGTGTATATACATTACCCAAACGCTCTAAAATCAGTATTGCCTACCTGAGTTTTGAAGTGATTTTCTTTTTTTAAAATGCTGCATTATCCTGGTGGGGCATATCTTCTAAATGGATTGGATGGTATGTACAAAAAATAACCTCTTTTAAGACTCTCTTCACTTCATATGGATGTTCCACTACAATCACAATATAGAGGAACAAATATTACTACTGTAGCAATACATTAATACCATTTGAAAACAATCCCATGCTAACACAGTCCAAGGAAATGGAACTTATTCAACAATCAACCAAAATCAAAGGTGAAGGCCTCACAATCAACCAAAGCTATACGTATGCATTTGGATTTTCAAGGAGATATCCTTCTACTGCTTTGAACATTCCTGCCATGTTTCCCATCATCTCCTTGGTTTCTTCTTCTTTCGGCAGGTTACCTTCAACCGTCTCAAACTCCCCATGAAACTTGCATATGCTTCCGCCATCAATTCCGTCTTTGAACTCGAGAATAAATGTGGTCGATTTCACTTTCTTCCCGAGTAGGCCACCTTCAATCACTGAGTACTTGAATAAACGGTTATTGTCGTCGATCTCATCTATGCGGTCCTTCCAGTAGCTGAAGTCCTTGATGGCTGCATATTAAGAAAATAAATACATTTTTTTGTTGAAGTATAATGCTGTTATTGAACTTGCTTAAAGCCATATGAAATACTAAAAAAAAAAAAAATTTTAGTTACCATCAGCGAAGTTGGACTGTCTGATCGTGCCGACCCCACCGTCGCCTTCGAGAATGACGATGCTTGATATGATTTCAGGCATGAGCTTGGGCATGAGGTTGTGGGAGTCCTTCACCATCGCCTTCCAGAGTCTCGATGGTGAGATTGGTGACAAGATTTCGTGACCCACTGTACCGGCAACCATGATTTCAATACTAATATTAATGAGTAGATATGTTTATGGTTGTGGTTTTTTAGCAAGTAGGTGGGCTCGAGCTTGTGAAAAGATGAGAAAATGCATGAAGATTTATAGATACTGATGGTAGAATGGGAGGTGGGAGAAGTGAGTTCTCTTTCATAGGATTTAGCTCCATTGAGTACATTGAAAATTCTAATATATTCCAATATTAGGCGTTGTATGTAGGCTGAGACAAATGATAATAAAAAATGAGGAGATCCCTTGCTTTGTGTTGTAGTGAGGTGGGCTACAATATTGGAAACAGGTGGATGGGTTGGTCCACCTTACTGGTGGATCAAATGGATTCTTGGCCCAAGGTATCAAAATAGGGAAGCCTGATATACCTGCGCCCAGGGCTGTGTGGGGTCCACAGAAATGTACATGACAAATCCACTCTGTCCATCTGTTTTGAAAGACCACAATAGGACAGAATTCTAAAAATCATGCAGATCCAATATTTAAGTGGGCTACACCAACGAAACAGTGTGAGCGGAAACGTCCACCGTTGAAACCTTCCTGGAGCTGACCATGATGTTTATACCCTATTACCACTCAGATAAACTGTAGGCACAAATATCGTCCTGATACAAAACTTCTGTCACCGACAAGCGTTCAATCCCCACCGATTCGTGTGGTATGGCTCACATGTGTTTTTTATCTGCCTGATTTTTAGAATCCGTGGTCTTGCCAAAAAAGATGATGTGGCCCCACACAGCCGCGGGCCTGCGCCCGGTGTCACAAGCAATCCGCTTTCTCAAAATAGTGGTGCCATTCTGATGGATGGACTGGATGAAGGTAATATTTGGCACTTTGGCCTACCACGAGGTGGCCCACCTGGAGGTCATGGCTACATAAATATCACGGTGGGGCCCACCCAAGCAGCCAACCCATTTTCTGTACGCCCACCCAATCACCACTTGAGGCCACATGCACTATTCCAACGAATTATAGAAAAAAAAAAAAGAAGAAGAAGGAAAGTAGAGGGTGATTGGATCATTTCATCCCTTGAGAAGGGATGCTTACCAAAGGAACGTTTAGTCACGTGATTGGATCATTTCATCCCTTGAAAAAGGATGCTTATCAAAATTCCTTAGTAATTCTGCGGAAAAAATTCCAATTATTAAGGAGGGGTAGCCAAACCGAGTCTATCTATCAAACCCCATATAAATCTATATTAATATCCCAAGTACGTACGCCTCCACCACTTGGCGAAGGAAATCTCTCTCTCTCTCTCTCTCTCTCTCTCTCTCTCTCTCTCAAGTTAGGATTTGGGTTTTCTTCCAATCTTGTGTTGGGGTTTTCTGATAAGGTTTGAATGGAGAGGAATAGCTCGTATGGAACGTCGTGGGCTGATCAATGGGACTACAGCGATTCAGTCGACCCAGTTGCAGACAGGAATAAAGAGAGTGGCAAGAGCAGAAATGGGAGGAAGGTTGGAGAAAACAAAGGCGATTGCTGCCTCTGGCATTAAGAAGGTTAAGGAAGGCAACTCTTTTAGCCTCCACTGGATCAAAGCCAAGTATAAGAAGAGGACCCACAAGCCCTAGTCCCACATCCATTCTTTCTTTATTTTATTTTTTTTCTTTCTTTACCCATCTGTACTAGAATTTCTTTCTTTGTTTTATTACTGTGAATGGGAGAGATTTACATATGTTTTCTAATTGAAATTAATTATTTTCCTACTTGGTTATCAGGAGTAGATCTAAATTAGCCCGCCTTTGTTGCCTCTTTAAAAATCAAAGATTTTGGTTTGTGTGTGTTTGGTTGCATAAGTTAGACTGATTATGAAATAATATTTAGAACTTAAATAAGAATATACTTAGGGGATGTTTGGGGTGAGGGATTTCGTGCCAGGATTTGTGAAATTCTTGAATTTTGAATCTACTTTTTTAAAATAAATAAATAAATAAAGATTTGTGAAATTAATGAATTTGCCAATCTGAACCTTCAAAAATCTTTGATTTAGGGCAAATCCAAATATCTAGAAAATCTAAAAACCTTGCATATCCACAAAATGAGGAATTATTTGAAGCTTCATTTCAAAACAATGGTGTTTGGGATTTGTCAAATCTAAATTCAATGCAAATCTATGAATTTCAAAACTTCATGATAAAATTCACCGTTTCATTTCCTTAATCCCACGAGGGCCTTAATATAGATGGAATGTTACTATCGAATGAGCCCATAAAACCTAAGTGCTACATGCATTGACATTTGAGCTACTGAAAAGAATAGGCTCTACCCAAAAGATGGTTGGACGCAGAAATCATGTACATTCTTCTTCAAGTGGGCCACCTTATAGAAACCAATGGACATCAGGTGCATTTACTCAGTATACATGTGGGCCCACTTGATGAATCGATTGGTCCGATAGACAGGTCCACCTTTTCAATGACAATGTCATTGGTCATGATTGCTTATAAGGTGGACCAATGTGTATATACGGTGGCTTAAAATTGTTGGTTTTTGACAAGTGGCAACCCCTAGTAGGGCCCACCAACCCCAGCACATGGTGGAATGGGGGGAGAGGGTAGAAGCGGTGGCCTCTTGATGTAGAGCTGGTCCCGGTTGACAACAGAAGGTATCCGAACTATCAAAACTTAAAACGGACGTAGGCCAAAACAAGTTATCGGGCATACCATATATGATTTTGGGGTAGGATGAGCTATTTTAGCCACCCAACCCAAAATACCATTTGATCGATGTTTAAAATCCTGTTTTAATTTCATTTTTACTATTTATTAATAAGTTTTAGTTTGAGTATAGCTCTTCATCCGCTGTATTTCTATTCTCGTTTTTGTAGTTTATCCTTCCTTGCCTCATCTCTCCAATTTAAGGCTACCTCCCTACCTCTCTCACTCCATCGCTGGTAGAGCTAGGCATTGGGTCCAGTCGGACGGAGTTAGGGCTGACCCAACTTGATGTGGTTTTGAAATAGGCCTGAGCCCAACTCATTCCGACTCGGTATCGAGTCCAGCATGCTTGACCCAATCCGAGTCCAGTCTGGCCTATACTGATTTGGATCGAGTTTTGGGTCGAGTTACTAAGTAACTCGGACTCGATCGGTTTGAGTTCGGATTGGGCAAAGCCTACTCAGTTCGGACTGACTTACGGATTCGGTTCGGGTCGAGTTGGGTCTAAACGAGTCAGACGAGTTGAGTCAGCCGAGTCGAGTCATCCCGTGCCCAGCTCTAATCGCTAGATCTCACCCTCTCCCTTCTCTCTATCCTCTCTTTGTGCTTATAACTCTTAAACCTTGCTTGCGCCGCTCTCTTGGGACTGTAACAGCATGCGCTTTGTTTCGGCACTTCACATCTCCTTTGAGTTGCATACTCATGCCTTCGTGTAAAGGACTATGCACTTACACCTCTGTCTAGTGGACTGCGTGCTCTTGTTTCAATTTGGTAGTGTGCTTGCTTGCCTCTCTTTCACTAGGTGGTGAGAGGAAAAAAAGAGATGAGACATATAATTAATATGGAGTTGTCCACCTGCATTTGATCAAGACCTTGTCCTGAGATGGGGAGGTGAATCGACTTGTTTTTTCACAGGTGGTTGATTTGATCATCGGCTAAGTTTCATATTTCAACTCTCAAACTTGGTCATGTAATTGTGTCATTCAATCAATCCATCATCAATAATAATAATAATAATTTAGAACATAACATGACACACTATGTATGCATCCATCAGTTCTATCAGAGTGACGACCAACATGCATGATCCCGATGAGAAAACGATGAAATAAGTTGCCATGGTAATATTTGGCAGATGCAATATTTTTATTTTTCGTGACATATGAATGTCTCTGCAGGACGTTTATAATGGAGTTACATTAGCATATTGCATAGCTGTCTAATTAATTTGAAAAGTAAAATTTTTTGGTTAGACAAATAATGATTAATTGCCCTTATGTGCTAATTTGAACTTTTTAGACTTTATAATAATTGCAAATGAATATTATTAAAATTATCTTTAATGCATTTGCTAATTGAGAGACATAAAACCCATAGCATTCAAATTAGTGTGGGTGATCTCTTAAAAGGAAAAATAAAATTAAAAAATTGATGAGAATCAATTTTATGATTTGATTCAGATCTAACAATATCATCCTATTAGACGGAGAAAATGTATTATACAGGCGAAAAACTAAATGAGGATATACCAATTAATAGCTTTTAAAATGACCGTCAACAACATTAAATCTACAATAAATTGATAAAGATATGCGATGTGCGGCCCACCTAGAAGTCCAATCTATACCAGAAAATTTCCCTGGGTCAGTACAGGGCTGGGTCATACAGTGGACGGACCAGATCGTTCATTTGGTCCCTAGTGGACCCCACAAAAAATAAAAATAATAAAATAACTTAAAGTTCAAACCCAACGAAACGACAGGAGAAGAGGGAGTCTTCTTCCTCCCCGCCATTCCCGCGCCGGGGAGTTTGAAACGGACGACTGTCCGTCTGTTCGTCGGGTTATGGCCTACCATTAATCATCTTCTAGGTGATCTTAACCGTTCATCGTGATCGTAACAGAGATCCGACAAAAACCTCTTCAATACCATACGTTTGCACGCACATGCGTGCGCACGAGTTTGATCGCAAATCACTGTTTGCGTGTAAAAGAAGATTCCGAAAACGGAATTAATTCGCTCCGTTCCGAGTCGATCCGCGAGAGAATTTCTCCCCGATCCTCAACAGTTGGATGCTGAGATCTTATCCATCCATCTCCATTCACGCGGATCATGCCAACAACTGAAACTGTAAGCCGTTAATTGTTTCCTTCCCGCCAATAATCGTTGAATCGGTTTTAGATCAAGATTGATCTGAACCGTTCGTCTTCCTTCCAACTCATCAGAAACATTAAAAACGAATCTGAGAAAGCGTAAACAGCTGGAAATCCTAACGAACCACGCCCCATCACGTGTTCGATCAAAACACGTAAGAAACGTGAGGAATTGCGAAAAGAGGGAAACCACCGACTTTTCAATCTTTCCGTCCGGAAAACTGGGTCCCACAATCTCTGCGGGACCCATCTAAACCACCCAGTGAAACCAGATCGAAGAAAGAACCGTTTATTTGTGATTTTCCATTAGTTCTAAGGTCCTAGAACAGTATACGGCCCTCTTTCGACCATCTTCTTAGATCCTGAACGCCGATTCTTAATAGCCTTGCATCCCCGGAACAATCCGAGCCTTTAAAACTCAAGAAACTCCACTCACTCGGATTGAAACGGCCGAACCCGCATTTTTCTTTTTTTCTTTCTTTTTTTTTTTTTTTTTTTTCACCATTGTCCTGGTGGGGCACATCTTCAGAATGGAATGGATGGTGTATATACAAAACATGATGGGTCCCACAGACAATCTGAAAGGTTTTTAATAATGGGTATTCCCATCCCAATTATTCTATTGTGTGCTCACCTGAATGTTGAATCGATCCAAATTTTGGGACCCAAGTAGAAATGAGGGTCAACACGCGATAGATGGATTGAATTTCATGCAAACATCGTGGTGAGTGCCACATATTGTGTTGTAGGTTAAGATTAATCTAAAAGGTTTGTAGTGGATCCGACCTCAAATCACTGATAAAGAAAACAACAAAGTGACCATCTCTTTTTAACACTCTTTTCACTTTATGTGGGTGTACCACTAAAATCACAATATAGAGGAACAAAGATTATTAGCTAGACATTAACTACTACTTTAAACAAGCTTCCTATTCCCATGAAAATGCAGTTCAAGGAAATGGAACTTATTCAACAATCAAGCAAAATGAGAGGTGAAAGACGTACAATCAACCAAAGCTAAATGTATGCATTTGGATTTTCAAGGAGATATCCTTCTACTGCCTTGAACATTCCCTCCATGTTTCCCATCATCTCCTTTGTTTCATCTTCTTTTGGCAGGTTACCTTCTACAGTCTCAAACTCTCCGTGAAACTTGCATACACTTCCACCATTGATGCCATCTTTGAACTCCAGTGTAAATGTAGTTGATTTCACTTTCTTCCCAAGTAGACCACCTTCAATCACTGAGTACTTGAACAAATGGTTATTGTCGTCGATCTCATCTATGCAGTCCTTCCAGTATTTGAAGTCCTTGATGGCTGCACATTAACAAAACAAACGCATTTTTTTTTATTGAAGTATAATGCTGTTATCAAACTTATTTAAACGCATATTAAGTATTAAAAAAAAAAAAAAATTATGTTAGTTACCATCAGTGAAGTTGGACTGTCTGACTGTGCCGACCCCACCATCACCTTCGAGAACGACAATGCTTGATATGATTTCAGGCATGAGCTTGGGCATGAGGTTGTGGGAATCCTTCACCATTGCCTTCCAGAGTCTCGATGGTGAGACTGGAGACAAGATTTCATGACCCACAGTACCAGCGACCATGATTTCAATACTATTAATGAGTATAAAAGTCTATGACTGTGGTTTTTGAGTAGCTAGGTGGACTTGAGCTTGCGAAAAGATGAGAAGATGCAAGTATATTTATAGATGGTGATGGTAGAAAGGGAGGTGGGAGAAGTGAGTTCTCTTTCATAGGATTTAGCTCCAACGAATACATTGAAAATTCTCATATATTCCAATCCTAGGCAATGCATGCAGGTTGAGACAAATGATAATAAAAAATGCGGAGATCCCTTGCTTTGTACTGTAGCTGAGGTAATATTGAGTTTTGATAAGCGCATACATGCGACATAAAGCTTGTGTACATGCCACACACGTGAGCATGGCACATACTTGTTAGATCTAGTCCATCCATCGGTTTGCTGAGATCTTACATTGTTTACCAAAAATAAAATCTGGTCTAACCAGGGCTACTATATATTGTAAACAATACTGTAAACAGGTGTATACATAGACAAACACTTACACATGTATATTTGCAAGCCATGGTCCATCTGACGGGTGGATCAACCGGATGCTTAGGCGCCCAGGCATCAAAATAGTAGTGCCATTCTGATGAATGTACTAGATCCCAGACTTATGCCCTACTAACACATGTGGCACATGTTCATCTGATGTTTGACATGCCACAAATGCATTCTTTGCACAATTGGACCAAGAGAAGTTCAAATGAAGTGAAAGTAATCTGTTAGATCTCTTCCAGTCCTACATAAAGCATAATATAATTGGGCCCAAGTACATTCAGATTGAAGAAATTCATTCAAGATAAGTAAAAATTGGCGTTCGAAGTGGGTCGTAAATCATTCGTAACTCCTATTCTAGACATTGTCACAAAATGCACAACTATCAATCTTTATGTAACAATGGTTTCAGGGTCAATCGACGTGTATGGAAGGTCGCACACCCCCATTTAACAGAAAACACACACTTTCGGTTCAAAATTATAATTTTAGAAAATTTGACTATTTTTAGTAATTTGCATTTTTGTCGTATCTCCTTAATTTTTAGAGTTTTAGGATTTTTCATCTTTTTTAAAAATCACTTGTAATAATGCTATGACTGTTCTAGTAAGCTTTATCTAGACATTTTTATTTTTGGCAACTTATGCTTTAGAAAAGTTTTGCTTTGGAGTAACTTCTAAACGAATTGAGAAAGTAGGCTTTAGAAAAGTTTTACTTGGATATTTTTGAATTAGGGTATAGATTTTCTTTATTAATGGTATAATTGATAAATTATAAAAACGTTATTCAATAAAATACTTGAATTTTCTTTCTTATTTTATAATGGACTCAAAAAATCTCCTTATGGATTTAATGTTTAATCACTTGTAGAAGAAGGTGATCTTTCTCTTATTGTGTCACACTCTTCTTTGTCATCATTAGCATGATTTAACACGCCTAGTGAGATTGGCAAAGGTCTCAAATGTTAAAACGTTTTAGAGAAGTTTACAAAAAACTACATAATAACAAGGAATTTACATTCCAATAACATTTTTTTTTAACGCTCGGTTGGGTGCGCATGTGAGAAAATGGGTACACTGCTTGAGTCAACCACTGTGATGTTTGTGTAAAATTTACACTGAGCACCGAGTGCATTGCCTCATATTATGTGAAGGGCCCAAAAATCACCCTAATCTATTATCCAAGTGGACTACTTGTTTGGAAACAATGCACTGGGCAATCATGACCTTCTGGATTTCATATAATCATCATAGTGGAAGTTGTAAAAATCAAAGGTAGACTTTTCTTTAGTAACTGCTTTCTTTGGTGTGGCTTGGATGTCACATTCACATTGTGGTGGGCCACACAGTAGTGGGATTTTACCACCTATGGGTACTTGAACCTTTGACCACGTGTTGAAACTCCTTAGAGTCTGCCACCGGATCAATAGCAAGGACCCATTTACTAATGTTCATGTTTTAGATATGGCCCATTTGATTTGTAGATAGGAATTGACTATTGTACTCATTTAGTGGACTAGTCTTATGTTTCTCCATTTACTAATGTGCTTGTTTTAGGTATGGCCCATTTGGTTTGTAGATAGTACTGAGACTAATATTGCACCTAGAGCTGTACACGAGCAGTGTAAGCTCGGTAATTTGCTTGACTCAGCTTGAAAAAGCTCGACTCGACTCGGATCAAAACTCTGTTCGAACTGAGTCGAGCCTTTTTTTGGGAGCTCAGAATATTTTGAGAGCTCAGAATATTTTGAGTCGAGTTCGAGCTGGACCTAGCTCGACTCGGCTTGACTTGGAATATTTCGGATGTGTTCTATGTGTTTGAGCGAATGCCTGAGAGAAATGTTGTCACTTGGACTTCAATTATTTCTGGTTGCATTCAGAATGGTCTTTGGGGAATTGGGTTTTCTCTGTTTGTAGAAATGCTCGAATCCGGTGTTCTTCCCAATGATTTTACCTGTAATGTTGTGCTTCAGGCTTGCGCTAACCTGGCCGTGGTTGGTGTTGGGAAACAAGTGCACTCTCTTGTTGTTAGAGTTGGACTCAACGGTGATTGCAGGATTGAGAATTGTTTGATTGACTTCTATTCTATATGTGGGTTGGTGGATAAGGCTCAGAAGGTTTTTGTTAGAACGCAGGATCCTGATTTAGTTTCTTTCACCTCCATGATTGCTGGTTTTTGTAAGAATGACTTATTTAAATCAGCAGCTAGACTGTTTGATCAGATGCGGAGGTTGGGCTTAGACCCAAATGAAATGGGGCACCTTGCCAATGCAAGCCACTCTCTCCATTTTTTCCCACGACTACTCACCGTCTGAGTAGAGCACAGATCCAAAAACTCAGCTCGAACTCGGCTTGAGCTCGGCCGAGCTGAGCACGAACTGCTTTTCCGAGCTCGAAGGCCGAGCCAAGCTGAGCATGAGCTGAGACTCGATCAGTCTGAGTCAAGCACAAGCTGGGCAAAGCTCGCCTTGGCTCAACTCATGTACACCTATAGCTAATTGTAACAAGAGATGGGTCCTTACTCTTGCTCAGGTGGTAGACTCTCAGGAGTTTCAACTCCCGGTCAAGGGTTTGAGTACCCATAGGTGGTGAAATTCCACCAGCGTGAGTGTGTGGGGTAGTGTGTGTGCGTGTGTAAAAAAATAATAATAATAATAAATAAATAAAATAAAAAATAAAATAAAATTGTACCAAGAGATCTTGATAGTAACGACCTCTTGGAAGAGTTGGATGTCACATGATACTTTGGAAGTAATCACATGGAGTATATATAGCTTTTGGTCTAATCGGGTTGGACTTGAGAACTCTCTTGAAAATGTATACCTTTTTTATCAAATAAGTGGGAAGACGAACGCCCACCGTTGAATTTTCACGGGCCCACCATGATGTGTATGTGAGATCATCTCTAACCATAAGATGTGTAATCCACTCCAACCATGTTTATGGGTAATGCACTCCAACCATTGTCAATCCTACTTTGATGTGTATGTGAGGTCCTCTCCGATTATTAGATTTGTATGCAAGCTAAAAACTAGTTTTGGTCTATGATCCAAGTTGTCCACACCAAGGGAATGAGTTGGGAGAGACATCCACCCTTGATTTTTATAGATCCCACCGTAATGATTATATAAAATCCACTCCAACCATTAGATGCCATACTAAAATTTTGGTCTAAGGCCCAAATTTCAATCATATCTTTGATTCATTTGGGCCACACCAAGGGAAATAGTTTGGAGGGTGAGTTTTGCCCTATATATTGTTTTCAATTGTTAGGGTCATAGGAATTACATATGTGAATTGTTGCCCCTCAACCTAACATGAGATGACCAGCTAATGGTCCATGCAGATTTCACATTAACACAGTAGTTATTTCACCTCGCCTTTGGGAAAGGGTGGTACTTTGATGGGCCCTACAGTGGTGTTTATGTGAAATCCACCCCGACCATCAGGTGTGTCATCTCATGTTAGGCCCAGAGTCCAAAACTGAGCCCTATTCTTGATTGAGGTGGACCAGGCAATTGGAAACCATGTATAGGGCAAACCCCACCCTCCAAACTATTTCCCTTGGTGTGGCCCACTTGAATCAGAGAAGGGTTTAATATTTGTACTAACGGCTTAATTTTTAGTGTGGGATCTAATAGTTGGAGTGGATTGTATATAATAATCATGGTGGGCCTTGTAAAATCCCAACTATTTACCTTAGTGTGGCCAACTGGAAACACAAGTCAGCCTAATATTTTGTTCTGGCCTAAAATGGGATTACACATCTAATGATCAGAATAAATGTCACATATAGTTCATAGTGGGCCCATAAAAAATAAGGGCCAGTGTACAGTCAAATTAAATGAGGTCTCGAGACTAGCAGGCTGAACCATATGTTATGGTCCAACCATCAAATAACTTCCAAATATTCATGTTTATATGACATCTAACTCATCTACTAATAATTTGGCCCTATCGTGAGAATTATCTTTTGGAATACTCCATAATGTATACTCATTTGCTGGACCACACTAGTGTTTCTCTATTACCAATGCCTGCACATTATTTTATATAGTGTGGTCCAATTTTTATTTATTTATTTATTTATTTTTGTAGAAGTTTTTTTTTTTTAAAAAAAAAAAACGAAAAGATGTACATCCATTCGGGCAGGCCCCACCAAAAAGATGGTACATATGACTAACTATTGCATGAGAAGATCCTCGTGATAGGAACAAAATGTTTGATGCGGTGGATGTCACATGCACTTAATACTTTGAACGTTATCGTATGAGTAAACTATGGCTTCAAGGTGGGGAAATCGGTGAAGTCCCACTAGGCGTGAGTGTGTGTGGGGTGTCTGAGATCCTCTCCATTCATTAGATACATAATTCCATGTTAAACTCAGGCAGACCTGTGACTCAGGCGGGCCACCTAGGTAAATAGTTGGGAGGGAGACATCCAACCTTAATTTTTATAGGGCCCACCGGGATGATTATATAAAACCCACTTCAACCATTCGATGCAACACTAAACTTAGGCCTGAAGCCCAAACTTCAGTCCCACCTTTGATTCATGTGGGCCACACCACAGTTTCCAATCGTTTGGTGACGTAGCTGATCGTTCGGGTGAACTTCTCATTAACAACGCGATTAGGCCCACCCGAGCCCGTGACCCCTTTGTCTAATTTCTAAACTGGTCAGAAGTCTAACCAGTTGAACTTGAGAAAAACCTGATGGATGGAATAGATCTCACAAGTATGTACCATGCTGGCACGTGTGTGGTATGTAGACGAGCTTTATTCCACTTATTTGTGATCCATGCTCAAGAATCCCTCACTACAATACAAAGCAAAGGGTTTGTCTCAACCAACATACAATGCCTAAGAATGGAATATAAGAGAATTTTCAATGTATTCAATGGAGCTAAATCCTATGAAAGAGAACTCACTTCTCCCACCTCTCTTTCCACCCTAAGCATGTATAAATCTTCACGAGAGTTCTCATCTTTTCACAAGCTCGAGCCCACTTACTAAAAAACCACAACCATAGACATATCTACTCCTTAATATTAGTATTGAAATCATGGTTGCTGGAACGGTGGGTCACGAAATCTTGTCTCCAATCTCACCATCGAGACTCTGGAAGGCGATGGTGAAGGACTCCCACAACCTCATGCCCAAGCTCATGCCTGAAATCATATCAAGCATCGTCATTCTCGAAGGGGACGGTGGGGTTGGCACGATCAGACAGTCCAACTTTACTAATGGTAACTAACATAATTTTTGTATGTGCTTCATAATAACAGCATTATACTTCAATATAAAAAAAAATGTATTTGTTTTGTTAATGTGCAGCCATCAAGGACTTCAGCTACTGGAAGGACCGCATAGATGAGATCGACGACAATAACCGTTTATTCAAGTACTCGGTTATTGAAGGAGGCCTACTTGGGAAGAAAGTGAAATCAACTACATTTACGCTGGAGTTCAAAGACGGCATCAATGGTGGAAGCGTATGCAAGTTTCATGGGGAGTTTGAGACGGTAGAAGGTAACCTGCCCAAGGAAGATGAAACCAAGGAGATGATGGGAAACATGGCGGGAATGTTCAAGGCAGTAGAAGGATATCTCCTTGAAAATCCAAATGCATACGTATAGCTATGGTTGATTATGAGGGTTTCAAGTTTGATTATGATTGGTTTTTGAATAAGTTCCATTTCTATAGACTGTGTTTTCATGGGAATAGGAAGCTCTTGAGTTTGTTTTCAAATAGTACTTAATGTCTTGCTAAATAATAATAAGCTTAATTTGTTCCTCTATATTGTGATTTTAGTGGTAGATCTGCATAAAGTGAAAGACTCTAAAGGGGCCGTCACTTTGTTGTTTTCATTATTATTGCCTTGAGGCCGGATCTGTTGGATACGGTGATTTCTGCAAATCCAAAACCGTATGCATATCTTAATGAGCAAGCTGTTAGATTAGATTTTTTTTCTAAGATCAGATTGCTAGCTGTGTAGATTTCTTTCTAAATTTTTCTGGATTATTTTTTCTTTATTTAGCTACCCTTAGGATGAATCTAGACAGGGATAGTTTAGTAATTTCACACAATAAGAAAGCTCATAAATAGGCAGCAGTGTAATACGATTTTTAATTCATTCCAATACAGCTGCAGTTCTCTCTTCTTCTTCTTCCAAAAGTTTCAGTTTTTGTTTCATGGTGGCTGCAACCACACGTCAGCAGGAAGCTGGGTTTTAGACCCAACAAAGTGGTATCAGAGCCCTTGATCCTTGGGCCTCATCAGCCGTGAGAGCCTCATCAGACGTGAGAAAGAGCTGTTGATCCGTGAGAAGGAGGTCCTGCACCTCTACCTGTTTTGGGTGTCTACAAATACCCTACAACAAAAACCAGCAGAAAATTTCCAGCAAAAAGTTTTCCAGCAAGTTTTCGGCCACAACAGAATTTTTTTTTCAAAAACAATCTGTTTTTTAAAAATCAGATTGCAAAAAAAATCTGTTTTCCAAAAAAACTGTTTAAAAAAAAAAAAAAAAAAAAAAATCAGATTGCAGTAGAGAAAAAAAATCTGTTTTTTTTTTTAAAATCAGATTGAAAAAAATCTATTTTTTCAAAAAAAAAAAAAACAAAAAAACAGATTGCAACAAAAATATTTGTTTTAAAAAAAAAAAAAATCAGATTGAAAAAAAATCCGTTTTTTCAAAAAAATCTGATTGCAGCAAAAAAATCTATTTTAAAAAAAATTAGATTTTAGCCAAAAAAATCTATTTTTCTATCTCCCTTCATTTTTTAAAAAAGAAACAATCATTCCTTTAAAAATAGAAAAGATGGCTAGCACAATCCAGCCGCAGATTCCTAAGTTGTCAAAGGACAACTATGAAAAATGGTGCATTCAAATGAAGGCATTGTTCGGGTCGCAAGAACTATGGGAGATCGTCACCGATGGGTATGAAGAACCCACTATGGAACAAGAAGCCGCCTTCACCAACGAAGAAAAGATCACTCTAAAAAATCAAAGGAAGAGATACAATAAGGCTTTGTTTCTCCTCTATCAAGGGTTGGATGAATCCACCTTCGAAAAGATTACCGAAGCAATATCAAGCAAGCAAGCATGGGATACCCTTAGCACCATCTTCAAGGGTGTAGATCGAGTGAAGCGGGTTCGCCTTCAAACATTAAGAGCCGAGTTTAAAGCGACTCACATGAAGGAAGGTGAGAATATTACTGATTATTTTTCACGTTTGCTAGTAATTGTCAATAATTTGAAAAGAAATGGTGAAAAGATTGAAGATGTCCGAGTTATTGAAAAGATACTTCAATCTCTCACAACCAAGTTTGAGCATGTGGTTGTGGCGATCGAAGAATCAAAAGATATTGAGAAACTCTCCATTGAGGAGTTGATGGGATCGTTGCAAGTTCATGAGCAACGAATGCAGAAGAATGCCAGTTCCATGCCGATGGAACAAGCTTTAGAGTCAAGATTGACTTTGAATAATAACAATGGTGGATGTGGAAGTTCACAATGTGGTGGACGTTTTGCTAACAATCGCGCAAGAGGCAGAGGGCGCGGATACCAACAAAGCCATGGCCAAAACCAACAGAAAAATACCAATTTCCGTAGAAGAGAAAATGGTAGAGGTAGATCTATGCATGGACGAGGAAGTACAAAGAACATCCAATGCTACAATTGCAACAAGCTTGGCCACTATGCATCTGATTGCTGGAGCAAGCCGATGACTTAAGACGAGCTATCCAACTATGCCGAAGCATCAAGCCATGAACAAGAAAGCTCCATACTTCTCCTTGCACAAGAGAAAGGTAGTGATCAGCATGATGTATGGTATCTCGACACGGGTGCAAGTAATCACATGTGTGGCGACAAGAAACTCTTTGTGAAACTCACAGAAGGAGTTCATGGCGATGAAATGTTTGGAGACTCATCAAAAACACCTGTGAAAGGTAAAGGTAAAATCCAAATCTTTCAGAAGAATGGTGTTCCAAACTATATCTCCAATGTGTACTACGTGCCTAACATGAAAAGTAACATACTGAGTCTTGGACAACTCGAAAAAGGGTATGTCATACACATGGAGAACTCTTCTCTTTTCATTAGAGATATGCATAGACGTTTGATTGTAAAAGTCCAGATGGCGAAGAATCGTATGTTTCCTCTCCATATAAACACAATGCTTGAGAAGTGTTTTTATAGAAAAGTAAAGAATAATTCCTGGATGTGGCATCTTCGCTTTGGTCATCTAAATTTCAGTGGCCTGAAACTTCTATCCTCATCAAGCATGGTGCATGGTTTGCCTACTATTGAAGCTCCAGAACATCTGTGTGAGGTGTGCACACTTGGGAAACAACAAAGGAACTCCTTTCCGAGTGGATTATCCCGAAGAGCAAGAGAACTGTTGCAGTTGGTTCACACTGACATCTGTGGACCATTAGATCCAATCTCTCTTAGAGGTAATAAATACTTTATTACCTTCATTGACGATTTCAGTAGAAAATTATGGGTGTATGTAATCAAAGAGAAGTCTACTGCTTTTACTGTTTTTAAAAATTTTAAGGCCCTTGTTGAAAAAGAAAGTGGTCTTAAAATCAAAACTCTTCGATCTGACAGAGGTGGGGAGTACACCTCAAATGTTTTTCGAGAATATTGCAGGGAACATGGCATTAAGCAACAACATACTGCAGCGTACACGCCACAACAAAATGGAATTGCGGAACGGAAAAACCGCACTATCCTCAATATGACGAGGACCATGCTGAAGGAGAAAAGTCTGCCAAAAAATTTTTAGGCAGAGGCAGTTGCATGTACTGCCTATCTGCTCAATAGGTGTCCGACTAAGAGTGTTAAATTCCAGACACCGCAAGAAGCATGGAGTGGATACAAGCCGAGCGTGGCACACCTTAAGATCTATGGGTGTGTTGCCTACGCTCAAGTTCCAGAAGCAAGAAGGAAAAAGCTTGATGATCGTGGCGAGAAGTGCATCTTCATCGGCTATAGCGAAGAGTCAAAGGCATACAAGCTCTACAACCCACTAACCAATAAGCTGGTGGTGAGTAGAGATGTGGTATTTTGTGAGGAAGAAGCATGGAAATGGAACGAGGAAAACTCAGCTAAAGAAAAGCAAGTCGAGGTCAAAGAATATGAAGAAGAGAGACATGAGAAGCAAGAGCAGACACCTACATCACCCCCTTCGGATCACAGAAGTCCAGGAGTACACTCCATCTCTCCTGGAAGTACTTCATCAAATCAGAATTCATCCAGCACATTTTCATCCGATTCTCCTTCACCCTTGGCTCCCATTAAAATGAAAAGCCTCAACGACATCTATGCAGAAACTGAGGAAGTGAATTTACTCTGCCTGTATGAGGACCACGAGCCTCTCACATTCGAGGAGGCTGTGAATGAAGAATGTTGGAGAAAGGCTATGGAAGAAGAGATTCATGCCATCGAGAAGAATCGAACATGGGAGTTGACCTCACTTCCTAAAAGCCAGAAGACAATTGGTTTCAAATGGGTGTACAAAATCAAGTGGAATGCCGATGGTAAGATCGAACGATATAAGGCAAGGCTCGTAGCAAAAGGCTACAAACAGAAATATGGGGTAGACTATGAAGAAGTTTTCGCCCCAGTTGCTCACCTTGACACTGTAAGAATGATTATCTCCCTTGCAGCTCATCACAGTTGGATGATCTACCAACTGGATGTGAAATCTGCATTCCTAAATGGGGTACTTGAAGAAGAAGTATACGTTGACCAGCCTGAAGGCTTTGTCATGCAAGGGGAGGAACACAAGGTGTATCGACTGAAGAAAGCCTTGTATGGGTTGAAGCAAGCTCCCCGTGCTTGGAATGCACAGATTGATGGTTATCTTCAAGAGAATGGCTTCGTCAAATGTCCGTATGAGCATGCAGTCTACACAAAGAAGAATGCCCATGGTGATATCCTCATCGCTTGTTTATATGTTGATGATCTGCTGTTCACTGGGAATAGCCAGGCGATGTTTGAAGAATTCAAGCAAGCTATGTTCAAAGAGTTCGAGATGACTGATAGTGGATTGATGTTTTTCTTCTTGGGCATTGAAGTGAAGCAACAAGTCGGCGGCATTTACATATCACAGAAGAAGTACACAAAGGAACTTCTTGAGAAGTTTCAGATGGTCGACTGTAAAGCCGTAAATACACCTATAACAACAGGCCTGAAGCTCACAAGACATGGAGAAGGAAGAAACGTCGACTCAACCCTATTTAAGAGCCTAATCAGAAGCTTAAGGTACCTTACAATCACTAGGCCAGATATAGTCTACAGTGTTGGGCTTCTAAGCCGGTATATAGAAGCCCCAAAAGAGTCACACTGGCTAGCTGCAAAATAAGTACTAAAGTATATGAAAGGGACTATTGAGTTTGGTCTCTTTTATCCATACAATGATGAGGCGATGTTGTATGGATATTCTGATAGTGATTGGGGTGGTGACTAAGATGAAAGAAAAAGTACCACATGCTATGCTTTCTATCTTGGGTCGACAGTATTTACATAGAATTCAAAGAAGCAGAGTGTGGTCGCCCTGTCCACATGTGAAGCTGAGTACGTAGCAGCTTCATCCACTGTATGTGAGGCGATCTGGCTAAGGAATCTGCTAAAGGAGCTGAAGCATCTACAGGAGGAATCCACTGTTATATATGTGGACAACAAGTCGGCAATCGAACTTGCCAAAAATCCAGTTCAGCATGGAAGGAGCAAGCACATCGACACAAGATATCACTTTCTTAGAGATCAAGTAAAGCAGAAATTGGTAAAGCTGGAATACTGTCACACCACTGAGCAAGTGGCAGATATCTTCACCAAAGCATTGCCAACTGACACATTCAGGAGACTTAGATCAATGCTTGGAATGAAGCCGGTTTTGGTTTGAAGGGGAGTGTTGGATACGGTGATTTCTGCAAATCCAAAACCGTGTGCATATCTTAATGAGCAAGCTGTTAGATTAGATTTTTTTCTAAGATCAGATTGCTAGCTGTGTAGATTTCTTTCTAGATTTTTCTGGATTATTTTTTCTTTATTTAGCTACCCCTAGGATGAATCTAGACAGGGATAGTTTAGTAATTTCACACAATAAGAAAGCCTATAAATAGGCAGCAGTGTAATACGATTTTTAATTCATTCCAATACAGCTGCAGTTCTCTCTTCTTCTTCTTCCAAAAGTTTCAGTTTTTGTTTCATCGTGGCTGTAGCCACACGTCAACAGGAAGCTAGGTTTTAGACCCAACAGGATCCACTACAAAGCTTTTAGCTTAAGCTTAACCTACAACGTGAATTATGGCTTAGAATCACACATGCTTCCCCCAGCTGCTATTCAAGCCATTCATGACAACGGGATCTTTCTTTCTAGGAGAGAGGATAAGCTTATTTGGAAGCTCCATCCGTCCGGCAAATTCTCCGCAAAATCAACCTAGAATGCTTTAAGATCTGCCAGGCCTCAGCTTCTTTGGACAGCCTGGGCATGGAATAAGTTTCTGCCCCTAAGCTGGCCATCTTTCTTTGGAAAGTGATGTGCAATGCCATCCCGGTTGATGCTGTTGTCCAGAAATTTAGGATCTGTTTAGCGTCAAAATGCGAATACTGCTTCTATGAGGTTGCCCAAGCCCCGTTAGCGCCTAACCCCTCCTTATTCCAGCTGGGCATTAATTCTCCAACCCGGTTTCTGCTCGGTGGGAGTAGGCCCTTCCCCAATCAAGAGATCAGCCCAGACTTACCTCAGGCGAGCTAAGAATCACATCCTTCATCCCACCAACAATCAGCAGCCATCCAACAGACCCACCTCCCCATCTAGTTCTCTCTCCCCCTCCTTCAGCTCAGCCCAATCCAGGGGTAGACGGACAGCTCCCACTCCATTTCCCCCTCGGTCCCCTCGATCCATAGGCCCAGCACTATCTTGCAGCCCTCTGTTCAGCGACTTCCACAAGCCGGCCGTCAGCTTGCCTCCCCCCTCCAGGCTTCTCCCCAACCAGGCCCTCATCTCAACAGGGAGGCCTCGATCATCTGCTATGCAATGGCCTGGTTGCTACTCTAGTTTGGAGGCACTTCGCTCGCCTCTTCCACATTCCATTCATCCACGATCAAATCATCAACTCACGTCTCCTCCACTGGTTCTCGGCTGCTAGACGATCTTCTCCATGGCAATACCTCCGGGGTATTGTTCCCTCCATCATCGTTTGGGAGTTGTGGCTAGGCAGGAATGTAGCTAGATATGAGAATAGCCCATTCAAACCAGGTCCAACTATCTAGAAAGTTGTCAAATGGCTACGAGAAATAGGCTCTCCTACCTACCTCCGACTCCTGTTCTGCTCCCGAGAGATCCGTGATGTAAGTGTTGGGGTTGGATTCTCACTCTAAGTTCAACATCGAAAAATTCCAGATCATCTCCTGGGCTAAACAACCAACGGGATGGTTAAAACTTAATGTTGATGGCTTGGTTAGGGGCAACCCAAGAATTGGTGAAGGCGGAGGCGTCTGTAGAGATCACGAGGGCTGCTTGACACTAAGTGAAAAATGGAAAAAAAGATGGATTTAGAGATGGTTCTGGACCATCTCTAAAATTGCTTGGTTTAAAAACACTTTAGAGACTACCATAAACCGTCTCTAAAATTTTAGACGGCCCCTGACCGTCCTTAATATTGTCTTAAAAATTCGAACGTCCACAAATCATTTACGACGGTCGTTGACCGTCTTATACACAGTCATCTAAGACGGCCATTGGTCGTTCGCATTAGAGACGGTCATTGACCGTCTTATATGCGGTCATCTGAGACGGTCATTGGCCGTCTACATTAGAGACAGTTATTGGCCGTCTTTTACTTGTAATCTAAGACTGTCAAAGACCGTCTCTATTAGAGACGGTCCTAAACCGTCTCTATTCGAGACTGTCAAAGACCATCTCTATTAGAGATGGTCCTAAACCATCTTTAATGCTCAAGTCAAAAATTAAGAAGCTCGAAAAAATTATGAATTTTGAAAAAAAATTAGTTGAGAAGCTAAGAAAAATAATTAACAATGATTAAGAAAATTTTAAATTTTGAAAAAAAAAACTGTAATTTTATAAAAATCTAGATTTTGAAAAAAAAAATAAATTTAAGAACTTCGAATAATGTTGACAACTTCGAAAAAAAAAAATTGATAAAAAATGGTATTTTGAAAAAGAAAATTTTAAAAATTAAACAAAATTATGAAAAAATTGACAAATTGTAAAAAAATATATTTTTTAAAAAAGAAAACTAGATTTTGTATTTTAACAAGAAAAATTAAAAAGTTATATAACAAAAGTGAGATTTAAAAATGATATTTTGAAAAAAAATTAAATAAAATTGTGAAAAAATTGATAAATTGTAAAAAAATATATTTTTTTTTTTAAAAAAAGAAAGCTAGATTTTGTATTTTGACAAGAAAAATTAAAAAGTTATATAACAAAAGTGAGATTTAAAAAATGATATTTTGAAAAAGAAAATTTAAAAAATTAAACAAAATTGTGAAAAAATTGACAAATTGTAAAAAAATATATTTTAAAAAAGAAAACTAAATTTTGTATTTTGATAAGAAAAATTGAAAAGTTAGATAGCAAAAGTGAGATTTTGATGATGTGTTGTATATCTTTGCCGCCCCTATGTTTCTCCAACCCATTTTTGGGTCAGGTAATAATGTAAAAATGTTTTAATTTTTAAAAAATTTTATTGGTAAAAATGTGTGTGTGTGTGTGTGTGTGTGTGTGTGTGTGTGTGTGTGTGTGTGTGTGTAGTTTTTATATCATATGAATGGAAATTTTTTTATATATATAATTAAAAGGTAATATTTAAATGATTTGTAATATCACACGAAAAGGAATATTGAAAAGTTTAGAAATTTTAACTGTGTTTAAGAAAAATTTTGAGAACAAAATAATGCTTTTGAAGAAAAAAATCGGCATTTTGAAATTTTTGAGAAAAAATTAAAATATGAGAAAAATTTTGAGATTTTGAAAATAAAAATTCAAAATTTGTATTTTAAATTTTTTTAAAATATTTTATAATAAAAATGATATTTAGTTAAAAGATAAAAAAAATTATACATTTTGAAAAAAATGTTAAATTTATTTGTGAAAAATAAAATTACTAAATTATTAGGCACATCCACTAATTGAACCTTTAATCGTTTTGGACAATCTAATCAGTTCAAATTGAAGAGATGTTTAAATCAAATTTCACTGAAATTGTTGATCAATCTTGTATGCCCAATATCTTTCTCATATGTAGCCTAATTGAGGTGAGTAACTAGTCAAATTGAGAGTATTGATCAATAAAATAGAGTGAATGGACCAGACATGTAAAATGGGCCAAATATTCTGGTTAAAATTGTGACCCAACTTACTGAACTTGTAAGAACCTAAGAATTGATGTTAGTAAGTTTTGTGGGGCCCATCATGATGTGTGTCGAACATCAACACCATGGATTTGATGTGTTCCCTTTAGGTTATGAGATATCTCAAAAATCATCGGTAAACGAAACTCTAGTGGGCCATACCATTTAAAACTATGTGAAGACATCCTAAAAAATATATAAGCACTTGGTGGGGCCCACATGAGTTTTGGATGCGGTTGAAACTTGGTCTGACCCCTCATCCAAGTGGGACACACATAATGAGTGGGTTGGATATGTGAATCACATTTAGGCAGGCCCAATATATGATTATGAATGTTTTAAGGAAACCTTTCTCCACTGTACTTTTTATTGAAGGCCCAAGAGGACCACACCACATGAAAACAATAGTGATTGGATATCCACCATTAAAACCCTCCTAAGGCCCACTGTACTTTTTATTTGACATCCAATCTGTTGATTAGGTCATATAGGCCCAGATGAAGGGAAAAAATATCAGATTGATCCAAAACTTTATATGGCCCCCTGTTGAGGGTCGAATATTACATATTAGACCCCAGTTATTACTTGTTTTTACGAACATGATACTGTTTAATGCCCTATTTAATCGTATTTGTGGTGCAAGGTGTATTCACAAGCATAGGACTGAAAAGGATGCTTAAAGCATGAATTTAGCACTCTGATGACACCAAAGGCAAGGGATAGACCCCAGGGGACCAAGATCGACGGATTTACACGTCAGATATCATAGGAAATCAAGCCATTCACGTTAAAGAGGCCTGAAAGTCATCTAGAACATCATAAGGTTCTCACCATCCATTTGGCTCGAAACTGTATATATGGCCTGAGAACATCAACACCATGCATTTGATGTGTCCCCTTTAAGTCCAAAAATCAGTCATATATGAAACTCAGGTGGGTCATAGCATTTAAAACTATGTGAAGACATCCCTAAAACATATAAAAGCATTTGGTGGGGCCCACATGAGTTTTGGATGTGTATGAAAAGTGGTCTGACTCCTCATCCAAGTGGGACACACATAATGAATGGGCTGGATCTATGAAGCACATCTAGGTGGGCCCAATAAATGATTATGAATGTTTTAATGGGAGGGTAACCCTCTCAACTATAGTATGTGGTGTGGCCCACTCAAGTCATGGATTGACTTTATTTTTAAGCTTGTGGCCCACCACGGAATGGTGCATCTGACTGACGGGGCAGATCCAAAGTTCAAGTGGACCCACCATAGAAAAGAGTGGGATAGTAAATAAATGAATAAATCATGGTGAGCCCCACCGGATTTACTCAGTATGCTTAGGGTACCAAGTTACTCTATACATAATCCGCTTCCATCCAGAAGTGTACGTGGTTTGGCTAGTTACACTGCCACTAGCCAGGTTGCTAGTTGTTGGTGCAATGTGGACCCCACCATGATGTATGTGTTTTATTCACGCCGTCCATCCATTTTAAAAGATAATTTTATGTCTTAATCCCGAAAATGAGATAGATCTAAATCTCAGGTGGACCACACCATGGAATTTTTTTTGATTAAATGTACACTAGTTGCAAACCTCCTAGGGCCCACTGTAATGGTTATTTGACATCTAACCTATTGATTAGGTGTAAAAAATTAGATGAAGTGAAAAAATATATATCAGCTTGATCCAAAACTTTTGTGAGCCCTACCATGATGTAAATGTTTAATCCATGTCGTCTATCTATTTCTAAAGATCATCTTATGGTATGAGACAAAAAATGATATATATCCAAATCTTAAGTGGACCACATTCCAAGAAACATTGTTGAATGAGCGTCAACCATTAAAAAATATTTTGGGGCCATAAAAGTTTTGGATCAAACTGATTTTTGTTTTTCCCCTTCATCTGGCCCTGTGTGACTTAATCAACATATTGGATGTCAAATAAACAGTATAGTGGGCCTTAGGAGGATTTTTATGTAGTTCACAAATCTAGCCCATCCATTATGTGTGTCCCACTTGGATGAGGAGTCAGAACAAGTTTCATATGCATCAAAATTTCAGGTGGGCACCACCAAGTGATTTTATATGGTTTAGGCATTTCTTCACATGATTTTAGATGGTATGGCCCACCTTGAGGGGCTCCATGGGGCCCATTGGAATATATGTGTTTGATCTAAACCGCCCATCAATTCTGATATATAATTTTAGTGGATGAGCCAAAAAATTATGTAGATCAAAGGTCTAAGTGGACCACACCATAAGAAATAATAAAAAATAAATTTCTATCGTTAATATGTTATGTAATCCGCTTACAGCTTTGATTTGACTCCTTTTTTGGATCAATTGTTAAAATAATCCGTTAAAATGAATGGACGGAGTGGATAAATAACATACATCATGGTGGGCCCCACAAGACTTAAAAAGTAAGCTTAAAAGGGGAACAGATTGGCTACTCCCCCTGCCACCAGCCCCGTGGCTGGTGGTCGGTGCTCTGTGGGCCCCACCATGATGTATGTGCTTTCTCCATTCTGTTCATGCATTTTTAAAGATCATTTTAGGGCTTGACCGCAAAAATGACAGGAATATAAATCTCAGGTGGACCACACCACGGGAAAACAATATTGATTGGATATCCATAATTAAAATCCTCTTAAGGCACACTGTACTATTTATTTGACATCCAATTTGTTGATTAGTTCACACAGACCCAGATGAAGGGTAAAAACAAATATCAGCTTGATCCAAAACTTTTATGGCCTTAAAAAAGTTTTAATGGTCAAAATTCATTAAACATTGTTTCCTATATTGTGGTCCACTTAAGATTGGAATATAACTCATTTTTTGGTCTAATACCATAAAATGATCTAGAAAACAAGATGGACGGCATGGATGAAATACAAACATTATGGTGGGGCCCACATTGTACTGAACACAATAACCCAAATTCGTTTCCGCTTAAAAGTCCCTCGCATGCCCGCCCCTCCCAAAACCCAAATCCCTCCAGTCTCTCTCTCGCGCGCCCGCCCCTCTCCCAGAACCCAAACCCTTTCTCTCTCCCTCACCCGCCCCTCCCCAAAAACCCAAACTCTCTCTCTCTCTCTCTCTCTCTCTCTCTCTCTCTCTCTCTCACCCAATAGGCCTCCACCGCCGCTGATGAATGAGCGGTCAGTCATCGACCGGCCGTCTCCATCAAACATGGTGCTGATCAAGATGGCTGACGGCATTGCTGAAGGCGAATGACATCAGTGGTGGTCTGAAAACCACGTATGCTGCTAGCATCTACCAGGAGACCCTCTCTTTGCGACGATAATGGTTGTCATAGAGAGAGGTGGAGGTGCTAGTTGTGATGGAATGAAGTGTAAGGCCGGGATCTTGGAGATGAAGAGACATAGAAGACCAACAAAGATGCTGACTATGGCCTCCATGGCTATCTCCCAGAAATACAGGTAAGGGTATATAAAATTCCTAATTATCAGATTCCAAGCCGAGCTCTGGAAACTGGATCTTGTAATCCCTAATTTTGTGATTTAAATCCCTAATCCATGAACGAATATAGGGGATTAAAGATCTGAAATCCTAATTGTAACTAGATTAGGGATCTGGGTTCTGAAATCCCTAATTGTAATCTGGAATTGGGGATGGGGATCTAAAATTCCCAATTTGGGATTTGGAATTCGAAATCCCTAATTGCTGTGTTTGGGATTAAAATCCCTAATTTTCTCAATTTGGGGATTCAAAACTGAAAGGCCCTACTGAGTTTACTCAGTACAATAAGGCCCTATTTGGCCCGGCAGATTGGATGGTATTAGAGTGGATTGCACGGATTTGAAGGTAATGCTAGCTGTGTCAGTGGTGCAAGATCTATGGGATTGCTATATCCCGCGATTACTATATCCATATAGTATTATTCATATTTACATTTTAAGGAAATGCATCCAATATGATAGAAATGCGTGAGGCATTTATCATACCATGGAGCATTGTCTGAGATGTACTTATTGTCTTCAAGGCCATACACATGTTGCATTTTTCCTGCATACATGTAAACCCCTCAATTCATCAAAGTTGATCATCTTATGAACCTAGAGATGTAAAAGATCTTCCAGGCCTTAGACAAATGTATCATGTTTCTGCAATTTGAATAGGTATCAGCTAGGCATCAGCAGATATGTGCTTTTATACCACTTTCTAAATGCAAGGCTATATTGCCTACAGCCCATGCTGTGGGAAACTGAAAGTTTAGACTGCTAGGCGTCTTGCCTTATAATTCATGCTGGGAAAATTCTGTTGTTTTTGAGGGACTCCTTAAAGTCCATTTTTGAATGCACATCCTCTTGTTGACTAAGAGGATTCTTGATTACAGTTTGGCCCCTGCACCAGTAGATGTTCATTGGGAAGTTGGTTCCAAAGCAGATTCTGCATCCAAGCAGGGGTGACTAGAATTATGGTGGTTGTTGGCCAAATGTTACCCCTAAGATCAAACAGGAAATCCTCAATTTTCTTTCTTCTCTGTCTTCTTTTTGCATCTTGAGTCTAATCTAATTCCTGCATTGTTACCAGCTTCTTTTTCAAAATCTGTTTTAGCGAAAAAATTTATTAGTAAAAAAGTAAAGCAGTTTGATAAATTTCTTTTTTCCCCCCACCCATTTTATCATTTATACAATTCTAGAATCCAAGATTCCAAATCATCAAAAAACAATTCCAAATCATCAAAAAAAAAAAATATCCCGGATTCTAGATTGCTGATTCTAGTCAAATGTAACTGCAAGCAAAAAATTGTAGCTAAGGTTCCTGCCAGATCGAATAAACCACTGCCAACTAAGAGTTCACCTGGCCCAGCATTAAAGAAGAAAGAAGAATCAACTGACAGGATGAGGTAGGTGGAATGCTTTTGAACTATAAATGCATGGAATTTTCTGATAATAATCTAGCATCTGGAATGGTGCACATGGTGGTATTTGTTTTAAGTTGGTTGCCCCATTGATGTAAATTTCTTGAAACAGGAAACTGCTAAAGCTGCTTTTTGAGCATGTTTGTGCGACATCCAACCTAGTTGATCCATTAGTCATTTTTCACCTAGTGAGTTACTTCCAACTGAGCATTTTTGTGCGACATCCAACCTTCCAATAGGTTGGGTCCACCATAAGGATAGTCTTGTATAAAAATCAGTCCCATCTACTCATTAGGTGGGTCAGACTAGCAACAATGTTTATTCATTAATAAATAACAAAATATAATTATTTATTTATTTTCAAGGATATAAGCCACAATAGCTTTGCTAATTGGCTCCCACCACAAGTGGGGAATTTGTCAAGTCTGAAACAACTGTAAGTTTTGTTTATTTTTATTTTTTAAAAATTTATTAAAGTATTCTTCTTCAGAAATACCATATGATGTGTTTGGAATTATGAATTTGCCACCCAATTTGTTAGTGGTTAACATGGGATAGTTTTATTTATTTATCTATTTTAGAAGGTTTTAAGTTCAAAACTTGTTGGACCATAAGTTATTATCCATCCCTTGAATTATTGCCAACCTATCATGTTTGTGATGATACCAACCCTTCTAATTGGTTGGCTTTGCCATGAGGATACCCTTTTACAAGAATCAGCCCCAACCTCTTATTAGGTGGGCTATACCATTACAACAATGTTTGACTATTGATGAATATCAAAGTATAATTATTTATTTCTTTTCAGGGATATAAGCTTCAATAATTTCATTGGTTCGCTCCCACCTCAACTGGGGAATTTAGAAAGTCTGCAACAACTGTAAGTTTTTTTTTTTTTCCAAATCTAATTAGTTATTCTTCTTCAAAAATGCCATAGGCTTTATTATTTATTTATTTTAATAACTTATCTTCTGGAATTTCGAATTTGCCACTGAATTTGGCAATAATTAATATGTGCTGGTTTTATATTTTTCTTTTTGAGAAGGTTTTAAGTTCAGCCACTTGTACCATACGTTACTATCCACCCAATGAAATACTTGCAACCTATATATTTGCATGACATCCAACCTTCTAATAGGTTGGCTCCATCATGAGGATAGACTTGTACAAAAATTAGTCCATACACTTATTAGGTAGAACAGACCATAATAACAATGGTGAGCTATTGATAAATAACTAAATATAATTAGTCATTTATTTTCAGGAAAATAAGCTACAATAACTTCAATATTTCACTCCCACTTGAACTGGGGAAGTTGGCGAGTCTACAACTACTGTAACTTCTGTTTTTCTTTCTTTATTCTATTTAATTATTCTTCTTAAGAATGCCATTTGAAGTGTTTGAATTTTAAATTTGTCATGAAGTTTGGTGGTGATCAATATGTTATAGTTTTATTTATTTATTTATTCATTTATTTTCTCTAAGAAGGTTTCAAGTCCAATCAATCAAACCATAATTCATTGTCCACTACGCTACTTTCAACCTATCATGTTCATGTAACATACAATCCTTCCAATAGGTTGGCTCGACCCTGAAAATAGCCTTGTACAAAAATCAGCCCAACCACTCATTAGGTGGGCCTATCATATGAAAGAAATTAGTTAACCTAAACCACACCCTAAACCTATAACCTAAACCTATTCTCAATTACCTAAACTTATAATCTATAACCTAAACTTAAACCTATAACCTAAACTTATAACCTTAACCTAAACTTATTCTCAAATTCCAAAACCTATACTTATAACCTAAACCTAAACCTATAATCTATACTTGCAACCTTAACCTAAACTTATAACCTTAACCTAAACCTATTCTCAAATCCTAAAACCTATACTTATAACCTAAACCTATACCTAATCCTAATCTCAACTCCCTAACCTAAAACCTAAACTCAATTCCCTAAACCTTAACCTATAACCTAACCTAAACCTAAACCTATAACCTACACTTATAACCTAAACCTAAACATATAACTTAAACCTATAACCTTAACCTAAACATAAAACTTAAACCTAAACCTATTCTTATAACCTAAACCTATACTTATAACCTAAACCTATTCTCAAATCCCAAAACCTAAAACCTAAATCTTAACCTGAACTCGAACCTGATTTCCTGAACCTAAACCTACACCTATTCTCAATTCCCTAAACCTTAACCTATAACCTAACCTAAACCTAAACCTATAACACTACGTGAAAAATGAAAAAAAATGACGGATTTTGAGACGGTTATGGACCGTCTCTAAAATTCTTTGGTTTAAAGACGGTTTAGAGACGGCCGTAAACCGTCTCTAAAATTTTAGACGGCTCTTGACCGTCTCTAATGTTGTCTTAAAATGTTGAACGTCTACAAATCATTTAAGACGGTCGAAGTCCGTCTTATATGCAGTCATCTGAGACGGTCACTGGCCGTCTGCATTAGAGACGGTCATTGGCCGTCTTTTACTTATAATATGAGACGGTCAAAGACCGTCTCTAATAGAGACGGTCCTTAGCCGTCTTATAGCCCTGGTAAAGTCCGTCTCTATTAGAGACTGTCAAGGACCGTCTTTATCAGAGACTGTCAATGACCGTCTTTATTAGGGACTGTCAATGACCGTCTCTATTAGGGACTGTTCAGGACCGTCCCTATTAGAGACGGTCCTTAGCCGTCTTATAGCGGTCTTTCGAGACCGTCTAAGACCGTCTGCATTAGAGACGGTCCTTAACCGTCTCTAATGCTCAAAAAAATATAATTGAGAAGCTTAGAAAAAAAAATAATGAATTTCAAAAAAAAAAGAAGTTGAGAAGGTTAGAAAAAATTATGAATTTCTAAAAAAAAATATTTAAAAAGCTTAGAAAAAATAATTAACAATGTTAAAATAAATAAATAAAACTGATTTTATAAAAATCAGGATTTTGAAAAAAAAATTAAGAACTTTGAATAAGAAGCTTAGAAAAAATAATTAACAATGTTTTAAAAAAAAATTAATTAAGAACCAAAAAATAATGAATTTCGAAAAAAAATTTATGAATTTCGAAAAAAAATAGTTAAGAAACTTAGAAAAAATAATTAAGAACCTAAAAATTAAACAAAATTGTGAAAAAATTAACAAAAAATAGTTAAGAAGCTTAGAAAAAATTAAACAAAAATAGTTAAAAAGCTTAGAAAAAATTAAACAAAAAATAGTTAAGAAGCTTAGAAAATAATTAAGAACCAAAAAATTAAACAAAAAATAGTTAAAAAGCTTAGAAAATAATTAAGAAAAAATTAAACAAAAAATAGTTAAGAAGTTTAGAAAATAATTAAGAAGCTTAGAAAATAATTAAGAACCAAAAATAGTTAAGAAGCTTAGAAAATAATTAAGAACCAAAAATAGTTAAGAAGCACCAAAAATAATTAAGAAGCTTGGAAAATAATTAAGAAGCTTAGAAAAATAGTTAAGAAGCTTAGAAAATAATTAAGAAAAAATTAAACAAAAAATAGTTAAGAAGCTTAGAAAATAATTAAGAACTAAAAATTAAACAAAAAATAGTTAAGCTTAGAAAAAATAATTAAGAACCAAAAAACTATGAATTTCGAAAAAAAATAATTAACAGTGTTTAAGAAAAATTTAAATTTTGAAAAAAAAAACTGTAATTTTATAAAACTCTAGATTTTAAAAAAGAAAATTAAAAACTTTCAATAATGTTGATAATTTTGAGAAAAAAAAAATCGATAAAAAAAATGATATTTTAAAAAAGAAATTTTAAAAAATTTTAAAAAAATTGTGAAAAAATTGACAAATTGTAAAAAATATATATTTTAAAAAGAAAACTAGATTTTGTATTGTGACAAGAAAAATTAAAAAGTTATATAACAAAAGTGAGATTTAAAAAATGATATTTTGAAAAAAAAATTTAAAAAATTAAACAAAATTGTGAAAAAATTAACAAATTGTAAAAAAATATATATTTTTTAAAAAGAAAACTAGATTTTGTATTTTGACAAGAAAAATTGAAAAGTTATATAATAAATGTGAGATTAAAAAAATTCTATTTTGAAAAATAAAATTGAAAAAATTAAACAAAATTGTGAAAAAATTGACAAATTGTAAAAAAATATTTTTAAAAATGAAAACTAGATTTTGTATTTTGACAAGAAAAATTGAAAAGTTATGTAACAAAAGTGAGATTTAAAAAATGATATTTTGAAAAAGAAAATTTAAAAAATCAAACAGAATTGTGAAAAAATTGACAAATTGTAAAAAAAAAATATTTTTAAAAAAAGAAAACTAGATTTTGTATTTTGACAAGAAAAATTGTAAAGTTAGATAACAAAAGTGAGATTTTGATGATGTGTTGTATATCCTTGCCGCCCTATGTTTCTCCAACCCATTTTTAGGCCGGCTATAAAAAATTATGTAGATTTAAACATTAAGTGGACCACATCACTGGAAAGAATGAGAATATAGTACCTCGCCATTAAAAATTATAAAGAGCCCATCATAAGGTTTTAGTAATGTTTATTTGCAATCCAACTTGTTAATAATGTAAAGAAGATCTAGATGAAGGTAAATTATAAAGATCAAATTGATCCAAAACTTTTGTGGCCTTCAAAAGGTTTTTAATAGTTATTTATCATTGTTTTGATTGGTATGACCCACTTGAGATTATTGAGTTCTTATGATTTGAAATCACATCCTAAAATATGATGGAAAAAATATGAGGACGGTTCAATTACATAAAACATATCAAGGTGGGCCCTACACGGTTAGAGTAACACCCATGAAAGAGTTACCTAAAATAGTAAAATGGTACTATAAGGTCACCTCGGGGGAACTTCCCATGAGTTTAATCTGTGTGTGCCCCACCATGATGTGTGTAGAACATCAACACCATGCATTTGATGTGTCCCCTTTAAGTCCAAAAATCAATCATATATGAAACTCAGGTGGGCCATAGCATCTAAAACTATGTGAAAATATCCTTAAAACATACAAAAGCATTTGGTGGGGCCCACATGAGTTTTGGATGTGTATGAAACTTGGTTTGACTCCTCATCCAAGTGGGACACACATAATGAATAGGCTGGATCTATGAACCACATCCAGGTGGGCCCAATAAATGATTGTTAATGTTTTAATGGGAGGGTAACCCTCTCAACTATAGTATGTAGTGTGGCCCACCTAAGTCATGGATTGACTTTATTTTTAAGCTTGTGGCCTACCATGGAATGGTGCATCTGATTGACGGGGCAGATCCAACGTTCAAGGTTGAAATCATTATTCCACACTGTTTTGTGTGGCATAGTCCACTTGAGTTTTGGATTTACCGAAAATTTGGGATCAACACACACCGTTCATCCATTTTTCGAGATCATTTTACAGAATTATTTAAAAAATGAATCATATTCAAAGATTAAATGGACCACACCACAAATAAGGGGAACAGATTGGCTACTCCCCCTACACCATCCAATGGCTGGTGGTTGGTGCTGTGTGGGCCCCACCATGATGTATGGCCCCATGACCATTTTTTATTTTTATTTTTACTTTTGAACCAGTTGGATTTCAAATAAACATTACGATATGCCTTAGGATAGTTTCAACGGTGGGAATCACCTTCCCGTTGTTTTTTGTGGTGAGGTCCACTACAGATTTTTATCTGTCTCATTCTTTGGCTCGTGACTTAAAATGATATCTCAAAATGGATGGACGGTGTGAATATAACAAATACATCATAAGTTTTTATATATATATGGAAAATGTTTTATTCGTCGAGCTCATGGGAACTCCCATAAGGTTGAGCTATGTGGGCCCCACCATGACGTGTGTCAAAAATCAACATCGTGCATTTGATGGGTCCCCTTTAAATTATAGGATATCCTAAAAATCAGCCATATACAGAACTCTGCTGGGCCATACCATCTAAAATCACATGTAGACATGCCTAAAACATATAAAAGCACTTAGTGGGGCCCCACCTAAAATTTGGATGCGTCTGAAACTTGGTATGACCCCTCATCCAAGTGGCACACATATAATGGATGGGCTAGATTTGTGAACCACATATATGTGTGCCCAAAAAATAATTATGAATGTTTTAATGGAGGGTAACCCCTCTCAACTTTTGTGTTCAGTGGTCTGTGGGCCCTACCATAATGTTTGTGTTTCATCCATGCCGTTCATCTATTTTTATAGATCATTTTATAATATTACAAAAAAATGAGTTATATCCCAATCTCAAGTGGACCACATTACAGGAAAAAGTGTTAAATGAATGTCGACCATTAAAAACTTTTTGGGAGCCGTAAAAGTACTGGATCAAGCTGATGTTTGTTTTCTCCCTTCATCTCGGCCTTTATGACCTAATCAACAGAATGGATGTCAGATAAACAGTATAGTGGGCCATAGGAGGATTTAAATGATGGATATCCAATCATTATTGTTTTCCTATGGTGTGGTCCACCTAAGATTTATATCCCTCTTATTTTTAAAATGAAGGCCTAAAATGATCTTTAAAAATGGATGAACGGTTTGGATGAAACACATACATCATGGTGGGGCCCACAGACCACAGGGGGAGTAGCTAATCCGTTCCACCCCACAACCCACTCCCGCGCGCGCCCATCTCCAGCAACCCCAAATCCCTCTCGCGCGCCCGCCCCTCCCAAAACCCAAACCCTCTCTCGCGCCCGAAATCTCTCTCTCTCTCTCTCTGAAATCCGGCCATGGCTACTCGTCTCAACCGTCGATCAGCTGTGGGCCATCCTGAAAGATTCCATCACAGCTTACACAGGCCTCTCCCCGACTACCTTCTTCATGGTCCTAGCCCTAGCGATGGCCTTCTACTATGCCATCTCCAACTTCTTCGATTCTCCACCTCCTTCGCAGAGGTCGAGGGATTACGAGGAGAAGATGGAGCCTCTGCCGCCTCCGGTCCAGTTCAGGGAGATCACGGAGGAGGAGCTGAAGGTGTACGACGGATCGAACCCTAAGAAGCCACTGCTGATGGCGATCAAGGGCCTTCCGTTGCTTGTGAATCTTCGATTCTCAGGTATGATGTAAACCTTTTCCCTTC